>NC_135783.1:289504737-289827654 GCF_051106095.1 Pogona vitticeps | reverse complement strand
ATAATAATAATTCTCTTGAGTGTACTAGGCAGATGTGCTAGTGTCCCAGAAACATGGCAAAATGGTGTTCCATGTTCCTTAGGAGACTTCCTGAGCAAAACACTTTGGAGGGAAAAAATAGTTTCAGTGCTGTAAGTGCCGGAGAGTTTCAGGTGCTAGGGGCACATTTGGGGCCTGGAGGGTTGTATGTGGCACACAGGCCATGCTTTGCCCTTCAGGTGTTTATTCAACAGTGGAGGAGATATTCATACTGCAGAAACTGAGTAGTCCCCTTAATCTAGCTATCTCAAAAAGGTGAGTGCTCTAGATATGGCTCCATTCTCAGCAGCAGTTTACTAAAGAGAAAAATCATGAAATTTGTTTCTGCAGTTGCATAAACACTAGTCATTTCTGTGCTATCAAGTTGGAACCAACTTATAGCAAACTTGACAGAGCTTTCAAGGTAAGTGCGATATTTGAAGAGTTATTTTAGCACTTCTGTACCCACACTCAGTGAGTTTCCAGGGCCAAGTGGGGATTCAAACTCTGGTCTCCAGAGTCCTAATCCATCACTCCACCACACCAGGTACCTGTTTCAACACTAATTGTGGGAAAGCAAGATTACTGGGAAAGCAAAGTATGTTCACCCTAAAGGGCTGAAAAGAAAGGCAGAAGACATCAGGAGTAAGTAACCTATGAAATTCTTACTTCTTCAAAATATGTAGCACCATCAACATATGAGGTACTCTACAGAGTTAGTGAGCAGCAAATAACGGGCCCTGCTCCAACAAACTTGCAATCTAAATTGCTTTGCCAGCAGCAAAACCCATTTACTTCAGAGGTGAAATGCTTTTAGGATAAGATTTCCAGACTCAATACACTACGTCCATCACACTTATTTAAACTTATTTAATTAGCATTCTATGTGATGCAGAAGTACATAAATGTTAAAACTGATTTATATCAGACCTTACCATACAGATATTACTTAATAGTCAATACCAGTACGATAGCTCTTCTGAGAGAGGGCTTCAGTCAGCCAGAACAGTTTCATCACGTTTCATCTTATCATACTTACTACCAAAAGAGCCTTGAGAAATGTGCTTTGCTGCAGCTGAGGACTGCATCTTACATCTGGCCAGTAGTTGTGAGTACAACTAAACATCTGGCAGAAGTGCAGGTATAAAACAAGTACAGTGTTTGTGCAATTTCAGTACATTACCATGAATAGATGCAGTGGCATCTGTTTCCAATATCCTAAAAGACCTGGCACAACAGCATTTGATATGGACATACTACAGTAGTGATCCCAAGTGAAAAATATTATGATACAATGACAGTAAAGATACAAATGTTTTTCTTTGATGCAGCGTTTCTAACCTGGGGTGGATGGGAAGGACTCAGCTACTTTGACAGAGTATATGATACATGTATTATCAAAGGCTTTCACAGCCAGGATCGGATGGTTGTTGTGGGAACACTGTTCGGCCGTGTTCTTAAGGTTTTTCTTCCTAACGTTTCGCCAGTCTCTGTGGCTGGCATCTTCAGAGGATAGGAGAAAGAAATCTGTCTGTGCTATGTTGCAGTTTGTTGGATAGTTAAGTATTTATAGCTGTGGGAACAGTTTTTGTCCTTTTAAGGATATTGGGTGATTATGGTGATCAGCGAGTTTTTGTTGTGAGTGTATTGTTGTGATAAGGGGGAGAGATGATCTGTCACTGTGATTGCTAAGTGTTGCTAGCTGGTCTTTTGTGTGCAGTGATCCCCAGTCCTTGTGGCTGGGTAGAGTTTGTTGACCTTTAGCAGGCTGTATTTTCCAGTGCTGGGAGCCAGGCTTTGTTGAGTTTCAGACTTTCTTCTTTTTTGTTGAAGCTCTGCTGGTGTTTGTGGATTTCAATGACTTCCCTGTCCAGTCTAACATAATGATAGATGGTGTTGTCCAGTACTTCAGTACTTTGAAATTACACCAGAATCAAAGAACATGAGAGACACTGTAGACTAAAACAACCGGAAAAATAGGCAGTAGCTGAACATGCCCTAAAACAAGAGGGACATGAAATTTATTTATTTATTTTATTTATTTATTGTATTTATACCCCGCCTATCTAGTCATTTCGACCACTCTAGGCGGCTATTTCAAAATACTGAAGTACTGGACAACACCAGAAATCATTATGTTAGACTGCACAGGGAATCCATTGAAATCCACAAACACATCAGAGCTTCAACAAAAAAGAAGAAGGTTTGAAACTCAACAGAGCCTGGCTCCCAGCACAGAAAAATACAGCCTGCAAAAGGTCAATGAACTCTACCCAGTCACAAGGACGAGTGATCACTGCACACAAAAGACCAGCTAGTGACACCCATCAATCACAGTGACAGATCATCTCTCCCTCTTATCACAACAATAAACCCACAACAAAAACATGCTGATCACCATAATCACCCAATCTCCTGAAAAGGACAAAAGCTGATCCCACAGCTATGAATACTCAATTATCCAACAAACCGCATCAGAGCACAGACAAGAGTTCTGACTCCTGTGCTCTGAAGATGCCAGCCACAAAGACTGGCGAAATGTTAGGAAGAAAAACCTTAAGAACATGGCCAAACAGCCCAGAAAACCCACAACACCTATATGATATATGATGAAAAAGCTGAAAATTGCATTTGCCTGCCACCATCTTAAGCAATAACTGCATAAAACACAAACCAACACACTGATACTAAGAAGCATCCTATCTCTTGTGACCAACAATATAAATAAAGCAGTGATTCTGATGAAGCTAGAATTACAGTGGCATTATAAAGTCAGCAATTGAGCATGCTTCAGCTACTTTCTCAGAAACAAGTCACTCCCTAGGAAAACATGGCAAGTTTTTAGAAAATTATTATACTGCTGAATAGTCATTAGATGTATTGTTCTTGGGTGATATCCTGAAGGAACTGTAGGTGCAAAAAAAGGCGAGAGGCTGAATATCAGCAACTCTTATCCAAAACACCATTCTTCCAGATTAACTGTCTGATTTCAGTTCAACTTGCTTTAAAGTGAATATTAAGTCTAAACCAACCTTTATGTACTGCAATATTACACAATACTGCCAGATCATTCCCTTTTAAGTATCTGGCACAATGAAAAACTGCTTCTGTTAGTTTAATATCAGAGAAAGTAGAGGAGGAAATAATGTGTGTTGGGTGGCTGTTTTGCAAGCTGCAAAAGAAGAAATTTCCCCAACTGTTAACAAAAAATTCTTGTATTGTTGTATATCCTTCCTTATGTCAGTATCTATCTAATTTTAACATCCAAAGCTCAAATCTCAACAGTCTCTAGCTAAGGCCAGGATTGTAGGCACAGGGGGAAAAAAGCTTTGCTGAATGAGGAAAACAAAAGGCCATTTGCACCAGACTTTTATAGCTGACAAGATTGCTTTGCTTCTCCGAGATACAATACCTATGTACACATCACCATTTTCAGAAGCAGAGCAGGAGACTGAAAGGGGGGGAAAAAAAGAAATATTTTTGCAGAGTGCTGTATTATTTTAAGTGCAATTATCCAACTACAAATCCTTCCTGAGTATAAAGGGGTCAGGCAAACAAATCCCCAAGCACTTTGGCTCTGTAGAAAAGGAAGATCTTTGTGGCCTTTACATTTTTATCTGTTTTAGTTAATCCATTTCATTGGTTCCCTTCCCTGTCCTACAAGTGCCAAGCTTCCATGTTTCCACGTGCATAGAATAAAGCCTGCCATCAAGCTGCCGTTATATATATTTTTTAATCTTAGGAGGGAATCCATAGTGAATTTCCCTCTCAATAAATCGTGCTAAAGAGTCTTTGATTTTTAAAAAGAAGTTATTTCTTTCTCATAGCAAGGGAACTAAAGCTGGTGCTTTCTCTTCCGCGACCTAGTAGTCCGAGCAAGAGAAGTCTGCTTGGGATGACCTTCATTAATCTCTGTCTTAGGATCAGAGCAGCTGTCTGATATGGCTGCCTGGAAGCCCATCTCCTGGCTAGTATGATAGATCTGACCCTTATTTGAAGTTTGGAGCTCATCCTTGATATTGGTTAAGGTCTGGCACATCTGGCTAACCTGCCCAGTCAGGTCAGACATTCTTTGGCTGATTGCATGCAGGTTCTTTGCCATGTCTTTATGAACTGCCACCAGCTCTTGATAGAAATGGCTGAACAGGTCAGTCTGCTGGGTGCAGGAATTGAAGACCTGATGGTCAAAGCCAGGGGCAGGTGGGCTCTGAGCACGTGACTGAGGGGGCCTACTAGAGGATTTGGAACATGAACTTGGATGCTTCCGTTTCTGCCTTTGGTTTACAATATTAAAGGGATCTGGAAAAGACATAGAATGAAGGAAAGACGGCATGGAGAGATGATCAACTTCTTCTGCTCCTCTCTGCACTGATGCAAAGTGATGTTGCCACGAGGGGCCAGGTACCGCCTCACCTTCGTCTGCTTGAAAGAGAAAAACACAGGATTATTTCGATGAAGACTCCAAGAAACCTATAGTTCTATGATTCTGAAACCATTCAAGATTTAACCTGGAATCTAGATTAAATCCAGGAGCATTTTTAGACTGTTAGGTAAAGGTTCCCCTTGACATTTAGTCCAGTCGTGTCCGACTCTAGGGGGCAGTGCTCATTCCTGTTTCCAAGCCATGGAGCCAGTGTTTGTAAGAAGACAGTTTTTGTGGTCACGTGGTCAGTGTGACTAGACATGGAACACTGTTACCTTCCCACCATGGTGGTACCTATTTATCCACTCGCATTTTTACATGCTTTTGAACTGCTAGGTTGGCAGGAGCAGGGACAAGCGATGGGAGCTCACTCCGTTGCGTGGATTCAATCTTATGACTGCTTGTCTTCTGACCTTGCAGCACAGAGGCTTCTGCAGTTTAACCCACAGTGCCACCACGTCCCTCTTTACGTTCCCTTGAATATAACTTCTTTACAATCTAGTGTAATTCTTTTTTAAGAAACAGAGGATGCCAACTAGCTGTAAAGAAGAAATATGACCAAGTGGGTGCCATAATTTGGGGTCAAGTGGAACATCCAGTTTAACTAGTCCAGATTATTAAAGGTAAACATAAAAAGAGGCTCCAATAAGCAGTGGGCCACTGTGAGCAGCATGTGACACTAGTGGTTTATAGAGTCTTGTCTCTGAAACACTGTTATGGAATTGGAATGACAATGTACTTTGTTTTATATCTCTGAAATACATGATTGTATATTATTGCTTTCTGTATTTTGCACTGATTGCAAGCAAATGGAGATTATTGTAATCAGACACAAAAATATAAACAAAACCTGAAATGAGGTGCTTCCTGCACTGAAATTCTAATAACACTTCTCCAAGGTTTAGACAAAAATGCAACAACTGTTCAAAATCAGGGTGCAATGAGGACCTTGTTTTTAGATTAGTTGAATTGACTTCATATATATGCTTTTCCCAGTCAGAAAACCTGCATCTTAGTCAATATTCACCTGCTACCTCTACGGAACTAGAGGTCCTAAAGCAAGCCACAGCTCAATGGAAAGGCTGATACTTTGCTTGGAGAAGGTCTTAAGCATCACTAGGTAATGATCTCATTAGCAAGGCAGGCTATTTCCAAGTTAAGACTTTGGAGTATCACTAAAAGCTGGAATGAACAGAAACGTATAGACAGTCCATTGTTGGGCTCACTATGATGAAAGAAGCTTCAAAAAAATGCACGTAGATAAATGGGAAAGAAGGAGTAGCTCACGAGCAGCTATACCTGCCAGTTTACTACATACCTACCACTGTTCCTCTTTTCCAGAGTAAAGATTCTTTATCACTGTGAACTGGTTCGGTATAGTAATCTGTACTCTTTCATTGCTGATCCAATATCATGCAGAGGACCACATTCAGACCAGCATAATAGAATCAGAGCTTGATCAGACTACATATGGAAATAATTTTTGTGGGTGAGTGGCCTGGCATGTAGAACTGCTAGCAATCCAGACAAGTATTGAGTATTAGATGGTGGATCACAGAGCTCTGCTTGCTCCACCTTTGTTATATCACCCTGCCTATACTTCTTTGAGGCTTAAAACCCTAGTCCAGGGCAGATGAACCTGTGAACCTCCATAGATTATTCAACTCCAACTCCCATCAGCAACAGTCAAGATAACCAATGATTGGAAAGGACAGGAACAGCAATGCAGCAACATCTGCAGGGAACCAAGTTCTCCACTCCCACCCTGCGGTGCTTGTTGTAAAGAGGGAGAAGTCTAGATTGCAGAGAGATGTATGGATAGCGCATAACTATGTTTCTGGAATTTTCCCCAGGGTCAGCCCACTACATTAACTGTTGTACATAATACAACAGAAACACTGATCTGTTGGCTTGTATTTGCAAAAGAATTGGAACACTTTGTACCTAATATTTTTGATGGTTGCCTTGATCTTTGCCGGGAGAGAGACAGGGGGAGTGTGACCCTGTTGGAATTCCTGGATCGCTCAGTGGCTTTCAACACCATCGACCATGGTGTCCTTCTGGATAGGCTGGCTGGGTTGGGAGCACTGCTTTAAGGGGGAGGGTGGTGCTGGGGGACAGTTGCTCTGCCCCATGACATTTATGGGGCTCAATACTGTTTCCCATGCTGTTCAACATCTACAGTGGTGCCTCACATAACGATGTTAATTGGTTCAAAAAAAATCGTTATGTGAAAACATCGTTATGTGAAGCACCATTTCCCATAGGAATGCATTGGAAACCGGTTAATCCGTTCCAATAGGAATGGATTATCCGGTTTTCTCCCTCCCCCCGCGGCTTGGATCTGACCCACGGTGGCTACCTCAGCCATGGCTGGACTCCCTAGAGTCCGGCCATAGCTGGGGTAGCTGCCGTGGCTCGGATTCAAGCCGCGGGGGGAGAGTGGTGGGATTGGAATGCCTTTCAGGCATCCCGGGCTTGGATCCCACCCGCCGCCGGTTACCCAAGCCGTGGGGGGATCCAAGCCGTGGGGGGAGACTGGGTGCGGACACCCCCCCACCCTGCAACCGCCGCTTGAAGCCTCCCCGTGTCGCTTTCCCCAGCCGTTCTCGGACTTCCAGGTGTCCGAGAACGGCTGGGGTAGGCGGCGTGGGGAGGCTACCGGCATCGGGGACGGGGGGGGGGATCGGGAACGCTTGAAGCCTACCCGCGCCGCTTACCCGGGCCATTTTCGGACTTCTGGAAGTCCGAGAACGGCCTGGGTAAGCAGCGCGGGTAGGCTTCAAGCGTTCCCAATCCCCCCCACCCTGTCCCCGATGCTTGAAGCCTCCCCGTGACGCTTTCCCCAGCCGTTCTCGGACTTCCAGGTGTCCGAGAACGGCCGGGGTAGGCGGCGCGGGGAGGCGTTAAGCCGTGGGGGGAGAATCGGAGGCATGGACGGGCTCTTCGGCAACCGCTGAGGCTTGGATCCGAGCCTCGGCAGTTGCCGAAGAGCCCGACCATGCCTTCCACCCTTCCCCCACGGCTGGGATCCAAGCCGTGGGGGGAGGATCGGAGGCATAGCTGGACTTCAGCCGGCTAAGAGGCCAGCGATCGGGCAGGAGGAGGTGGGAAGATCCCACCACCACCTCCTGCCCAATCGCTGGCCTCTTAGCCGGCTGAAAACCCGGCGTTCGCTTGGGAGTGGTTGGGGGAAACTTCCCACCTCCTCCTGCCCGATCGCTGGCCTCTTAGCCGGCTGAAGTCTGGCTATGCTTCCAACCCTCCCCCCACGGCTGGGATCCAAGCCGTGGGGGGAGGATCGGAGGCATGGATGGGTTGTTCAGCAGCCGCCGAGGCTTGGATCCGAGCCTCGGCAGTTGCCGAAGAGCCCGGCCATGCCTTCCACCACCCCCCCACGGCTTGGATCCCACCCGCGGCCGACTACCCCAGGCATGGTCGGACTCCTGACAGTCCGACCATGGCCGGGGAAGGTGACCACGGGGAAGGGGAATCCCGGCGGTGGCCTCGGAAGGACCCTTCAGAAGGGTCCTTCCGAGGCCACCGCAGGCATTTCCCCCAGCTGAGCTGTGGGAGCGCTCCTTGGGAGGCTCCCGCCGCTCAGCTGGGGAAAAATGGTGCCTATGGGGAAAACATCGCAAAGCGATTTTTCCCCATAGGCAACATCGGTATGCGATCGCTTTTCCAATCGCAAAATCCGCATAGGTATGCGGATTTGTCGTTAAACGGGGCACTTGTTATACGAGGCACCACTGTACATGAAACCGCTGGGAGAGGTCATCAGGAGGTTTGGGCTGAGGAGTCAGCAATATGCTGATGATACCCAGCTCTACCTCTCATTCTCTACCAATCCAGGTGAGGCAGTTTCTGTGCTGAACTTGTGTCTGGACCTGATAATGGACTGGATGAGGGTTAATAAATTGAAACTCAATCCAGACAAGACGGAAGTGCTGTTAGTGGGTGCTTCACCGGACAGGATGGAGGACCATTTCCCTGCCCTGAATGGGGTTACACTCCCCCTAAGGGATAGGGTCCGCAGCTTGGGGGTGCTCCTGGACCCCAGTATAACACTGGAAGCCCAGGTGGACTCTGTGGCCAGAGGCACCTTCCTTCAGCTGCGGAAATTATACCAGCTACGGCCCTACCTGGACGAGCGAAGTCCCATGACAGTTACACATGCACTGGTAACATCCCGCATAGATTATTGCAATGCGCTCTACGTGGGGCTGCCTTTGAAGACAGTCCAGTGACTGCAACTGGTCCAGAATCGAGCTGCGCAGCTGGTGAGTGGTGCAGCCGTTAGGGAACATATCAAGCCAGTTCTGGTTAAGTTACATTGGCTACCAGTTGCTGCCCGGGCCCAATTCAAAGTGCTTGTTTTGACATATAAAGCCCTAAATGGCTTGGGCCCTGGATACCTGAAGGTCCGCCTCCTTCCATGTGAACCCACCTGGCAGTTAAGATCTAGCCAAGAGGCCTTTTTGAAAGAGCTGTCCCTTAAGGAGGTAAGAGGGAAGGCTTGTAGACAAATGGCCTTTTCGGCAGCTGTCCTCAGACTATGGAATGCCCTCCTGTCTGAGATTCGTCTGGCGTCGACGCTGATGACATTTCGGCGCCAGGTCAAAACCTTCCTGTTCCAGAAGGCTTTTAATTGAAATAATATTAGCTGTGGTTCCGATGGCAATTTATATATATATATATTTAATTGTATTTTATTTGTTCTGAATTTTTATTGTATTTTAAATGTTGTAAGCCGCCCAGAGACCTTTGGGTAGTGTGGGCGGCATATAAATTAAACCAAATCAAATCAAATAAATAAACAAATTAACAAATAAATAAATTAATAAATATCACAGAACTGGATTCAGACTTTAGTCTTAATTTCTTACTTGAAGTCATTGCGATTTATAAGAGACTTATGACTAAGCTGTTCCACTGTTTTCACAAGCATAGAAACTGACTTGTCATTGTTAAACTAAACCTGAATCCAATCCATAAACTATCTGATAAAATACTATGGAAAGCAAATTACAAGCATTATCTTGAATATGTGAAAACTGGGGCTGTTTCATGAACATTAAAACTTTTGACAGGAGGTGAACTGTAGGGAGCACTGGCATCTGCATGCTATAAATGCTATATCTTGAAAGACATGGAAATTTTAGGTGACATCCATACTGATTATGTGCATTTGGACAATTCATACAGCACTCTATTTTGTAGCATCCCAGCCCATAGCAGACAATTTCCAAATTTCAATATCTGATAACCAACTCCGAACAAATTATATACTAGATTTCATAACCAAGAAAGACTTGAGTAAAAAGGTTTTGGTCATCCTTCTCTCTCTCTCTCTCTCTCTCTCTCTCTCTCTCTCTCTCTCTGAAAATACTTTCTCAATTTGTTTACTTGTTCCATTTATCAGGAACAATGACATCACCTACATGTTGGGCTAACCTGATAAGGTTCAGCTCCATAATCTCTTCAGAAAACTGGAAGGAAGAAAATGCAAAAAGTGTGCTCTTATATAATGTCCCTTAGTGCTTAAAGCACCCTCTGGGCAGCTTAAAATTTAATTATGCAGGCTGGCTACTCAGTTTACCAATGTCAGAAGGATGGAAGGCTGAGTGAACCTCAAGCCAGCTACATGGAACTGAACCCAGGTCATGAGCAGAGGTTTGGCTGCAGCATAGCAGTTTAACCACTGCACCACGAGCAATGGGGTAGAAAGAGCCAAGTATAACAGAAAATGCTAACCAAAATGGCTTGACTAGAAAGAAGGCTGACCTTTCGTTTAAAACACTTTTTCATCAGAACGGATATGAGAAGCAATACTCATAGGAGGAGAAGCAATACTTACAGCTGGTTGATGGGCTGTCAACCACGTCCAGATCCGCTCTCCGGAAGCCGTGTATCTGATGTGACGAATGCAGCGTCGACTTGATGGCTCTCTCGTGGGCGGTCAGGACAATGGCCGAGGGCCTCCCCGGGCTGCTGGGACTGGAGACGGACCTCTGCATGAACGCCAGTTTGTCTTTGGTCCTTCTCTTCATGTCATCCCATCTGTGCTTAATATCTTTCAGAGATCTGGGGACCTGGCTGACCGAAGTGATTTTTCTCGCTATACCTTCCCAGATCTTATCCCTGTCTGCATGGGATAGACGTATTGTCTCCCTTCCAAACAGCCAGGCTTCGTTCCGGGTCACTTCAGTGACCAGAATGTCCAGCTCTTCCCTGGAGAATTTGGGCTTCCTCTTTCGATCAGTCATGTTCCTTGCGTTCAAAGTCCCACAAAGCATAAATAGCAAAAGGAAATCAATGTGAAGATTTCAGAGTACTAAGAGTAAGAAGTGCATTCACTCCCAGGTTGGTGAGGTTCCTCGCTAAATTCAATACAAAATATCCAACTTTTTCACTAAATATAGAAAGTAGTATATATTTTGCTTCTCAAATAACTGTCATGAAAATGGAGTGGGGGTTTATAAGCATCATGTACCACATTCTATGTTTAATAAACAAAACCATTCTATGTTTAGTAAAAAAAATAAAATAAAGGAACTTGGCACGTTTGTCCATACTGAAGTATTCTGCAGCTGAAACAAAAAATTAGGGTCCCAATTCTGGGAGAAAGATTACATATAAAGAAATTAAATTAAATGATTGAATAAAAAACCACACAAAACCCCCCATACATTTAGCATCTGGTTATGACTCAATTTACTTTCATTATTCAAAACTGAAACAACTATGTTTATGTCAAATAATCCTCAGTAATCTTCAAGGTGCCTCTAGACTCCTTCCTAATTAATAGCTATCACTCATCTTTTTTGTAATTGCAAAGCATACAGCCGCCTAGAGTGGTCCTCACCCGACCAGATAGGCGGGGCATAAATTAAATAAATAAATAAATAAATAATTACAGAATACTCTACTTTTCGGATCTGTTACATAAAATCCATCCAATACTGCCAGGCGACCTTAACAGAAAAATTATTAAGGAAAAACAGTGAGATGCTGAGAAGAACTGCAGCTTATTTGGAAATGAACAATTTAAGTTAGGAGAAGGAGAGAAGAAAGAGGCAGATAATCTGGGGAAGAAATTTAGCAGGCATCGATAGTTATTATCTGTGCTATACCCTGTGATTTGTAAAAAATATCTATAGCATTTTCCCCTTTTGTGGACCTCACCAAAAACTTCCCATTACATGTGAACACATGGCAAGCAATCAGCAGAACAAACTATAACAGTCTCACACATAATAAATAACATGTTGTTAAATCTATCAGGCTCTAGTTCGAAAGCTCCAACAATGTGTCAAATACATTCCCATTACATTTTTCATGCCTGTCACTGAAAACTATAAGGCTTTTGCATTTCATGATTTTTAGACCACATATAAGAATTTTGGCCACATAGGCAAGTAAACGAGAACAGGATAAATTTATTAAATGATAAGCACCACGCAGACTAAATTATACAGTCTCTACTTTCCCTACGGACGCCTTGGGTCATCCACTGTACTCCGTTTAGGCTGCAGATTCAGAGCACCTAATCTAAATACTTATCTCTTCTGCTGAATCTACTGAGACTCCAAGTGATGGTGATGGCTATAAATTACACTCACTAGTATATGGCTATAAATTATACTCAGCAGTATATCTCTGTATATACCACCTGTTGCACAGTTTGAGTGGAAGTGTGCTGCTGCATTCATGTCCTGCCTGGGGGAGTCCCTCAGGGATCTGTTTACATTCTGCGGGGACAGGATGCTGGACTCAACAAACTTTGGCGTGATCTAGTGTAGCACTTCCTATGTTTTTAATGTTAGCCATAAAACCAATACATTCACAGGGCAATCCTATGTGTATTTATTCAGAAGCAAGTAACATAAAATGTCCAGTAAGGTTTATAACGGCAACCTGAATCACATGCTAAAACATTCAGGAGCGAAATGAGGCACCAGACACTCAAGTATGGCAGTGTGCTCCAGAAAGCAACCAAAAATCTGCATCTAAAGTTGAACTTTTATCATGGAATGTGGCAGGTTGGACCAGATGTATCTCCCATACCCATGATACTCCTTTCTTTCGCAGCAAATATGACATCATTCTTTTGCAAGAAACATGGTCTGACAAAGATGCAATACTAGATGGTTTCGACTCTTTCATAGTAAAGGCAATCCCAGGGCGCGGACTGGGGAGACTGAAGGGAGGGGCTGAGCATTCTGGTATCAACGGCTCTGAAAGTTAAATCTACGACGAAACCCCCCTTGAGACAGCTGGCCATGGCAGTAGTACTTACAGGAAGTATGAAAACCCTATTGATCATCAACATATGCTTACCTCCTACATCTAGAAAAGCAGAAACAGAAGGAAATTGGACAGACCTTGAAAACTATGTAAGAGAGCTTATCATGGAACATCTGGATGCTTTGGTCCTGACTGGTGGGGATCTAAACACCCGTATGGGACCAGATAGTGACTATCTGGGAACCAAATTTAAGATGATAGTCAACATAAGAAATGATAATGTGGGGAACCTGAATCAGGAGAGGGCATCTAAAGATCAACATGCAAACTATGCCGGGGCCTGTCTGTACAAATTTGTCTATAGACTGGGCCTCTCAGTTTTAAATGGCACAATCACAGGTGATACCCCAGGAAAATACACATTTATGGCAGCATCTAAAGCTAGTACAATTGACTACATCCTGGTGTGCAGGGGGCTCCTTTCCATGGTTGAAACTCTCCAAGTACTGCCTTACATGGAGGGGGATCATTTCCCCCTACATCTAAGATTCCACCTAAATATTAGAAATTTAGACACAACCAAGATATCATACTGAAATCACAGCATTAGAAAGAGTGGGTTGCCGAGTAAGATGGTAACCTAAACTGGCACAAAATCTAAAACAACTTTTAACTTCGAAAAATCTGATTGACGCCCTTAATTCAGTAGGAAGCCAGACAGTCCACCGGAATCCTATAGATATATATGAAATTCTCTTACAACAGTTAAATCCACATCTTGTCCACTCGTATAGCAGAAACCTTCACAAATCATATAACCAATCCAAACCTTGGTTCAACCAAAGCTGTAAGGCAGCAAAACAATTAGTAAATCAGACATACCAGGAATACCTGAGAGCAGAAGACCATGTCAAAAAAGAGGCCCTCCTAAATAAAACTAATGATACATAAAAAAGAATACAAACAGCGGATGCAACACAGTAAAAGAGAACACACGAGAGAACTATGGAGGAAGGTGATAGAAGCAGCAAAAGACAAAAATCCATCCCTTTTCTGGAAACTAATCTCAGGCAGACTATCAGAGCCCAAACAACCTTTATCCTCTTGTATTCCACCAGATAAATGGGTATCCCACTTTACAAGTATGTACAAGGATGTCATTGTACCCCCTTCCTCACTAATGCTTGGAAGCACTCCCAAATGGCCCCCGGTGACCCCAGGTGAAATAATAGCTCATATAGACCAGATAAAAAATGGAAAAGCCCCAGGCCTTGACGGCATCCCACCAGAACTCCTAAAAGAAAACAAGATATGGTGGGGCTCTTTTCTAGCACCTCTCTTCACACATATTAATGACACAGGCCATATCCCAATATCATGGAAAACGGCCATAGTGGTCCCATTTTATAAGAAGGGGAAAAGGGAAGATCCAGCCAACTACAGACCAATAAGTTTGCTGAATATTATAAGCAAACTATATGCAAGGCACCTCCTAGACAAACTCCTGGAGTGGCTTGAAGCTGAAAATATCATTGGGGCTGAACAAGCAGGCTTTCAGCCAGGGAGATCCACAATAGAACAGTGCCTAATTATACAGCATCTTATAGAGAAATACTCGGCCAAAGGAGTAACATCACTCTATGCCGCCTTTAATAACCAGCATTTGATTCTATATTGAGAACACACCTCTGGGACAACCTAACAAACTCATCTATAGACAAAAGACTTCTATATCTAATCAGGGCCCTACATGAAGAAACATACTTGAGAGTCAGGTGCAGCAGACAAGGACACCTTACGAAATCTGTGCAAATGCACAGAGGTGTTAGGCAAGGCTACCTATTGGCACCAGCATTATTCATCTTTTACATAAATGATTTATCAAGCTGGCTTAACACCACTGATCTCCATTCTCCTAAACTTGTAGATAGAACAGTGTCAGCTTTACTCTATGCTGATGATACAGTAATTCTATCCAGAACCCCCATAGGGCTGAGGAGGGCACTTAAGAAGCTTGCCTCATACTGTGAATATAAATCCCTAACTATTAACTATCAGAAGACCAAGATAGTCGCCTTTGGACAGAGACCCAAGATTCAGTCATGGCAAATAAACTGGCACAGTATTGAGCAGGTGAACAGCTTCAAATATCTGGGGGTAGTACTACAGGCCTCGGGGTCTAGGCTTCAGCATAGTAAATTTATGGCAGATCAGGGAGAAAGATCGGCAAATAGTATAGTAAAATTCCATCTCTCTCAAGGAGGGTCCTTTATACCAGCAGCCCTCAAACTCTATAAAGCAAAGGCTCTAGCTCAGCTGCTGTATGGCTCATTCATGGGGCCACCCAGCTCTCACTTTGCATCACAAGAAATAGTTCAATCTAAATTTTTAAGAACTATACTCCAGGTCCCCAGATGTGTGTCAAATGTAAGGATAAGTCTCGAAACAGGATGCCTTAAAGTAGAAGCCTGGATTAGGATTCAATCTATATATGTGTGGCTAAAGGGACAGTTAAACCCAAAATGCCTATTTTCCTTGATATTCAATGATAATTACCAATCCAAGTGGGTTAAATCAGTCCAGGGCTACTTGGGGAAAATTGGCCTCTCACCTCAGGCACTTATATCTTCTGGAATAGAGCAGGCAAAACAAATAGTTAAACAAAGAATAGAGGACGATGAATACCAAACAGACCTCTCTAGCATCCAAAACATGGCAGCAAGGATTTATATCAAAAACTGTATGGAACTGGCCAAATACTTAACATCTTTGGAAATTAAAGGAACTAAAAGAACCTTTACTTTGGCAAGGTGTTTGGCCCTCCCCTCTGCTGTACTAGAAGAGAGTATAAAAATGCTCCTTTTGCTGAAAGGCTATGCTCCTGCCACCTGAGGGAGATTGAGACCATAAAGCGTATGTTCTTCACCTGCCTATTGTATGAAGCAGTGCGAAAAGAGACTATAACCCCCCCCCCTTTAATAGATAGATTCCCAGGACGTTCGGAGGAAAATAGGCTTGAGTTCCTTCTCTCAGATGTTGATGTGCAGATCACCTGTTGGGTTGTGTGGTTCTGTGTAGCAATACTTCGACTGCGGAAGTTAAATACCAATTAGATTGCAGTTCCCAGTTGTATGCATGCCAGCATGTTCTAATGGAATATTGAAAGTTAGAGATTTTAATGTTTTATAAGGTTTTATACTTATGTGATTGGTCTAAGGACCGTAAATAAACTATTATTAACATTCTAAATTGTAAGTTTTAAAAAAATATGTCTAAAACCACGGGGAATGCACATTATTAACTTGTTTGTAGGAATGTTGAGAATACGATTTAGCTCACCCATTTCACCATAGACTTGCATATTTAATTAAGAGTCCTCCTTTATTATAAAATATGGAAAAGGAAACAAAGGGAAACCTGTCATGTTGATGCCATGCTTTGACTATTCTGATCATCCTTTCACAGCATAAGTTGTAAAATAAATTATTTTGGCATTACAGACTTAAATCCAGATATTTCTTAGAGCGAGGATACCCAAAATAGCATACCTTGTTTGATATTATTACGGTGTTTCAATGAGGGATGGTGGCCCTGCTATTCACTACTCCTTGCCTGACACAGCACTTTTCTCCATCCCTTCCTGGGATCTCATTTTACATTCCTCCCCTCAGGACTGGGGAGGAAAAAAGGCAACCAAAGTTACCTGACTCCAAAATATTCAAACATTTTCTCTTCCCCCCCCCCACCTTAGTATACCAATTGGTTTTAATTTCTCATATGCCCTCTCATTTCATAACTAAATAGCAGAAGCATCCCTAGAAGGCAAAAAGACATGCAGGATTTGGGTAAGGCACAAACTGCCAGCTTCAAGAGGAGAGCATCTGAGAAGGTAACAAAGCTGTGAGCTAAGCAACACAATCTACAGTTCAGGTAAAACTGATGTCTAGAACATGCTTTTATGCATGATCTATATATACACACATAGGCTAGGGGGCAGCAATGTCAATAACTTTAGAAGCAGAAATACCATATCTTTTTCGTGAGGGATTTTCAATTGCTTCTGTTCAAATGCAAGTACAGTGTCTCTGCTTTCTGCTTTATCAATATACCTTCTTGTCCCAGAGCACCTATTCTCTTTTTCAGCTACCTACAAAGTACATAATCAGAATTCTACAGAAATTAATTACATCAGAAGATGCATAATTATGAGTTTTCAGCAGAAATATGTGGCAGGAAAAATGTATAAAATGTGAATGGAGTGCAAAGGTGTTGTTTTACAAAATGAAAAGGCCTTTTCAAATGTGCCTCAGAGAGGTGTCTTAAAAGTAAAAACATTACTGAAAAACGATAGCAGAGAACAAAACCAAAACAACTGATTTGTTTTGGTACAAAGAGAACTAATAAGATAAGACAGCAATAGTTCATTCATTGAGTTTTGTGCCAGTGTTCACGATGAAAAAGTAAACAATGATGCTTAGGTTATGTGGAAAATAACAAAGAAAAAAAGAGTGCCATTCATTTTGCTGCTTGAGCTACATTTTGCCTATAATATTAATTAATAAAGACCACAAAATATATGTGGAAATCTGTGTTAAACAAATGAGAATAACCATATATTATACAGAAGGCTTTTACAGAACAGTGTAAGAAAAGAAAAGGATGAATGTTATTTTAAGTAGTTGGTTTCTTGATAAAAAAGTAGAAAAGAAAAACAAAAGTGTTGTTCATTTTATAAGGTTACAGCCTCATAACAAGTAATAATTCCCAAATTTAGTGTGGTAACAGTAAGGAATATGAGCTCATAAAATATTTTATAGCATTTTAAATGTAAGAGCATGTAACAGTAATTTAGGACGTACTGCTCAAATATGGTTATTAGGGAAGTTACTCCGGGGTGTGTGTGTGGCATTTTCCAGGCTACAAGCTACCTCAGCCAGTAACTGGCTCGTACCACAGCTGAGTCAACCTACAACTGTCTAGAGAAGCCAGTACTGCTTACTCATGGGAGAACTAAAATTCTGCATCATGATGGTTTGACTAACTCTAAACATTGAAAGTATTTAATAAGAGATTTCTATCATGTTTATGAGAACATCTCCAGAAGGATGAGATCATCTCACAGAGCACATCTCCCAAGAACCACAGCCACCTGCTTTTTGCAAACAAGTGGAAAGACACAGACGCTCTAACAGCAGTCAGGAGATAACTATAGGAATAACATAGATAAAGGCTGAGAAGGCTGGGGTGAGCTTTTCTCTTTTAGAGAAAATACTCTGTGTTAATAACATGTTTAGAGCTAAGTAATGCTTTTGATTTTGCATATTTTTACTTTTAGAAGTTTAAATACATTTTTCATGCCTGTCACTGAAAACTATAAGGCTTTTGCATTTCATGATTTTATTCTTAAGAACTCTGAAACGTTCTAAAGATGTATTCATTTTTATTATTGAAAGTCTGTACTCTAAATGAAGATGCTCCTGTATCTCAGAATGTACAGTGGGGTCTCTACTTAAGAACTTAATCCGTATTGGAAGGTGGTTCTCAAGTTGAAAAGTTCTTATGTTGAATCTGCATTTCCCATAGGAATGAATTGAAAACCATTTAATCCGTATCTGCTCTTTTCCGTCCACAGAAACTACAGTGGAACCTCTACTTAAGAACTTAATCCGTTTTGGAATGGTGTTCTTAAGTTGAAACGTTCTTAAGGTGAAGCAAAATTTCCCATAGGAATGGACTGAAAACCAATTAATCCGTTCTGGCTGTTTTTTTGTTATGTAGAGGTGCGTTCGTACATTGAAGCTTTAGTTCCCATAAGAACTAATGCAAAGCTGGTTAATACGTACTCTACCACTAGGGGGAGAATTTTTTTTAACCTAAGATGACCTAGGGTTAAAAAAAGAGCAGGAAAGGTTTTTTTTCCTGTTCTTATCTTGGATTTCTGTTCTCAAGTAGAAGCAAAATTTAGCAAATGGAGCTGTTCTTAAGTTGGATTGTTCTTAAGTAGAGACGTTCTTAAGTAGAGACCCCACTGTAACTTTTTAAAATATATTTTATTGTACTTATGCTCCTATATTTCTGACTGTATTAGTTCCTGTATTTTAACACTCCTATGTTTTGTATTCAAGTAAAACTTAAATTCACTTTTCATATTTTTAAAATATTTGTGCCTACCGCTTTGTTCATAGCTATAAGGATGATATGGCAAGATAAAGCAACATTCCTGTGACTTCTCAAAAGTTTCATGTTTGTAATATTTTTTGATTTTATGTTTTTTCATATGGGACATAGAAATGATGTAAATAAATAGAATTTGTATAGAATTAACAGTGCCCTGGAATTGCAACCATGAAGACACTTATAATGAGATACCCAGATGAGTTTACCCAGATGTGACTGATTTTTTGTTTCATTCTGGTATTAACCCTTTACAGGGATAATGTCACCTAGAGGTAAAGAGACTGCTTACAGGACTCCTAGGTAAGTTAGTGATCCAAATCAGGTTCTGAGAGAAATTAATTACACCAGAAAACCCATAAGATAGAGAGAACATTGACAAAACAAATAATAAACATTTCTCATGTCCCTGGTTGTATTCTTCTCCACAAGAGAGATATGTGACTGGCAGCAAAATTTAGGGCAACCAAAACAGAAGCATTTCCATCACAATAATTAAGCTATTGTATTCATTGTCAGAAGCCACTAGCTCAGAGGTCCCCAACCTTTTTCACCCCACGGACTGGCTGGGGAAGGCGGGGCACGCCCCCCACTCGTGCGCATGCGTAACAACGCACACACTCTCTCGCACAAATGAAAGCACAGTCATGTGCATGCACCAACAGTGGTGTGGTACTTGTGTGGGCACATGTGCGCTCATGCGCATGTGCAAACAGCAGCGGGGCGCTTGTGCAGGTATGCACACACTCATGCACAAATGGCGATGCAGCGCTCACATGGGTATGCTGGAGTGCACGCATGCATGAATCAGCTGTGCAGGGGTGAGTGCATGCAGGGGATGGGGCGGGAGGTCTGTCTCCACGGCCTGGTCCAGCTCAGACCATGGACCAGTACCGGGCCGCAGACCGGGGATTGGGGACCCCCGTACATATGTATATTTGTTTTTTAAAATGATGAGACAAAATAAGTATAGTGCAGTGCAAAAACCCAAAGATGATGTTTGGTATTCAATGCCAGTAGATTAATGACCTTATCTTCCTACCTCCCCAGCAGCAATCCTGCATGGCGCCAAAAATCAACCTGAGGGATTGCTAGTTCTCCCTAGCAGGTTTTTACAATGCATAGGGGACTGCATGAAAAGGCTATCAAACCGACTGGACTTTGGCATAGGTCTCCCAGCAGCAGTGGACAAAGTGGTTATTTATACAAATAATGGTATTCAAACAGATGAAATCTAAAAGGGAAAGTGGCTGCTTGCATATATCTGCTTTAAATTAACAGTGGGAAAAGAAATAAATTGGCTAAGTAGACTTTTATATGATACAACAGGCAAATCATCATTGATGCTGATGATGAATTCATTCTCTAAGGGCTATGGCTAGTGCAGGTAACACAGTACAATCCATATACAAGACAGAAAGAAGTACCAGCAGGGCTGAACAAATTCCAAGTTTTGTAGAAGTACTAAAGTAAATTAAACTAGGATTTTGCTCTCCATCCCATGAATGTGGCTATCATGTCAAGATTATCAGTGGACACTGAACACTTAGTGTCTGTTAACTGAAGAAGAATAGAACAGCACATCCTGAAAGAGGACACGGAAATCTGGTTGGAATGCTAAAAGATAGATGTGTATGTCTCATCACTTTAAAAGCATAGATACATGTTAGCTAGTGGTTTCTGACAATGAATACAGCAACAATACAACATTCTGCTACAAGTCCCATTTGTGAGCTGCTGAAGTTCATATTCATCTGTATGTCTTGTCGCTTTCTTTTTTGAAAACTTATAATCTATGCTAACACCCTAATGCACTGATTCTTAGTCAATTCTGACTACAATGAGGTTGGTAACTTTGGCAGGATGGGGGCCAGTTTTATTTGAGCATCCATAGAGGGCATCGCACTAGCTCTCAAAATGTAAAAATGTTTTTCCCCCTTAAATCAAAATTCCATGTCTGATTTCTAGTCTATGGGATGGTGTGGTGTGAAGGAAGGGCAGGGGACTACCTATGTGAAAAACACTGTTCCCGAAGTCTCCAGGGACAGCTACATTTTTCCTCATCACGATGGTTTTTGTTTTTTTAACTTTGTTCAATTATAAAACAAGGATGTTACACATTAAACAAAACCAACCATGTGTGCTTTATAATGTGCTGAACTGTTCTTTTCCTCAGCTACCTAATTTCTTCCCTACTCTTCCTCTATACATACCCTACACTGTGCATGTTTATAGACAAATCTCATCACAAGTTACTTCCAAGAGAATATGAAAAATACTCCTTGTTCTGTCAGAATTCATCTATGCCTCAAATGACAACTCTCAAACTACATACCTGTAATCTGTATAAACTAACACTGATTTTACAGCTTGAAGGAATAAATCTGGGAGTGGTAGGGAGATGCACTTCTTCAGCCAGTGGGCCACATCAGGCTCCTGAAAAGGCTTTCAACTGTTGCCAAAACTAAGCAGCTGCATGGTTTAAGCGGGTGTCAGAACCCTGTGAAAGCATGACAGGGCATTTCTCAGTGGTGTCTAGATCAAGTATAGGGCATATTGTCAGTCATGCTATTTAGTGCTAGTAAAAGGTGGATGGTAGTGGTGAGGAAGAGGAGGAGGCAACAATACTTTGTGGAGTCAAGAGGAAAAATAGGAGAAAAACTAAAATACAATCCTATGAAGTTACTTCTGGCACCAGCAGGGCTTTCAGTGGCAACACCAGTGATGGTGGAGAATATGACAAGATCCACACAAATGGCAAGGACTTGCCCACTCTTTGATGATTATATATTTATCATACATGGTACAAATACAGAATCATTTTTCCACAGAGCATTGTTCAAGGAGAAAAATCCAGCATAATTCTTAGTCTCCTCAAAGTATTTTCAGAACAGTTGCTAGGAAACCGTATCTTATCTGAGATGTGCACATAGTCTCTCCCTCACACACACATTTCCTCAAAAGCTACATTGTGGAGGAATGGGCAAGCAACAAGACTATACTACTAGGAAATTTTCTTGACTGCAACAACATAGGCATTTAAGTAATATAGGGGAAGCAATGGACTTCTTGCAAAGATCAGTGGAAGCATTTCATTGACGGTGAAATTTGTGCATGTTTCTCTCTTAGCAGAATAAACACGTACTGTATGCTAATAGTTTCTATCTTTCCAATTATATCATTATCACCAATAAAGCTGGCAACAGAACTGAACAAAAAGCCAAGGGGGGGGGGGAGTTACTATTAAAAATTCCCAATTTAGTAACACATAAAAATGCACATTTTTTTCTGATTTGCCAAGACTGAAAAAAACATTTTGGGAACTTTCTTGGGGGAATGGGGCAACACTTAAATGGGGTTGAAAAGAAATTCAAAATTGAAAGAGAAAAATGAGAGACAGCGAATCACTTCTGAAAGGAATGTATTATGTGAAGATCTGAGTGTTTCTTCTTTCACTCAAAAAAAATCTTAGTCTATAGAGAAGAAAACAGAAGACTATTTCTTTCAAGAGTGTTTCAATGACAAAATTAGAAGTCACAAGCTGATAGACAGTAGTAATTTCTGAAGAATTAACCACAAAAAAAGTAATATTTACTGTTCCTTTTCTTTAGGTCATGAAAGCCAATGAAGAAGAGGGTGAGGTGGGAATACAGAAGCAAATTAGTCTTACCTCATCCAATTTGATGTTGTCTCATCTGTTCCATCTATGGATTTGTAGTGGTTGTTCTTATCAACAATCTGGAGGGGGAAATGTG
Source organism: Pogona vitticeps (assembly GCF_051106095.1). Lineage (NCBI taxonomy): Eukaryota > Metazoa > Chordata > Lepidosauria > Squamata > Agamidae > Pogona > Pogona vitticeps. Next base: position 289,805,034 of record NC_135783.1, on the reverse strand, counting down.
CAACACAATAGAAGGTATAATCAGAAAAAGGAAACACAATTATTAAGGTTTAGCTTCTCTGGTGTCTCCTGAACAGCATAATCATTCAACTAAGAAAGAAGTTGGTGAACAGCCTGAAGAACTTTTACAACGGATTCAAATTTGTACCAGTAGCACAAAAATTTTGTTCCAGACTGCCAAGGTTTTTTTCTCCAATCAACACTTCCAAACTTTCCTTTGCTCTACACATAATTACTCCTATTGTAAACCAAACTATGGGCACTTGCTCCCTTAGCAGAAGTCTAAAAGTATTTATTTAACTGATTCCTACTATATCTACATGGGCAAGAACTTGGTCAGCATATACTTACGAGCCAAGAGAAGAATCCAGCTGACTTGTCTTGACTGGAGAGCTTCCCTTCATATGGTCCAAAGATACGGCCTTTGGGGATGGACTCCACAACGCAGCGCACATCCCGTTCTCCATTAGGCTCTTTAATCACTTCAATGCCTGGTGGGACAGTCAATGCAGCTCGATCAGGGATGCCAACAGGTACTGGAGCATCTGATACAAACATGGGTGGGCCATGATTTGGACATTCATCCACAAAATACTCCTGGCAGGACTCACAGACTGGAGAAGAAGAAAAAGGAAACAGGAATTACTCTGGACAACTGAATCTGAGTAACAATGATGGTGTTACCAAAATAGTAAAGAGTCTTACAGTATTTTAAAGACACACACACACAAAGCACAAAAGAATTAACAATGACAAATCGTTGCACCTGTTCTATCAGCTCTGGGTGTAGCTGGGCAGCAGATACAGCACAGATGGGGAACCTATGGGACTTCAAATGTTGTTGACTACATATTTCAAAGCCCAGTGATGTTTGAGCAGCTACAGGTTTGCCACCTCAGATACATACAGTCGATTCTGTTTAAGTTACATTGGCTATCAGTTGCTGCCCGGGCCCAATTCAAAGTGCTTGTTTTGACATATAAAGCCCTAAACGGCTTGGGCCCTGGATACCTGAAGGACCGCCTCCTTCCATATGAACCTACCCGACAGTTAAGATCTAACCAGGGGGCCCTTTTGAAAGAGCCGTCCCTTAAGGAGATAAGAGGGAGGGCTTGTAGAGAAAGGGCCTTTTTGGCAGCTGCCCCCAGACTATGGAATGCCCTCCCGACTGAGATTCGTCTGGCACTAACGCTGATGACATTTTGGCGCCAGGTCAAAACCTTCCTGTTCCAAAAGACTTTTAATTGAAATAATATCAGCTGTGGGTCTCATGGCAATTTTTACAGTATATATTTTTAATTGCATTTTAATTATTTTGCCCTTTTATTTTGCCTTTTTATTATATTTTAAATGTTGTAAGCTGCCCAGACACCTTCGGGTACTGTGGGTGGCATATTAGATAGATAGATAGATAGATAGATAGATAGATAGATAGATAGATAGATAGATAGATAGATAGATAGATAGATAGATAGATAGATAGATAGATAGATAGATAGATAGATAGATAAAATATAGTCAGTCAGATTGGCAACCATATAAGCTCTATGTGTATTGTTTTTGTTTTCCTTGTGAGGATGTAGATTGACTCACCTGCTTGAGCCCTCTGAATTAACTGTAGCACAGGTCCACAGGGATTTTGAAATGGCAAATCAAAACTCTGCTTTCTGGCTTTGTCCTTTTTTAATTTTATCAATGTGAGCCAGAGTTTCAGTTTGGAAATGTACACATTATGCAAAAACATTCCTGCCAAGAATCCGACATGATTCCCACAGAAGCACCGATTTGAGGCTCTTCTGCAAAATGAAATGATAGCTAACTATATTACTAAATTATTCCCCTCCTGATATAGTATATTTAGCTTCTTCATGGCAGGGCTGTTTTCTCCTGAAAAGATTAGAGCAGTGGTTCTTAACCTTTATTACTCAGATGCTTTTGAACTGCAACTCCCAGAAACCCCAGTCAGCACAGCTGGTGGTGAAGGCTTCTGGGAGTTGCAGTCCAGAACTCCTGAGTAACCCAAGGTTAAGAACCAGTGGATTAGAGCATATTTCTGTTTATGTCACTTGGTATGAGAAGAGGATCCTGACAAATTGGAACAAATTCAGAGAACGTCAACAAAGATCAGGAGTCTGGAAACCAAGCCCTTTGAGGAAAGGCTGAAATAAGTGGCCATGTTTATCCTTGAGAAAAGAAGACTGACAGGTGATATGATAACTTTTCAAATACTTGAAAGGCTTTCATACAGAGGAGGGGCAGGATCTGTTCTTAATCACCCCAGAGTGCAGGACATGTAACAATAGGCTCAACTTACAGGATGTCAGATTTTGGTTAAATATCTGGAAAAACTTCCAAACTGTTAGAGTTTTGTAAGTAAGACAGTGGAACCAATTACCTCAAAAGGTGGTGAGCACTCCAAAACTGGAAGTATTTAAGAGAAATTTAGACAACCACTTGGCAGATATTCTTTGATTTGTTTTCCTGTACTGAGCAGGGGGTTGGACTCAATAGATCCCTTCCAACTTCACTATTCTATGATTCTATGTAGCAGAGGACAGGAAGTGCATCATCATAATGAGGACTAAAAGGCAAGTACATCAAGTGACCAGGACACATGACAGGCAAGACTTTTTTCTCTGGAATCAAAATCTAACTAGTCACAGAATGATCTAATCCACCTTCATTCTGCAGTTTCTGACTTCTAGCTTTATTTACACCACAGGTGATATAATGGATGAGTGTCTGAGTCACTTGCATAAGTCTAAAATGGATGCACGCTGTGCTCAATGCTTGTTAAAAAAAGAATCTCTGAATCCTACTTTTCTCTATGCAGGTGTATGTGGTGGCGTTCCCAATGCAAACTTTTTCCTCTTAGAGGTTATGGGCTTTATAGTTATCCGCTCATTTATTTTTATTGTCTTTAGTGTGTCATTTTTATCTCTCCTGGATGTTCTATCAACAGACAGACAGACAGATAGATAGATAAAATTTTGGCCATTTTCTACTTACACCAGAAATCTACTTGCTGAAAACTCTTGGACATTATCAAATCCTGCTTTCCTTTCAATTTTTTAGGCTCTACATCCACAGACTGGGAGTCACGCTTTCCAGAGCTGATAAGAAAACAAATTAATAAAGAGGGAATGTAAGAGTTTTATTTTCTGCTCAGAAAAGAAAAAGAAATTACACAAAGGGATAAAGGGGTGTTTTTAAAACACAGAGGCAAACATTTAATTTGACTTTTTACAACATAAAAGCTTCTATTGTATGAACAGTTTGTGCACATTTTCTGAAACGTTTTCATGTGCAATAAAAATAAATAGCACTCATCATGTTCTCATGATCCTGAGTACACCTTTGAGAATGCTATTCTTCAGATAAGCATGATAGCCAAGTGCCCACTGGTCGCACAGTCCTAAATCTAATTCTGGTCTTCTGTGATGACATTAACTTCTTTTCTAAGCTTATCCACACTGATGCAACATGAAATGCTGGCTAAAGCTTAAGAGCTCTAAAGTTTGTTATAAGCTTATCATGATTTCCTTGATGAGAAAATTATGCCAATGAGCAGTTTATCACTATCAACATTCTTAATAAATGCACTTTGGCTGAATAAGTTCTCAGATGAGGGGCTTGAGCCTCTGGGGCCAAATAGCACAGAGGAACTGGCAGCTTCCAATTACCTGAGGCCCTGAAAGACTGTTGTAGAATCCCCTCTTGTAAAGGCAGTGAGCCCAAAGAAGAAAAGGGCCTCCTGTCGGTCCAAGAAAGCAATGTCAAACAAAGGGACAAGCCAGACTGGAGACCGCCCAGCACAGTTTACAAGGGAGGCCTCCTGAGTCATACAGGTATCCTCTTTAGTCCAGGGTCTCACTGAAAAGCAAGCCCTCTTCCTTGGGAGACTTGATGCTGGGAAGCCAACAATTGAGCCCAGGGACAGCTCAATGAACAAACCAGTCTGTATCTTTTGCTTTCTTCAGAGGTCTTCCTTTGCCTGCTTCTTGCTTGCTTGACCTCCTGGCAAGCTTAGCTGCTGCAATTACTCTCCTGGCTACTCCCTGCCTGAATCGCATAGAAACAGGATTGTGATTTATGGCAAGACCCTGCTTGCACTTTGAACACTCCTTTGCCCACAGCGCTGCAATTTGCTTATGTTTCTACTGTATACTGACCCTGCCTGATGTCTGTGGATTTCTCCTGTTGGTCACCCTTGAGAAACTGTACTCTGTCTGGCGTATTCAACTGGCAGCTAGAGAACAGGACACACACAGAATCAGAGAATAGTTGTATGTTCGCGTGTACATTCACACTGCAGTAAATTACTAGGCCCAATAGATTCCCTATACAAACTGAAAAGAATATTTTGCAACATGTAGACATTTCACGGAAGATGTGCAGGCAACCCTTTCACACAAATCAACATGGGAAGTTTTCTTAAGGTTCAAATTTGTCATACAGCATTTTCCCTTACCAAAGCTGCCCATATTCTTCTTCCCGGCATGGAGAACAGGGTTCTGTCTTGATAGTCACCATCTCTCCCAAGCAATCATTTCGTTTTTCACTCATGTTCTGTAATAAATTCAAGATAGGCAGAAAGCTAAATAATTTTGGTCATGGTAGTTCTTCTTCATTTCAAAGCACTGTTTCATATGAAGCACTTAAGAAAAAAAATAATCCTGATCCTTCAGCACATAAAACAGTCCATTGCAATAATAAACACTGTTACCAAAAAATTAATAATCAAATTTTAATGAGAAGGTGCAGTATAATCACTTCTACCTCAGCAAATCCAGTTCAAAGAGAACGCTGGTAGAAGGCTGACTGAGATCCCAGTAATTTGTCTGCATGTTTAGGATCTGATTAAAAATAAAACTGATAAACATTATGCTACACTTTGCTATATCTCAGATCTCCTCCAACATGCTTATCAGTTCATATTGAAGACCGATTTCCCCACCCACTATGCTGAAATCTACCACAAAACAAGGCTATTTCCCTCTTCCCTACTGATGAGGTAGTTAATAATGTAAACCTCCTACACACCTGGAAACTGATTATTCTAATGAAGTACAGCAATTTTGAAATTTCTAAAATAAAATCAATTTGATGTATTTCCTTATATGCTGATTTGCATGATACACATTGGAGTGGTTCATTTGATAGAGGTCATAAGCTAAAAGCTTACAAGCAAGACAAAAGATCTTGAGTCTGTTTCTTAAAAGGTAAAATACAAATCTGTCAGAATTCTGACAACTGCTATAGACACCTTCCTATGCAGAAGGTGTCTTGAACGCTAGCCAAGAACTACATTCACCCAGAATAATCATCACAACCTATCTATAGCTTGTAACTAGGACATATGAAAAACTGCGTGCTTCCATATGAACCTACACATTTTATAAGATTTTTTTCTCAGAGGCTACACTCTGAGCATCTCTAGCTTTGGGAATGTAACAATGGCGACCAAAGAAAGTGCTCTGATGTGACAGTGCTATGGGTGCGCAATGCTTTGCGCATTCAAATGGCACATGCTCATACGTTTAACCATATGATAAAAGGAAGATGGACTACACTGGCTTTAGACAAGCACACTGATGACTGCATATTAGCAGGGGGCAGTCCAAAGTGGGTGATGCAGTCCCCATGGCCAGCAGGCGCCTTTGGTACACATGCATGCCCACTTCCATGTATACACAGACAATATAAAACTTACTATTAGCTGCTTAGGAAGCCATGCTGAAAGACAGCTTTCTAAATCACTGACTTTCTACAAGCAGTAGTACAGGGCCACTGTGACACTGAACAAGTCTAGGTGGGATGCAGGATGTTCATAACAATGACTAAGAATTTGCTTTACTCAGCCCCCATGTCCTCCTGTAAGAATCACATGCAATCTCCTACTGACCTGACTTGCCACAGATCCACCTGTGATCTCCTGACATACAGTGGTGCCTCGCTAGACAGTTACCCCGCATGACAGTTTTTTCGCTACACATTGACTTTTTGCGATCGCTATAGCGATTCGCAAAACAGTGATTCCTATGGGGGGAATTTAACTGGACAATGTTTGGTCCCTGCTTCGCAAACCAATTTTCGCTAGACAATGATTTTGACAGCTCCCTCCACGCTTGCAAAACAGGTGTTTTAGGGACCTAAGCTTCACAAGATAGCGATTTAAACAGCTGATCGGCGGTTCGCAAAGCGGCTTTCCTATGGCCGATCTTTGGTAGATAATGACGATTCTTCCCCATTGGAACGCATTAAACAGGTTTCAGTGCATTCCGATGGGGAAATGCTTTTCGCTAGACAATGATTTCGCTAAACAGCGATTTCAGTGGAACAGATTATCATCATCTAGCGAGGCACCACTGTACTAGCTTTCATTTCTGTTTTTTTTCTTGATCCCCTGTACTCCATGATCATGACATTTTCACTGATGTGCCAACTCCATCCACAAATGATAAAATATACAGTTTCCCCGAAAATAAGACCTAACCTGAAAATAAGCCCTACTATGATTTTTCAGGATGCTCATAATATAAGCCCTACCCCCAAAATAAGTTAAGTGAAACCCCGTTCTCCACCATTGTGCAGCATTGTGCAGCAACCAAAAGATATGACTATAAAATAAAATCCCCTGAAAATAAGCCCTAATGCCTTTTTTTGAGCAAAAATTAATATAAGACCCTGTCTTATTTTCAGGGAAACACGTTAATAGCAAATATCCTGTATTTAAACCTATACATATTCATCCTGTAGAATAAAATGGATTTTTTATTTATATAAAAGTAGAATCCAGGTTCTTTCATATAGTGATTTTTGAGAAAGAGAGATTAATAATAATTGGTTGAAATTACCCTTTTAAGGAGTTGGTTAAATTTAGAAATCACTTACCTCCAAATTCCTGTTTTTAATAGTGCCTTGTCATAAGCATTTACTGGACTCTTCTATGAAGTATGCTAGATACATTTCAACTACAAGAAGACCCTTTCCCTCTGGATGCAAACTAAGTACATATAAATATTCTAAAATATTTGTAAGTACTTGTTTGCATCAAAAGATGTCTGAAATGGCAATTGCTAGAAATGCATGAACTTGCAGTTATTATTAATTTTCCAGCTTAAATACTTGAATTAATCACATCTGGAAACTGGTTCCTCCAGAGCCCTAACTTGGCCCACTGATAATTACACCTAAAATCACCCTTCCTAGGCATTTGCTTGACTCTCTTGTTAGGTGTGTCATATAATCTGAACTATGAGGACTTTTCCCTCTGGCTATGAACAAAGTAGTTTATCTGCTGTCAACTCTGTACATTTCATTTTATCATACAACAATGATTGCTGCAAGCAATATTTTTTTAAAAAAAGGCTTTGCTAATACAGGGAAAAGAAAGTCTTATAAACAATATATGATGAAGGCCAGAAACAAAAGGAAAATAAGACAAAACATGTTGTGGCACCTCAAAGACCAACTTGCTATATCTTAATGTGAGCTTTCATGGACAAGTCCAGTTCCTCAGACATATAAGAAGAAATAAACAGTCTTTTGACTAGATAAATGTCATTATAAAATGAATATACCCAAACTTCTAAATAAGGATCTTCATTCTGAAGAAGAAATAGGCAATGGAATGACTCCTAGGCAGAGTGTTAGGTGGAAGGAGAAAAAAGACCAGGGTCAAAAAAAGTTGGAGAAGGGAAAGGAGATGGAGTATTGGGGTGGGGTGGAACTAAGAGGTGTCCAACCTGGTCAAAGGTGAGCACATTTGCTATTACTGTATATTGTACTAGTGCTATTTGACTATGACATCTGGATAGAAAAGGGATGGATATTATATGCAATGCAGAAGTTTCATCTTTTGGTTCAGGACGTTTGGAAAACTCTTCCATGTGATCCATAGCAGCATGGGAATCTCTGCAGTATGGTTCTTTCCTATGTCACCTGGTAACATTGGGAAGTTGTCACTGAAAGTCTATAGTGTACCTCCCTCCCAGGTCAGAACACTTCTTGGAAAGAACGATACTGGCATAAGACAAAACATTTACTTGTACGCGTTACATGTAACTGTGAATTTCTAGTACATCAAGCAGCTTGTAGAAGAACCACACTGCTGCAGCATTTACACTCATAATAATAATGGTGCTTCTGTGCATGCTAATCATGATGGCAATTGGTAGCACCTGAGTCAACAATAACAGCACATTTCTGGAAATAAAAGAAAAAAGCACATCCCTATTCACACATGCTGTTATACAGTATTGTTAAACTCAAACATGAGGAATACTACAGTAACCACACCCCCATCTGTTGTCCCACCATTTATTTAGAGGATGACAGCCTGAAGATAAGAGTCCCTGCTATGTGTGAAACACCTTCATTTCACAGGTTGGCACAAAAACTCTAGGATTGGGAACATTCAAATGCATCTTCATTTAGTCACAAAGTTCACTAGGTGACTTCAACTGAACCATTCTTTCTCAAGAACTGTAGTATGATTGATGTGACAAAAAGTGGAATAAAAAGATTCCTTAGAAGAATGGGAGAAAAAGTCAATAAATCCAAATATCTGCAGGCCCTCATATGGATTGACAGACCCACTTTTTATTTATGTGCCACCTTTTCTCCATGGGGAGAATTAAACATTAATCAAGTTTAAAAACAACTTTGAAAGTATATTAAAAGCATTTTAAAGTACAGGGGTACCTCAACTTACGAACGTCTCCACTTACAAACATTTCGAGTTACGAACGGCTCCATTCGCAAAATGTTGCTTCGACTTGCAAATGGAACTTCGACTTATGAATGAAAAAAAAAGTTTCCTGCCCTTTTTTTTGACCTAAGTTCATCTTAGGTCCGGACCGTCCAATGGCTTTCAATGGAGAAAACAAAAAATCACCAAAAATTAAGGACGCCTCAGAACAACACCAAATTAAGTTTGCATACGTTTCACAAGCTGGACTATCGATGCCCAGCATTTAAAACAGGTTTCAAACAGTTTAAGGCACTTTTACAGGAGCGAAAAGGGACATCGGAAAGAGCTTCAAAAGCAGGGAAACGGAGATCAAAGAGCCCTTTCCAATGTCCCTTTTCGCTCCTGTAAAAGTGCCTTAAACTGTTTGAAAAGTGTTTTAAATGCTTGCTATCGTTAGCCCACTTCCTGAAACCTATGCAAACTTAATTTGGTGTTGTTCTGAGTCTTCGTTAATTTTTGGTGATTTTTTGTTTTTTCTCTCATTGAAATGCAGTTCAATAGAGTTCAATGAGAGAAAAAACAAAAAAATCACCAAAAATTAAGGACGCCTCAGAACAACAACAAATTAAGTTTGCATAGGTTTCAGGAGGTGGGCTAACGATAGCAAGCATTTGAAACACTTTTCAAACAGTTTAAGGCACTTTTACAGGAGCGAAAAGGGACTTCGCAAACCCATTCAAATGCATTGAGTCGGCTTCAATACATTTCAAATGGGGAACCGCGTTTCCCTCAACGATGTTTCCTATGGGGATTTTCGCTTAAGGACGGCAATCCGTTCCAATTGGAACGGATTAACCGGTTTTCAATGCATTCCTATGGGAAATGGTGTTTCACAGAACGATGTTTCACAGAACGGTGTTTTTTTGGAACCAATTAACATCATTGTGCGAGGCACCACTGTACTTCACACGCTTCCCCTGATAAAACTGCAGGCTAGTCCTTGTCTCAACTGTCAGATTAAAATATTCAGCACTCAAGTGTGCACAAAGATAAATTTAAACCTCAGCATTCTGTAGAAAATGGGAGCAGCCTCTTATAACAAAGAAAGAATACTGATGCCTCCACTGCAAACATTTAATGAGATATTGACTTTCACAAGGAACAACTTAAAGTGGAGCACTCATCTTGAGATAAAATATGAAAGAAATCAATATTTTCAGTAAGTTCAAGAAATATCATGTGGACAGCAGCCAGTGCAAGCAAACACTTTGAAAAACATTACAATATTTTTACTGGGACAGGAACAGATTTGTTAATTTATCTACGTGGATCTGGAAAAAGATCTCCTCCTCAGATAAAATGTGACACGCATTTAAAAAAAGGAGTTGGAATCGACACATCCTCCTACTGTTCAGTGTCTTTCCAACAAATTAGACACCTGACTCTGACAAATGCAAAACCCAAGACATTTTGCTTCAACAATCTGAAAATATGGTTGTCTGTAAATCTCATCCTTAAAACCAAATTGCAATGTACCACCAGGCAACCTATAAAGATGAAATTTGGTATACAAATATTCCAGGACTTTCTAAATAAGAACAACACTTTTTTAAAAAGAAGGGATAAGAGAGACTTTAACTTCCAAGAGTCAGAATACAAACATTACCACAACACAGAGATCACTGGTCTAAATAACTTGGACAGAAAGAGCTAAATGGTACCAAATTTTGATTAGGATATCTTATACAACAACACTGTTGAATCAACACTGGAAAGTTTTCTAGTGTCAGACAGGAATGTATGCCACCTGCATGCTGTACAAATATTTATATTTAGCTGTGCAGACATTTTAACATGATAATCCTTTCCTGCCTCTAGGATGGAGTGGACAACATGTGGCCTGCAAGTTGTACGCAACCCACAGGGTCATTTTTACTCAACTCAGTACAGTGGGCCCTCGACTTACGAATTTAATCCGTTCTGGGAGGACGTTCATACCTCGGAAAGTTCATAAGTCGACCTACCATTTCCCATTGAAATGCATGGGAACGGAATTAATCCGTTCCAGTATTTGGTTGGTAAATAAATAAATAAATAAATAAATAAATAAATAAATAAATAAATAAATAAAAATAAAAAGAGCATGTCCCACGTTGGGCCTGCAAAAAAAAAAAAAAAACCACCACACACACACACAAACATAAGCCCCTAGTCCAAACCCACCCTCCAAAACCCACACAGAAAAGTTTTTTTTTTTTAAAGGACTTACCAGTATGAAGCCGCCCGGCGATCCGCTGGCTCCGTGTGGCCGGGGGCAATTGGCCAGGCGCCCGGCCTGCTCTAGCCGCACGGCGCTCTGTTGGCTCCGCTGCCTTTGGAGCTTTCAAAGGGCTTCCTCTGATGTCAGGGAAAGCCCTTTGAAACCTATGAAGGCACCGATCACGGCGGCGAGGACCCCCAAGGAGGTCTCCCATGGTGGCGTGCAAGCTCTGAGAGACCTCCCTGGGGGTCCCCACCGCCTCAATGGGCGGCTTCGGAGCTCTATGAAGCCAAAAAGGCAGGGAGAAAGTGCAGGAAGTTCAAACTTCCTGCGCTTTCTCCCTGCCTTTTTTGCTTCGGAAGCAAGCCGGGCTGCCAGGGAGAAATCGGCTCCCTCCTTCCACCCGATGCTGAGTCCTCTTCGCACTGGGCTGAGCTCAGCCGGCACAAAGGGGACTCACCGCCTTTTTGGCTTCGGAGGTTTCAGAAGGTTTCCTCCGATGTCAGAGGAAGCCTTTTGAAAGCTCCAAAGGCAGGGAGGAAGGGCAGGAAATTCGAATTTCCCGCCCTTTCTCCCTGCCTTTTGGGTTCGTAACCCGATCTGCGTTCGCAAGTAGGGTTTACTACTTACAATGAGATCGGGTTCGTAACCCGAAATGTTCGTAACTAGGGCCGTTCGTAAGTCGAGGGCCCACTGTACCTTAATTGCTCAGAGTACCCTTGTGCTGTCAGGGGTGGGTAGGATTTTGCCATGTTGTGAGGGCATCCCAGCAACCTAGGGACCCCCCCCCCACCAAATTAATTTTGTTTAAATGAATTTGCCTCCAGAGGGCACAAGGAAAATTATCATTAAAACATTGCTTTTGTTAAACTAATTTTTCAATAAATAAAAACCCATCACATCAAGCATAACAGCTGCATTTTAAAAATTAAAATAATAAACAATTAAATATTCTTACCCATCTCTGCCCCCTAATTTTGTCCTAAACCCATGAAAGTGAGGAGCATGGGTTGCTGACGAATCTGAACAATGACCCTTGGTCCCACTGAGATCACCCACCCTTTCTCTAGACCAGTGGTTCCCAAACCTGGGAAATCCAGGTGTTCTTGGGCTGCAATTCCCAAAAGCCTTCACCACCAGCTGTGCTAGCCAGGGTTTCTGGGAGTTGCAATCTAAGAATACATTTGGGCTACTGAAAGCTGGGAACCACTGCTCTCTAGACCAATCATCCAGACATGATCAACACTGCCATAGGAAAAGTAAGAGAAGGCCTACCTCCAATAGTTCAGTGCCCAGTTTAGCATAATGTACAGACAAAAATCTAAAACCTTCATGCTGTAATGAAGATAGCAGTCAATGTGAGGAAACAAGAGGCATATGGCATGCAACCACTATGGAAGGGAACTCCCTTTTCTAGGATTTTTTTCTCCAAGCAACAGGGTTTTGCAGATATGGCAAACACATTCCAAGGTAGATAAAGTTGCCATAACTGTTCCAAACAGCATTCTGAAACTAGTCAGAACATAGGGCAGATTTGCAAACAAGGTTTCTATTTCCAGTTACCAAGTCCTTTTCTCCACTAAACAGTGTTTATGTCTGCACTGTCAATCTTCCTCTTATCAGCAGTTTTGAATCTGAAAAGCGATTGTGTAAATGAACTTCAGTTAATGCTTCACTTAATTGATCTAAAAGTAAACTATAATAACTCATTAATTATGAAGGCGAAAACTTTTTTTAGTAAGTCAGGTAAGTTGTGCATTTAATTTTATAATAATTACATGCTGTCAAGACAATTCTGACTTATGGAGACCCTTTCCAGGGTTTTCTAGCTATACACTACACAGAGTTTGTTTACCATTCCCCTCTTCCTGGGGTAGCCTGGGGCTGTGTACCTTACCCAAGGCTTTAATGGCTAGTTCTCTTGGAACACAGTGAGGACTTGAGCTCCCAACCTCCACCTAACTCAAAGTGCTTTCCAGCAAGCACTACTTTTAATTTACACAGAATCAGTGAATGAATGAAATATAATACTCTAGATATGGTCTGCTATACAACACCAACGTTTAAAGCCAGTTACAGTGGTACCTCGCAAGACAACGACCCCGCTGAATGACAACTCCACATTACGATGACTTTTTGCGATCGCTATAGCGATTTGCAAAACAGTCATTCCAATGGGGGATTTTCGCTTGACGTTGATTAGGTCAGTGCTTCGCGAACCGTTTGTTCCTAAGACGATTTTTCCGGCTCTGCAAAATGGCTGCCCTGTGGTTTCCGGACCCATGCTTTGCAGGGCAGCCATTTTTACAGCTGATCGGCACTTCGCAAAATAGCTTCCCTACGGGCGATCTTCACTGGATGATGAAGTATTTTCCCCATTGGAACACATTAAATGGGTTTCAATGCATTCCAATGGGGAAACTGATTTCGCATGACGACAATTTCGCTAAACAGCGATTTTCCTGGAATGGATTGTCGTCATCATGCAGGGCACCACTGTATTTCTCACAACTACAAGAGGGCCATTAAATCAATGGGACTCACATAAATACCAGTTCAACAAGTATCATTCATTAAATGAGTCCACTCTGCTTAGAACTAACAACTAGTTTTAGCCTCCGATGTATGTAACTTTCTAACCTCTGAAGGTATCTGCTTTGGTAAAGCCTGCCCAACAGTAATATTTTAAATCTCTCTCTTTAGCTTCTTGTCTGCACTAATTCTTCTACTTCTACCTGATATTCTTGTCAATTTCTTTATACAGTAATATAGTACCATATTTATTCAATGGTTGCAACAAATAAGATCACAAAAAATAGCATATATCTTACAAGATTTTGTTAAAAAAAATTCAGTACCTTATCACTACCCTAATTGACTTAAGTCTCTATTGTGAGTATAAGTCATTAATAGATGCATGACTTTAACACCCAACCTTCATCATCATTATCATCAGACAAGTCCAGCTTACAGAAAACCTGCACCCATCTTTCCAGATCTTTTTATATAGCATGTAACAGCAAGCAATATGCATTTTCTTACGAGTGCACAGCAGTGGCTGAAATGTTGTTCATAGTTGTGAGGGTCCGCTATTCTTCACCTCCCCCGTCCCAAATAAAGTTGTAGACACATTTGAACTGAACCATTTGTCTTCTTTATTTAACTGGGGTAACGGGATGGAAACGTCAATCAACTTGGGGACAAACTTCTCCTGTTGAAGTAACGGTTCATACAGGGGCACCCAATCTTCGTCGAACGGGTTACTTGACTTCGACGCCCATGGGCCAGCCTGAACCCGTGAAGGTTCTTCGGGATCGAAGTCTTCTCTGTCAGTTGTTAGTAGAGGGGTCGTCTCCTCGAACCCGGCGTATCCCCAGGGTATGGAGGTCTCTGCCCCGGGTTGTTCCCAAGGTCCTGGCGATACCCCAGTCTCTTCAACTCCTCCAGATGCCATCTGGTCTTCTCCTCCTTCTCTCTCTCTACCCTTTTCTTCTCCTCCACTAATTTCCTACGCCACTCTCGGGTCTCTCTTTCTCCCCAATAAGAGGGCCGAACTCTAGCCTCATTCCTCCTCCTCTCTTCTGCCTCTTGTCTCGTCAGGCAGACTTGTTCCCATTTACCCGACCAGGGGTCTTGGATAGATACCCACTCCCATCCACTCTCTTCCCCTGCCGGCCGGTAACTGACTTCCCCTGCTGCTCCCTCCTCAGGGTCCTTCGTCCCCCTCCCTGCCCAGACCCGAGGAGTCTGGGTAGATATACTTAACCCTTTCACTCCCTTCTCTAAATCTCCTGTGTCCACGGACTGGTGTAACATCCGGGGTGGGAATGGCTTGGGAGCTGTCTGCGTGCCCACAGAGGCTTTGGGGCGAGACGGCACTCCTAGCATCACCTCTCTACCCGGTTCACGGGTCTCACAATAGTGTATGCCAAAGCATAACTTTCTATCTGTTCCTTCATCGAAGACAAACAGTTGCTGCAACAATCCTCAAAGGTGTATGCACCCAATGGCTTGTTGCAAGTGTGCCCAAGAAAACACAGCAGCAACAGTTTGAATGGGATTACTGTAGAAACTTTATGGATTGAACTGCAATGTTCATTTTATTTGTTGAATAATTGTATTTGAGCATTTACACTTCAGCTTTAAGACTACTGTACTGAACTGAAGAGGTTGCTTTGATATGCATTTCCTTGGAAAACTCTTGTCAGTATTTTTAAACTCTGCATAGCAGCATCTTTCTGGCTGGTACACAGTTCATTTGACCCAGGTGGGCAGATTTTACAGTTACAGGTGTTAATCCAGTTGTAAATTCCCATCTAAGCTTCTTGCTTTACTTACTTACTCTGGGCATCCTGCCTAAAGGCCTGCCACATATTAAACAAGAAATCAGTACTGTCCATAAATCTTGTCTTAACTACAGCTTCCGCAGTTTTGCCAACAAAAGTTCTCCCTTGTTTGGGGTTTTGGACATCCAAAAAAGTAAACTACTTCAGGCTATTTTCATTGCGTAAAGCACTATAGAGATGAGAGAATACTGCATTTTTCCAGGAGAAGGATTTACCATTAGGGTAGTACTACAGCAAAAGCAATGTTTCATATACAGTACCTAACAACCTTGCTTCTTGGGATGGTGGAAAACACCACAGGTCCTCCAGCAAGGATCCCTAAATCCAGGCACATACACATAAAAGACAGTGTTTTATTATTGTTGTTGTTTTATTTACAGGCTGCCTTTCTCTGGATAACGAGAAGAACCTCTGATTAATCCAGTTACCTTCTCACCACAAGTTTTTCTCAGAGATACACACATAAGCAGGCATCAAAACCCAGTATTTATCTTAAAGAGACAAATCACAAAACTAAACATGCTAAATGCAAGATAGGGAGATGAGGAAAATCACATGCCATGATTATCTTTCATGATTTCAGGGAACACCTGTGCAAATGAACATAACCACAATGTCTAGTTTAACTCTTCATGTCATGTTCTGTTTGAAAACTAAACTAGTGTTGAGCAATCTGAGGAGGACTGGAGACCAAACCTTTCCCTGGAAATGGCTTTTGTACTTTAGATTCGCCCTTCCAGTTTGGCCTTTTTATTTTATTTTGGGTACCCTTGCTACTTCTGGAGGCTTCCAGCAGGGAAACTAGACCATTTTGTAGAGAAAACTGCAAAATAATTAAATAAACATATTTTTTTATTTTTAAACAGGTTGACAGATTTTTGAACAGAGTGCTTTGTAGAGGACACATCCATGAACTAAACTGCCAGTATGGAAAGGCAATGGTGTCCAGATGTGTGTTAATGGGTAGTGAGACCACCCACTCAACATCCCAGCCTCAAGACTCGAGAAGGAGTAGTGGGTGGTAATAGGAATCCATGATTCCATTAGATTTTTCTCTTGCTGGATGCCAAAAACCATGAGGTGTTTTTTTTTCAGGGCGAGTAAAGCACATGGGAGCTTTTTAAAATATTGAATAACAGCCACTCTCTGACTATTCCATTTACTCAAAAAAGAAACAAAGGCCACTTGTTTTTTTATTTTGCATTATCTTGCTTAATTGCACTAGCAGCTTGTTAATAAATAGCAATATTAACAATAACATTATAACCATTCAAATAAAATTGCCACAGGAGAATACAATTGTCAGGAAATATCCTGAGCTTACAACTCCTCACAGGAAACTTCTCAACCCAGTGAAGGAATCTCTTCAGAGAAAGGAGCTCATGACAGTCCTTGCTGATTCCCATCTCAGTCACACATGCCCTTTCCAAAATCAGCTCCAAAATGTGAGGGGGAGGACCCTCCGCCAGAAGAGCAGAAGAGACAGCTCTGGGGTTGTGGATAGAAGAGGAAATCAGCAAACATCATACCTTCCATGTATCAGTGTTTTCTGAACTAAATCCTACTCAAGAAATGTTCTCATCAGGCTAAAAAAACTGGATACAACCCAATGGATCCTAACTCCTTTAATAATATTTATTAGTGTGGGGCAAAAAGTGGCCTTCTAGATGTTGTTGGACTACAATTCCTATCAAATTCTCCAAAACAAAGCAGTGTGATGGAAGATGGGAGTTATAGTCCAACAACATCTGAAGAAACTCAAGCTGGCTATCTCCATTCTGATGAAATCACTTAATCTAAATTGTAATTCATGTAAGGTAAAGGTAAAGGTTCCCCTTGACAATTTTTGTCCAGTCGTGTCCGACTCTAGGGGGCGGCGCTCATCCCGCTCTTCAAGCCATAGAGCCAGCGTTTGTCCGAAGACAATCTTTCCGTGGTCACATGGCCAGTGTGATTTAGACACAGAACGCTGTTTACCTTCCCACCGAGATGGTACCTATTTATCTACTCGCATTTGCATGCTTTCGAACCGCTAGGTTGGCGGGAGCTGGGACAAGCAACGGGCGCTCACTCCGTCGCGTGGATTCGATCTTACGACTGCTTGGTCTTCTGACCCTGCAGCACAGGCTTCTGCGGTTTAGCCCACAGCGCCACCACGTAATTCATGTACTGACTGCATAATTTTTATTTCATTACAAATAAAAAAATAAGGTTTTAATTCTAGACCTCAGCTTAAGCAGTCTCAAAAAGATAGCATACATCTTTGCTATTAGGGTGGTCTCTATTTACCGTATTGCTATCTCAAAAATAGAGGTTTGGATAAGACGTAACAATCAACCAGTGGGGGTGGATCTGATTTAAATTTTAAAAAAAACCACAGATTTTAAAAATGATTTAAATTAAAATTAATATTTAAATCATAATTTAAATCATTTTAAATTGATTTTTATCTACCCTGTAAACAGTTACAAAAAAGGATGGCTGTCAAACAAATTTTCCTTGCAAAGATGTACTGTATCACATCTACCTGATCAGTCTGAAGATCCTGAATACACTAGCAAATAATGAGTCCTAATAATAGGTCATGAATCTTGCTGGTTTTATCACTACATTTCAGTGCAGAACAATCCTCCATTCTTGTCCAAGAAAAGAATGCAGCAATGATGAAGTTTCAATTCTACACACACTTATTTGAAAACAATTTTACTGTACTAATTGTGATTTGTCATATTGCTAGCTTGCAAGTGAACTTAGGGTGAGATCAGCAAGCAGAAAACACCCCTGCCCACCACACTGAAATCCCACATAGAGCTTTCAAGTGATCCAAAGCATATCTCACCCACTCAGGGAAAGACCCAATCTTTCTCATGACTATGGGACACCAGGGCCAAAGAACCACCAGTATTTTGAATTACAGGCAAAAAGTATTGGCTGATAATGAGTAGAAGAATTTTAAATTTGGGTTGCCTTAAATATATGTTTTAAGTCTTAGGGCATAGTGTCAACACTGAAATACAGTAAACAGTTTATAGGGTTATGAGACCAAAGACATACAGTACATGTATAGCAACCAAAGATGGCTGTATCTGCAGTTATACTCAGAGAAATATCTACAAAAGCAAATCTGCCACCAGCAGTTTTGCCAACAGTACTTGACCCCCAAATGGGCATCTTGGACCTGGAGTGACTCTGCCTCCTCCACATTTTAAGGTGAATATATTCTATTTCCCTACATCTAGGCAGTGACATTACAGTCTTATGCAAATTTATTTGCTGAGTAAGGAAGAGCTGATTAGTGTGCATGTGCATGTGAATACATACAAGTTAATTTCCACTCATTCCGTTCCAAGTTTCTTAGGAGACAGAACACGGGATTTTCTTAGATGATATGCAGGATATACAACTACAGCCCCAAGATGCTTATGAACCCATGAAGACCTGTTCACTTCAACACATGTTTTTAAAAGTGCAGGAATTACAGCTATTCAATCATTATAGCTCTCCAAGGAGTGAGGCACTTCACTCTTCATTTTTGATGCCTGAGACATCAAAAACAACCCAACAGCACCTGTACCCCATGAAATAGGAACAATTATACCAACTACATTCAGGGTTAGAATTGCTTTAAAGATTACCCCATGACATGCTACTACTAGTGATATTATAATAGGAATAACAGAATTAAATAAGGAACTCCAGTACACTTATCATCCAAGATAGCAATTGTCTAAGGACCAGTCATCTCTGAACATATGCAAAGAAGTTCCCACCTCTGATATAAAATTAACTTCTCTTTTTAGACTTTAATTAATAGTGCAATCCTACTCTTATTTATTAAGTGCCAGTGACTTCAGCGTGGCTTGCTCAGGGATAATTGGATACAGTATGGGTTAGAGTTTGAAAAAGGGACTTTTAAAAAGGGCCTTCACATCAACTTCCCTCTTCTGCCTCCCTTCCTCTCACACCCTTTAACATTCCCACTCCGCATGGAGGCAAAATATAGTTACAAAGGGCTGTCAGCTTTAATCATTTCATGGGAATGCCACATAGCGCTGCTGCACAGTGTATCAATGCAATGTAGATATTAATGGGTCATTTTTTAAATCTCTTGAGGCCTCAAATATGCTATTAATCACAATTATGAATTAATCCACTGGCTAAACGTGTTTGTAAAACATGGAGAAAATACCACATACATTTTGCCCTATATTTCTGATCAACAAAAGTTAGGAACACATACCTTTTCTAATAATTTAGGTCAGTTTGTGGTGTAACATAACACCAAACAGCACTAGATTTAAATAAAACCCATTCCATGAGACAATTTGTCAACGACATATCTGCTTCTGTTCTTTTCCAATATTTTGTTTCTCTGCTACTACTCAAGTTTATCCCATTTTCTTCAGTAACATATGCATTTGGGAGTATAGATGAGGTAAGCCTTGCAAATCCTGACAGTTATTCAGAAGACAGACCAATGTTGTTCTACTGATGTATTGTTAATTAATCTGGTCATCACACCACCATTTCACTACAGCCAAAACCAGCTAAAATAATCAGGAGCAAACATAAAGGTTTTCTCCTTTAGATAAGCCTTTTTACTTCCCAGTGAGTCTGCTTACTCTTGAACTAGGTGGTGTCTTCCAAACCAAAGGACTCAATCTGACACTACAGCAAACACCGGTATTTTCTTTTAATAAAGCTGACCAATCGGTCTTGAAAAATGACTAACATAACTCCAGGGATGCCTTTGGTATAAGGTGTCTCGGCTTCACTTTCGGAGTTACGACAGAGGCCACCAGACGGTCCGTTATTAGAGAAGTGTAAAGAAAGGAGAGGAAACAAGTTCAAATTGTAAGAATCCTGTGTGCTGTCCATTGCTCTTCTTTTCCTCAAAACAAAACCACTGTGATACCCAGTAGACGGACTAATTTATTTCAATATGACCCTTCCTTTCCCAAAAAGCAACCAAGCCATCCATGGATCCGCTACAGATGACATCTCTTCACTCAACGACGCTCCCCGCTGTGCCCAAGGATCCCTAAACATTTAGGGATTCACGTATTCACAGGCTGCTTCTTGACGCCCTTCCTCCGCCCAAAACTTAGTCCCAACGGCACCCGTCCGGACCCCCTTCCCCAAGGTCGTCCCCTCGGAGCCATCCATCGCCTCAGCATCGCCGCTGCCCCTTCCTTTTTCTCCACGCAGCCCCCCGCCCTGGAGCCTCACGGGTCTTATTCCCATTAAGTCAACGCGCCCAAGGATCAGGGAGCTTTCTCCCGCCCCATAAGTACGTAGCCCCCCAAACAGCCCAGCCTCTGATCTCGCCCCGCCTGCGTGTCCCTCTCTGCCTCTCCTCTCCTCTCCTCCCTTCCTCCTTTCCGCGGCCCCTCCAAAGTCACTGGGTTCTTTCACGACCCCGCCCCTACGTTCCATTCCCGAGGGCAGGCGGGCCTCCGAGGGCGCTCATTGGCCGGCGTCCGCGTCACTCGCCAAATGTAGTGTAAGCGCGAGCGAAGGAGGGAGGCGAGGAGGCAACGGCGGAGCGGACCAGAAAGAGGGAGGAGGAGGAGGAGGTGGCAGCAGCAGCAGCGGAGGAAGAGAGGGGGAGGAGGAGGGGGGAAAGAGGGCCGGCCTAGGCTGAGTTCTGCGCTCGCCCCAGCGGGGAGGGGGGGAGGAGGGAGAGAGAGAGCGAGAGAGACAGGCAGGCAAGGCGGCTACCTACCTGCCTGCTTGGCCGCGCCCTCCGCAATTGCTGGGCTAGGGTTGCAGAAAGAGCCCCCCCCGCCTTGCTTGGGCTCCCTTTGGGGGGTGACCCCCGGACCCCCCCTCACAAAAACCACCCCCAGCGCTGCCGCCCGCCGGCCCGCGCCGCCATTTTCGTGGCCACCTTGGCTACTACCGAAGGGTTGACTCACCTCGGCGCTGCGGGGCCCTGGCTGGCCGTCCGGGGGCCGCCCCGTCCTTGCCGCGGCCACCCGCTTCGCCGCCCCCGTTGTGGTCGTCGTCGCCCTCCGCCTCCTCCTTCGGCGCCGGCCCGGCCAGCCCAGCCTGGCTCGCTAGTCCCAGACGAGGACGAGTCGCCGGGCCGGGCCGGGCTCGGTGGCAGAGGAGGAGGCAGCGGCGGCGGCGGCGGCTCCCTCCCTCCCGGCCGTGACCACCATCTTATTAGCACAGGAAATGACATGGCGAACGGAAGAGAGGGGCGTTCGGGGGCCGAGCCCGGGGACCCCCCGAACCGGGAGGAGGAGGGGGCAGAGCCGGGCGGGCGGGCGGCCTGCCTAAGCGAGCGCCGAGGCCCAGCGCTGGCGGAGCGGGGGGGGGAGTTGAGGATCTCCACCCCCATAAATACCTTTGCCTCGTCCTCCTTCTCCTCCCCCCCGCCCCGCTTTTCCTCTCCGTGGCTCGCCAGCCCGCCTGGCAGCCAAAACACCTTCGCTTCCCCCTCCCGCCATAGTCCTCGGCTGCCCCAGAAAGAGGCGAGCGGACGGGGGGAAGAAGCGCCGCCGGGGCGCTCGGATCCCGCTTTGGTCTCTTTCCTCCCGCCTTTGGCGTCTCCGCCCTTGGTCTTGCTTGAGCCGCGTAGCAAACGGATAGCCGTCGGTGCCCACCTGAGAGGAGTTTGGCAGTCCATGGTCGCTTTTGTGCGGCTGAACCTGGGTGGATCGGCTGGAAGGAAAATCAGTCAGTTGAGCCTCTCCCGCGAGGCTGTATATATATAGGATCGCGGCTCAAATCCTGTTCCTTTTTAAAAAAATTCTGCCGACCGGGCTGTATGGTTGTCTCTGCACACATTCTGGGTCCCCTATTTATTTTGATCTTATGATGCCCCCCTGAAGAAGTTGGTTGGAAGCTTAGCTTAAGTTCCGAAGAATCCACCATCCGGTGTGAAGGGATTAAAATACTGCATTGACAACTTCATTTCTACTTGGAAGTAGCCTCTGTTTAGCTCAAGCTGGGTTTTGTTGCTTGCGTCGGGGTGCGATATGCAAGGGGACTGTAAATGAAATTTACGAGATTTACATACAAAGGGGCATGCAGCAGATCGAGCTGTACGATTGGAGACTGAAACTAAATGAAGGACGGAGCAGAGGCTTTGCCCGCAAAATTTCCCAAGTTTATTCCCTGGGGTCTCCAGACTAGCTGGACATTATTGCAACCATCCCTTGTAGCAAGGGATGATATGCTTTAACTAGGCAACTTGCAAACTATTTCTTCTGACGTTTGTGGCCAATTAGTATGAAGTGTGAGATGTTCTGCCTACTGTACACAGGGAGACAGTGGAACCCTGGACTTCACATGCCAGGTGGTGGGGGTGTAATATTTTTGATGCCAGAACCCCTCCCCCGTGTTGCAAATGTGACCACAGTAATTTATGTACAGTAATGGCATAATCTGTTATATTTCAAAACCTTTCCCCCAATTAATTGGTCTTGCTCTCTGCTGCAGCATGCTGCTGACATCGATTTGCTTTAACCATAAAACTTACATTTATTTTCATGAATCAGATCATAATCATATAAATATGTGTATATGTATGAAGTTGTACTTTTATTGTTTCAGTGTGCACCACAGCACATCAATTTTTTTACCTGTTCAGCCAATTTGGAAATATATTGCTGCAGTTTACATTCTATCAGGATTTTACATGCTGAATAAATCAGTGTCTGTTCAAAGGTAGTAGCTCTGGCACCCTCAGTTTCTTTCATTTTGAGATTTTCATCTGGGCATGGTATTGAAATGACATTCATATGTCCCCTGAGAGATTGATAGGCACTGTTGTGCCCTGTTGACTCTCTCTCTCTCTCTCTCTCTGGCCTTTGATAGTGTCTATGATGCAATATTGATTTTATGGCAGCAGGACTCATCATGTATTTACAACTAGTGTGTTTTTATATGGTTCCTTCAAAACTCCCAGAGGGGTTGCTCTCTGTTAGCTCTTGTACTTTTCATCTGGTCATTTAGTGGTTGTGGGGAAAGTGAGGGGGAAAAAACTAGGGCACACACACACCTTGAAGTGCCCCTTGTTCATAGGCTAAGAGTTGAGCAAAGCAGAGCACACTCCGCATATACATTGAGAGTTGCCTTACATCTTTGGGATCAGGATGCTGCCAGCTTTTTAACATGCTTTATTGACTGAGCTTTGATCCCTGCATGCTTTCCTGAAAAGGATAAAGCCAAGGGAGAATGCAGCTGTCCCCTTCACCAATTCCTTGGTACCTCTTGAGAGGGTGTAGTTTTGAGGAAGGGGGCTAGGTGATCTGGAGATTTCCCTCCCACAGTGCATGTGGCACTGCTTGGGAAAGACATTCGTTTAGAATTGGAGTTTATTCCTCCCCATGCGTGGCACTTCGTTATGATTTGTTTTTCATTTTGAACTGTATCCTTGATTGACATTCAGACTAAGACCATAGGGTGTGAAGATTACACATGTACCATCTATTCAGCGTGGTGCGGTAGGTAAAGTGATGGTATAGACAGTGATGGTGAATCTTTTGAGCCCGCGTGCCCAAACTGCAACACAAAATCAACTTATTTATTTCAAAGTGCCAATACTGCAATTAAAACCTGATTGCTGATGCACTGCAAGGGTGTTCATGCACTGCAAGTGTTAAACGCTTGTTTTCCCCCTCCCCAATAGGTGGTAGGATGCTGGTCTCCGTTGTCATCACACTGACACAGCACGGCTCCTACCCCGGTGTTAGAAGCATCGGTGTAGATGATGAATTCTTTACTGAAGTCTGGAGCATGCAACACAGGGTGGTTGGTTAATGCTTCTTTTAGCTTTCCGAAAGCCACCTCGCAGCTCCTTTTCTTTGTCAGCTCTGTTAACAGTGCAGCAATTTCACTAAATCTGGGGATAAATTTTCTATAATACCCCACCAGACCTAGGAAGGATCTTATTTTCTTCTTAGTATTGGGTCTGGGCCACTTGAGTATTGCTTCTACCTTGGCCTCTAGGGGTTTGATTATACCTCCCCCAACCATATGACCCAAGTACTTCATCTCTGGGCTTCCTAGTTGACATTTACAGTTAACCTTTCAACCTTTGCAATACTATTTCCAAATGACATAGGTGATCCTGCCAGGTGTTGCTAAAGATCCCTATATCATCGATATAGGCCACAGTAAATGCACTGAGCCTTTGCAGAGTTTTGTCCATTAGCCTTTGAAATGTAGCTGGTGAATTTCAAAGGCCAAAACTGAGGCCCCGGAACTCATACAAGCCGAAAGGGCTACAGAATGCAGTTTTTTCTTGGTCCCTGGGGTCTATTCTTACTTGCCAAAAACCTTTAATTAGGTCCAAACAGGAAATAAATTTGCAACCCCCAATAGTCTCAATCAGGTTGTCAAGTCTGGGCATGGGATAAGCATCTGGTTTAGTCACTAGATTTAATTTTCTGTAATCAACACAGAACCTGACGCTCCCATCTGGTTTGTCCACTAGAACTATAGGGGCTGACCAAGCGCTAGACGAGGGCACAATAATTTGATCTTTCAGCATTTCATCTAGCTCCTTGCGTACTTTTTCAACATAAGGACCAGTTACTCTGTAAGGAGTTACAGCCTGCGGGGTTGCGCTACCTGTATCAATACGATGTAACACTCCCTTGACTACACCAGGTTTGCTGGAGAAAACCTGTTGATACTTATTAACTAATGTTTTCAGATCACTCTGCTGTTCTATGGATAAGGCAGGGTTGATCTTCACCTCCTCTGGGTTGAACTTTGGCTGACCCCTCCCCAGAAGGGTAACTCATGGTCTTCTTTATCAGGTGCTTTCATTGCAAACAGCACATTTTTCTCTTCTCTATAATATGGCTTAAGGGCATTTACATGAACTACCCTTCGGCCTAAGTGTTCATCTCCCTCAATAATGTAATTGAGGTCACTCATTTTATGAATGACTCTATATGGTCCATTCCAACTCAGCTGTAGCTTGTTCCCCTTGATGGGCCTCAACATAAGGACCTCATCTCCAGGATTAAACTGACGTTCCCTAGCCTTTTTGTCATACCACACTTTCTGTTTGACTTTTTGTGCTTTTAGATTTTCAGCAGCCAAATCTAGATTTCTTTTGAGGCTGTTCATTAAGGAGTCTATATATGTGACTACATTTTGGGGGTCTTCTTCAATAGTCTGTTCCCAATTTTGCTTAATTAGATCCAGCGGACCCCTCACTTGTCTCCCAAATAACAACTCAAAAGGGCTGAACCCAGTACTCTCTTGTGGGACTGATCTGTAGGCATATAAAAGTAACTGTAAATTTTGGTCCCAGTTATTAGGGTTCTCAGTTAAATAGGCTTTAATCATCCTCATGAGGGTCCCATTGAATTTCTCCATTAACCCATTACTTTGAGGATGATAAGGGGAAGTTTCTAGGTGTTTTACTCCACAATCTCTTCATAAGTTTGGATGTAAATGATGTTCCCAAATCCGTTATAATCTCTGAAGGAAAACCCATTCTACTCATATAGTTCACCAGGGCATCAGCTACTGTATGGGTCTCAATGTTTCTCAAAGGAATTGCTTCAGGGTATCTTGTGGCATGATCTATAATGGTTAGAATAAATTTGTTTCCTCTCTTCGTGACTGTGGGTAATGGTCCTATAATGTCTACTCCTATACATTTAAAAGGTGTTGAAATTACTGGTAATGGGCACATCTTTGCTTTAGTCTTGTCGCGGTTATGACCCTGTTTCTGGCACACATCACATCTCTGACAGAAATTTCTAATCTGTTTACCAATTTCAGGCCAATAAAAATTCTGGGTTATTCTCTGTTTGGTTTTATTTATACCCAAATGTGCAGCGAATATGTCTGAATGTCCCCTTTCCAAAATCATTGAACGATATTTATCTGGTACAACAAACTGGCTTCTAATCTCAGGTCCCCCTTTTGAAATATTTATCAGTTTTTCTCTGTATAGCAACCCTTGTTTGATAATGAAACGTTCAGGGGATTCATGGGTTAAATCTTTGCCAGCCACTTTCTCAAAACAGACTTTTAAAGTGGGGTCTGCTAGCTGCTCTTGGGAAAATATACTTTTCTGAGGGATTTCTAGAGAAAATGCCTCAGCTTGGGGTATATTTCCATCTCTCTCTTGAAAATCAGTAATGTTTCCTGCTGCCTCAGTTTGTTTTGTTTGTGATCGTGTAACCACCAATGAACTCTTAACATGTTTTGAGAGATCTGTGCCTATAAGCACTGCTGCAGGGATTTGCGATGAAACTCCAACGCACCAATTCCCTTGCCATCCTTGATAATGAATTAAAACTTCTGCTACAGGCAAAATCACTACTTCCTTCCCAGTCCCTTTGATTGTCATATGCTGATTAGGAATAATGTGCTTCTGAGGTACTATATCAGAGTGACAAATGGTAACTTGGGAGCAAGTGTCTCTCAATGCTAAATAGTTGTGTTCAAATATTCCTATATTGTCTCCAGCTGATTCAAATAATTGAGAATCAGTTCTAATATATAAACAGTGTTTAATTTCAGCAATAGGAATATTATTGTCATAACTTGAGATCTCTCCCCTATATGTATCCATTTTAGAGAGCTCGGCTGACTGCTGTCGTTTCCATGACAACCGGCTCTTCATTAGGGGGAGCCATTTGACTGTTCTGAATGCAGTACACAGACTTAGCCTTGTTTAAATTCATTTTCTGAGGTAAAATTTCTTTATTTTGTTTTGTTTTCGTGCACTGGGAAGCAATATGGCCCCTCTCTTGGCAGTTGAAACAAATTCTTTCTCCCCATGAGCTTTTTCCAGCCAATTTTTCTATTTTTTTCTTTTCCCTCCAAAACCTGGCTCTTGGCTTGGCCCTGTTCTGAAGGCTTTCCAACAAAATGGCCACCCACTTTCTGCTGGCTCTTAACTTGCCCTTTGGAATATTTAGGGTAGTCTTCCCATGTTTTCCTCATGTTTTTCCCCTCAGAATACAAAGGCCCTCTTATTTGTGAGATAAAATCTGCAATCTCAGCTGCTTGTCTAACGTCTGAAGGTCTCTTCTCTTGGACCAGATATTTAATTTCACCATGGAGTAAGGAATAGAACTGTTCCAATCCTATAATATTTTTTAATTGTTGAATTGTCTGTACACCCTCCTGTGCTAACCACGTGTCCAAACATTTGACTAAACTGAAACCAAGCTGTGTATAAGACTCATCTGATTTCTTTGACAGCGACCTGAATTTCTTTCTCAGGTGTTCTGCATTTATGCCAAATCTAGCAAAAACCATCTTTTTAAATTCTGAATAATTTTTACTTATTTCGATTGGCAAATCGGCGTAGACTTCAGCCATTTTCCCACTGATTAGAGACCTTAAAATTATCATTTTCTCTGACTCTCTGACAGAGAAATCTGCACATGCTCTTTCAAAAAGCATAAGGAATGCTTCTGGACAGTCTCCCTGTTTATAAGAAGGGAATTTCTTTAAATCTGCTATTGACAACTGTCCCTTCTCAGAGTTAGAATTTCAGTTGTTATTATTTTGGTTCATTAGTTCCAATCTCCTAATTTCAAAAGACATTTTCTCTCTCTCTAGGGCAATTTTCTCCCTTTCTATTTCAGCCTCTCTTTCTAATTGCCTCATTCTGAATTCATGATCTTGTGCCAGCTTAAATTTTCTTAGGTCTGTTAAATGCTCACTAGAGGACTCTTCCTCCTGCGCTGAGGAAAATCTTTCCTCTTCACCATTAACCTCCTCCTCAGAACTGGCTGCCATCTCTGCAGCTCTCAGCTCAATCTCAGATTTCTTACTGGGAGTTAAGGGCATATTAATCACAAAAAAGGCTATTTTCAAGCCTCAGTTTAAATCACTTTTTTCCTTCCTGTGCTAAGGTCTGATATTTAGTTGCAGAGTACACCAGCTGGCCTAGCTGTGAGCTGGTAACTGTAACTACACTTCTTCCGCGTCTTCTGCCCCTTACACTGGGCCCCTTGCCAAACTAAGGATACTTTATTAATCTGCCTTTGGCACCACTTTAATTTTAATACAGCTCTACCCACACTTAGGTTCTGCTGATTAAAATGGAGATCCCTCAGCTTTGCTGCCCTTGGTCTGTGTCCCCACAGAGTTCCCCTAACTCTGGACACGCTGACCAAAACACCACAGCCTCTGCTTTGGACCACTCTCCCTCACAAAATGGACACCACAGAGCTCCTAAATCAGTTCTCCCACACTGAAGCTCAAGCGCCTCTCCACTAGATTTGCTCCCCTTGAGTCAAATCCTAGAGAGTTACCCACGCTCTCCACTTCAGGTGACCCTAACCGAAATCTTTTGCTCTGGTCACTTTGGCCAAGGCTTTACTGGATCACTCGTATCCCACCCGCTGGACACCAGTTTTATTGTGACAGCCTCCTCACACGTCACAAAGGAGCTGACATGTCACACTCACACTCACTTTATTTCACGCTGCCACCAACCATTCCCTCATAAGACTCTTCAGACAAAAGTATGATTTTTAAAATAAAAACTTATGTTTATTGATAACATCAAAAGGAATGGTAAATCACTTTATCAACTAAAATAAAAGGCAATCAGTAATAATAAAGTACCCCCCCCACACACTCTCTCTCAGACCTTCACTCAATATATATATAGCACAGTACTACACATGTACAAGCCCTAACTCACTAAATCCCTAACCAGACCCTATCAAGTCCCTATCTGTCCCTATCTGACTCACACCTCATTCACTCTCCCTTAAATACACTAGCTCCACCCTCTTATGTCCCACCTCCCGTCACGCCATTGGCAGATGACACACAACCATAGTAATGACGGGCAGATGACATCACCATTACTGTAACAGTAAGTATTTCTCTATGGCGACTTATGGCTCGTGTGTCCACAGAGAGGGCTCTGTGTGCCAGCTGTGGCATGCGTGCCATAGGTTCGCCATCACTGGTCTAGGACTCTGGAAAACAGGGTTCAGATCCTCATTTTTGCCATGGAAATTCACAAGAAGTTTAGAATTGGTAAAATCACTCCTTTAAATATTTTACTTACCTTGAAAGCCTTATCAGTTCTGACTTGATAGCACAGAATCCCCACACCCCACCACCTCAAAGGCCAAGTTCAACTCTATGTCACTATTATTACTATTATATTTTTCTGCTACATTTCTAGAGCAAAACATGGTTGTGGTCGATTAAAAGTCTGACTAAATGTGGGGAGGAGGTCTATGTCTGCTCCTGAAAGACAGCAGGGAAGAGGTCAATCTGTCTTCCCAAG
Source organism: Pogona vitticeps (assembly GCF_051106095.1). Taxonomy (NCBI): domain Eukaryota; kingdom Metazoa; phylum Chordata; class Lepidosauria; order Squamata; family Agamidae; genus Pogona; species Pogona vitticeps. The sequence continues at coordinate 289,775,489 of NC_135783.1, read as the reverse complement.
GGAAGGTTGTTTCCCTCTCTCCTTATGTGCTCTCTGGAGCAGGTCCCAGTTATTAATGTGACTGCTACATTTTGAACCTACTAAACTTTAAAACAAAGAAAGATGTTCTTGTCATTGTAAGGGAATGGAATGCTAAAGTAGGGAGTCAAAGATAAAAGGAACAACAGGTAAGTTTGGCCTTGGAATTCAGAACGAAGCAGGGCAAAGGCTAATAGAATTTTGTCAAGAGCTGCTCCTCACAAACACTTTTCCAACAACACATCGGGACTCTACATATGGACATCTCCAGATGGGCAATACCGAAATCTGATTATGTTCTCTGCAGCCAAAGATGGAGGAGCTCTATACAGTCAGCAAAAACAAGACCTGGAGCTGATTGTGGTTCTGATCATAGCTTCTTATAGCAAAATGCAAGCTTAAACTGAAGAAAGTAGGAAAAACCACTGGGCTAGTCAGGTATAATCTAAACCAAATCCCTTATGAATACACAGTGGAAGTGAAGAACAGATTTAAGGAACTAGATTTGGTGGACAGAGTGCCTGAAGAACTATGGATGGAAGCTCATAACATTGTACAGGAGGCAGCAACAAAAGCCATCGCAAAGAAAAATGCAAGAAAACAAAGTGGCTGTCCAGCGAGGTCTTACAAATAGCAGAAAAGAGAAGGAAAACAAAATGCAAGGGAGATAGGGAAAGCTACAGAAAATTGAATGCAGGCTTCCAAAGAATAGCAAAGAGATACAAGAGGGCCTTCTTAAATGAACAATGCAAAGAAATAGAGGAAAATAATAGAAAAGGAAAAACCAGAGATCTGTTCAGGAAAACTGGATATATTAAAGAAACATTTTGTGCAAAGATGGACACAATAAAGGACAAGAATGGTAGGGACCTAACAGAAGCAGAAGACATCAAGAAGAGGTGACAAGAATACACAGACGAATTATTCCAGAAAGAGCTGGATGTCCCGGACAACCCAGATTGTGTGGTTGCTGACCTTGAGCCAGATCACTGCAGATGGTGACAGCAGCCACAAAATTAAAAGATGCCTGCTTCTTGGAAGGAAAGCAATGAGAAACCTGGATAGCATCTTAAAAATCAGAAACATCACCTTGCCGACAAAGGTCCGCATAGTCAAAGCTATGGTTTTTCCAGTAGTGATGTATGGAAGTGAGAGCTGGACTATAAAGATGGCTGACTGCTGAAGAATTGATGCTTTTGAGCTTGGTGCTGCCATGACTTGCTTTTTAGGAACCCATGTTAGGTCTTGGAAATCACAGTATTCATGTCTAGGTGCTCACAGACCAACTGACTGACTGTTCTAGGATCTTTCCCATTACCAGTGTCAATCTGACTGGTTGATACGTAGCAGGGCCGGACTGGCCATCTGGCAATTCTGGCAAATGCCAGAACGGCCGATGGTCAGAAGGGCCGGTTCCTGCCTCAGCGCAGGGCCAGGCTGAGCCCCCCTCCCCAAAAGAGCGAGAGCGAGCGAGAGAGCGAAAGGGAGCCTTCCCTCCCCGCCCCCTTGCCTTGCCTTGCCTTGCCTCCTCCTCTTCCTCCTCCTTCCTCCTCCTCCCACCCCCTCCAGCTGGGGCGTCCCCCCCAACCTCCCCGCCCGGCCCAAGAGTGCACCCACGCCCGAGGGGGGGGGGCAACGCCGAGGCCCAGCTCCTAGCGCGGCGGTGCCCGGCGGCGGCACGCTTTGTTCGAGGCTAGCGCGGGCAGCCAAGACGCCGCGGCTTCCCGGCCCTGCCTGCCCGCTGGCTGCTCTCGGGCCGCGGCTGGTGTTGGTGGCCAGCCGGAGGGTCTGGCCGGCGCATCCCCCGCCCCGCTCGCTCGCTCGCTTCCTCGCCCTGGTGCGCCGGGGCCGGGGAGGGCCGGAGGGCGGAGCGGGAGCGGCAGCAGGAGGAGGAGGACGGGGAGGCAGCCTCGCCTCGGATCCTCCCCCACCGCCCGCCCGCCCCAGCCTGGCCAGGCTCGCTGCCCGGGTGCCCAGGTGGCCGAGAGCGCACAGTGCCCAGGCGCGTCACCTTCGCCGGGCGCCCTTGGCCTCTCCAAAGGGAAGCGCGCCGCTGGGGGATGGGAGAGGGAGCGGGCGCCTCAGCCGGCCTTCCCCGGGCGGGCGGGCGAGGAGGGAAAGCCGGGGGGGCCTCGGAGAGGGGAGGAGGAGGAGGAAGGGGGTGAGGATGGGGAAAAGAGCGGAGGGGGGACTGGAAGAGGTGAGGAGGGCCGATCGGAAACTGGAAACCGAGAAAGCCTCTCCTCCCGGGCAGGGGTGGCCATGCTGCCTCCCAGGAAAGCCCCTCTGACGAGGCTGGGCTGAAGTTTCGTCGGCAAGCCCAGCCTCGACCGGAGGGATCCTGACCCGGTCCCGGGAAGATCAACTTTCCTGACCAGTTTTTTTTTAAGTGAAAATTTCCTCATCAGAGCTGGGCTACGCTGTCTTTGTTTCACCATCCCCTGAGAATGTCACAACCCCGCTTTAGATACGAGTTGCCTTCTTATCCTGCTCCTTAGGATGCGCTGCGGCAGAAAAGATACACTCCTGTTGCACAGGGAGGTTCTGTTTATTCGTTTCGTTCATATCCTCGGCTCCCTCCCAAGTTTTATCCTCCTCCCTACAGCCCTGTGAGGTAGGCCAGGCTGATGGCGAGAGCACCTCGCTCAAAATCCCCCCGGTGCATTTCAGGGGTCCATAGGGCCAATCCTGGCCCAAAGCAAGGTGGGCCTGTGTCCCCACAGCCGGTGGGCCTGTGTGCTCTAAATGCCAGGGCCGATTTTTGGTCCCAGTCCGGCCCTGATACGTAGTAGTTTGGATTTTCTTTTTTCCTCCTTTCTTCTTCGTGGCCTCTGTGAATGCACACAAATGGGTCTTGTCTGTGCCTGCACTGACGTTCTCGGAAGATTCTAGAGCTAAAAGTGACAATTATATGGGATGATCCCCTATGAGGCACATGCTTCTCCCACTCAAGATTCCTCTCAGTTCCTTTTTTCCACCGTGCAGAAACGTTTTTAAGAAAAACAGAGCGACTTCAAATTGATTTTCACACGATTATTGGACACTTTCCTTTATAATTACCACATCATTGACTTCTTCCTTTCAATCAACTAATCAGTTCCCTGTGAGTTGTTTCTTTTTCACTTCCCGCTTTTTGCCTTGGTGCCCCCCCACTTTACAACCGTTTTTCCCTTCTTGTTTCCTACCATTTATGACCAAAGACTTTTGAACAGCTAACAGACTCTTTGTGTGCTTTCACGGTCTTCACAAGGGACGCCCAGCTTTGTCCCAATCCATCTCTAGATGGATAATCCAGACTATATCTCTGGATTATGAACTGTCAGATAAATCACCACCTGAACAACTGAAAGTGCATTCCACCAGAGCGCTGTCTACTTCTACTGCCTTCCAGCATGGAACTGAGGTTCCTGAATCTGCTGTGCTGCAACATGGTCTACTCCATTAACCTTTATGAAGCACTATCGGCTAGATGTGAGAGCATGCAATGATGCTGGATTTGGCAGAGCTGTGTTGGCATCCTTCCTACAGTGACGTCCCACCTGCCAGTAAGTGAAGCTTGATAGTCACCCATTTGTGTGCATTCACAGAGGCCATGAAGAAGAAAAGAAGGTTACTTACTTGTAACCATAGTTCTTCTAGTGGTCCACTGTGAATTCACACTACCCACCCATCCTTCCCGTTGTCTGTCATGGGTATTTGATATTTTCCAGAACATACGTGCCTGGCGGACAAAATCTTAGGAACTGAGGGGAATCTTGAGTTGGAGAATGTCAGCGCAGGTGCAAACAAGACCCCTTTGTGTGAATTCACAGAGGACCACTAGAAAAACTATGGTTACAGGTAAGTAACCTTCTTCTTTGGAGGATTAAATTTGCTTGCCTTCCATCTTCAGGGCCCTCACCTGTTCTCCAAGAATTCTCAAAGATCAGAGGTGGACACTCCAAGATTACATCTGTAAGTTTCTCTGCCCCAATGGTTCACACAAATGGCTTGAATTTGTTTAATGAGACACCTAGATGTCTTCATATGTGATTTTTTGCTTATGGGCAGCAATTCCCTCCCTTCCTTCTTTATTTGTTCTGCAACAAAGTGAGCACTGTTTTGCTTACTATCAGAAGTAAAGTAGCTCTTTAGCAGTTTGCCTTTTCTCTGTCCCCCTTTAGTATTTAACCACACTCAGAGAGAGAGAGAGAGAGAGAGAACTTGGCATTTCCTTGTTCTTCCTTGTTCTTCCTGTTAAACAATTGTTCCCAGCTATTTTGATGAGTTACCACCAGGGGGCACAGGAGATCTTTTAGTGGAACTGGAAGCTCTCTCTCCTTTCTAAACCTGAAGCTTGGTGGACAGCTTTATCAGATTCAGTACAAAGTCACAGTTTATGAAAGAGTCTAAGAGGGGACATGGCCCAACGTCAGAACAAATGTATTGCATGTAGAAGGTCCTAGAGTCAGTCACTGACTTCTCCAGTTCGGACTAAAAAAACTCCCAAGCCCATTGTCTGTCAGTGTCAATAGTGGGCCAGATAGTCCAACTTTGTAGAAGGCAGTTTCTTGTATTCTCACATCATCAATGAAAAGAGCAGGTTAAAAAAAAAAAAACATTAACTGACATCCGTCATCAGATGAAGCTGGATTAGATGAAAACTTCAAATAATAAAAAATACTGCAGGCACCCACTTTCGGATAAACACAAGGATTGTACTACTATCCTTTCTGTTGCTGAATTACATTAGTTATCATTTGTCATATTTATATTCTTCCTTTTCTAAAGAAACAACAACTCTGGAGGTAGGTCAGACTCTGAGAGAAGGGACTGGCCTAATATCAACCAGAAAGTTTCATCCCTCATTGGAGACTTGAACCAAATCCCAACCCAACCTTCTATCCCAGGATGGACAAAATTTGCAAGATGTGGGAGGAGAAATAAAACAGATGCAAGGAGAAGCAACTTTTGCCCCAGTATCTACCACAGGCTGCAACAGGCCTGGAAACTGTGAACATACAATTTTGGGAGGGTAGTGACTAGCACACACATGTGTGTATGGCTCTATAGGAACTTGGGAGTCCCAAAAATTGTCTCGAGGTGCCCCACACCTCACACCTTGCCCATCTGTGCTCTATGTATTACAGCATACCAGCTCTCCTTTCAGTGTGCTTCCTATCCAGTTCTGCAAGATGCCTGAGATCAGTAACAAGCTAGAGTATGATGAATAAGCTCAATACAGAAAGACAGACAGACCAGTGGTAGATTCAGTGGACTGGCTGGTTGAGGAAATGCGTGTTTGGGATGGGTCTCTGAAGGACCGTGTTAATCGTTAAAGTCGATTTCTTTCGCAAATACATCGCAAATACATAGCCTTCGCGAATACATCGATTTCTTTCACTCAGCTCTGCTTTTGGAATTTCAGATGCTGCTGTGGCTTTGGGTACCATTTATTACTTTCAGCTGCTATGTCTATTACCTCTGCTACTGACATGGGGGCACTCACTACCTTGGTACATGTGCTCGTAATCTCCAGATTAGACCACTGTAACGCGCTCTACGTGGGGCTGTCTTTGAGGCCGATGTGGAAACTTCAAGTGGTACAGAATGGGGCGGCCAGACTCCTTACTGGAGTGAGAAAACACCAACATATTTCTCCTGTTCTGGCCATGCTGCACTAGCTGCCCATTCGTTTCCGCATTCAATTCAAAGTTCTAATGCTTACATATAAGGCCCTAAACGGTTTAGGACCTCGATACTTGGCGGAACGCCTGCTCCCACCAAGATCTACCGGATCACCTGTGCGAGTCAGGAGGTGAGGCTGAGGAGCCTGACGCCAAGGGAGGCCCGGAGGGAAAAGACATGAAACCGGGCCTTCTCGGCGGTGGCTCCTTGCCTCTAGAATAACCTCCCTCCGGAGATTTGTGAGGCCCCCACGCTGGATACTTTTAAAAGCCAACTAAAAACATGGATGTACATCCAGGCCTTCCCTCCTGTCAACACTTGACTCTCTTCTCTTTCTTGCTATTTATTATTTACTATATTTTTGCACTGAATCTGTTACTGATTGTATTGCAATGTTCTTGTGTCACTTTAATGTATATATGTCATGTTGGAAGCCGCCCAGAGTGGTAGAATATACCAGATGGGCAGGATATAAATCGAATAAAAATAAATAAATAAATAAATAAATAAATAAATAAATAAATAAATAAACAAACAAACAAACAAACAAACAAACAAATAAATAAATAAATAAATAAATAAATAAATAAATAAATAAATAAATAAATAAATAAATAAATGGGAATCAAGGATGGGTAGACACAGAGATGGGGCACAAAGCAGGTGTCAAGCAGCTTACACACAGTTTTGGCAGGTCACTGTCCTCCACTTATACTGTACACCCAAACTATTTAAGGGTTTGAAAGTGATTACCCTTACTTCGAATTATGTCCAGAAGCCAAATAAACAGAGAAACCATTTTAGCTTGTTGAAATATTTAAGTGGCTAATCTAAGTGGTTAACCATTGCTTTAGCTTTGCTATTTATATATCAGCTAGCCCAGCTATGGGTGATCCAAACAGATTATGCAAGTTTCTTTTAGAATCCAGAATGTTTACTGTTGGAAGAATTGGTGATCTTCTTTTGTTAAAATTCATTTAAGTCATGAAAGAACAAAAGAACCTGATGCCTTAAAAATTAATACCAATTGGCTAAACAGAAGAAAAACACCTTCAAAAACAAGATTTCATGTAAATGCTCAGCATTCTTTGGCTGCGTCTCTTCTGTGTTCCTGGTTGGGATCTGCAACATTTTGCATTGTGGAATGTGGTGCTCAGGAGTAAAATTGTTAAGGCCCTTTCTTAGTGCCTTGTTTTTTAAACTACAGAAATCACGTGAATTATTTAAAACAACATAATTAGTCTGAAGGCATGCTCCATGTAGAAGACTAACTATTTCAAGTGCAATTCAAGAAAACATGCCCAAAGAAAAACAATGGGTGGAAGTATTTTATCATACATTACAAAGTTCAACTGCAGAATGACTGTATACTGTCACTGAATACAGTGGTGGCCACCCCGTTAGATAGCTTAAATAGGAATCATATGACCTGCTGGAAGACACTGTCTACTCATTTTGAGGGGTATCCAATATCAGAAGCAATACAGTGGTGATTACCAGCAGGCTTGGGAACATGTGCCTTCAACCACATTGTCCTGTCTGGCAGCTTCCCATAGCCATCTGTTTGGACACTGAGGTCTAGCTAAGCCACTGGTTGGAACTAGCAGGGCTCTTCTTATGGTCTCATGTTTTGGTTATGTCACCCCATCCATTGTCTGCTTTCCAGACTGAGATGCATTCCATGTTGCATGAGCTGAATTAACCTCAAGGCATTTGTTGGCAGAAGGTTTGTATTCCAGAATGTTGATCAGCCTCTTGAATACACACAGCTGTAGGGCTTGTCTGAGTAATTAACAGAAGTAATTAATGAGAGACACCCCACGAAGATTACCATAATGCACATCCTCTTAACACAGCAAGGAAGCAGCTTGCCTTCAAGGCATTATTCTCTTTGGTCCAAAACTTCAAGAATAGCTACATAATATAGATATGGATTTGTGCAATCGTCTTACAGCATGTTGTTGGATTACCCTAGATTTTCTATAGCTTTTCTGTTTCTGGTATTTTGTTGTGAAAGTTTAGTATGTTTTGCACAAAATCTGCAATGCTTTTGTAAATTCAGTGCACATTGCCTTGGTATGTTTTTAGTAATTTCAGAGCCACAACCATGAACACTTTTTCTTAAGTAAAATCAAAGACAGAACATTTGATGACCTTTGGACATGCATATCGTACCTGAAAGAGAAGGGTATTATTATGGATGATGTGCAATTGTTTGACCAATACTGCAGTCTTAAATCATTTGTGCAAGACAAGAATGAACAGTTTTTTGAAAGACTCTTGCATGAACAGTGGAGTTTATTTTTCCAAAGTTGCCCAAATACAAGTTGCTTTTCAGAGTTACTTAAATTTTGGAATCATTCTGTATTCCTGGACACAATGGCAATGTGGAGTGTTCTCCTTAATTAATGCTCAATGGACAAAAGAAAGGAACAAACTCTTAGCTGACTCTGTAAAAGACATCATTCTCACAAAGTATAATTGGAAGAATATTACCTGTGAACAGTTTTATGCATATGTGATTGCTAATGAAGATCTTCTGTGAAAAGTTGGCTCCTCCAAAAAATACGTCATGTAATTAATAAAGATTATAAGGTAATTATTGTACAATTTGCTGTTTAAATAATGTTTTTTGGTATTTTGAAAAAAGCCTCAATTGAAGTTATTTTTATTTTATAACATGACTGTTTCTTGGTCAGTTCACTAAGAGACATTTATTAGCAGCAATTGTAATAAAATTGTATTGATTGCGGGTTTAATACGGAACGATTCAAATGAAACATTCAATATGTCCTCCTCTGTCCTCTTTTTTATCTTTCTATGTCCTCCTTTTGGTACCCATGTATCTGGCAACCCTAATTGCAGAGAAAGTATCTGGAAAATAAGAATCCCAGACGGCAGCTAATCAAAATAAATGGATCCCCTACAGCCTTGTGATTACATATCTGCTTTTTGCAGGATGTGATAGCTGCCTCAGTTCTTCATGATTCTTCGCTCATAGGTTTTTTTTCATCTCTGTATTCATCAGCAGACACATTACCACCTGATCTGAATTAGTAGTTCCCGGAGCATCAGGGGGCGATAAGCTCCAGTAAGAGACTGAAAATACTGGAATGGGAAAGTATTTGTCCAGTGCAGGGTTTTCTCATAGTGCTTTCAGCATCACTAGGCCTGGCAAAAATAAAACCTGTCTTTCTAACAGCAGGACATCAGTCACATAAGGGCTGTTACTGGGAAAAATGAGAGAGGTTCATAAGAACATAAAAACATAAGAAGAGCCCTGCTGGATCAGGCCAAGGGCCCATCTAGTCCAGCGTCTTGTATCTCACAGTGGCCCCACCAGATGCCTCTGGGAGCAGACCAGACAACTAGATGCCTGTCTCCTGATACCACTTCCCTGCATCTGGCATTTTGAGGTACCTTCCTTCTAAGCCTGGAGATTATACATCTCCATTATGGCTTGTAACCTGCGATGGCTTTTTCCTCCAGAAATCTGTCCAATCCCGTTTTAAAGGCATCTAGGCCAGATGCCATCACCACATTCTGTGGCAAGAAGTTCCAAAAACCAACACGTTGGGTAAAGAAATCTTTTCTTTTGTCTGTTCTCACTCTCCCAATACTCAGTTGGAGTGGATGTCTCCTCGTTCTGGTATACTTTATATACCCCGCTCCTCCTGAACAGTTGTTCTTTATCACTTCTGTATCCCACTTTCATTCTGAGGGATTCAGTGTGACACAACTGGAGCCATCTGATATTTTTTCTAGACAACAAGCTTTTAAGGTGGGCCAGGCATAGAAGTGTTAGGAAAGGCTTGACTTTGGGTCTTCCTCTTCACACCTAACGAAACAGGGTAGAGTACTGCTATGGCCTCTGACTGGGCAAAGCAGTATTTCATGTTATAATTTCTTTTAAATATTTTGATACCACTTCCCCCCTACTATGAAACAGCTTACATTAGATAAAGCAATGCAGTAAAGTGCCTTAAAACATGGGCTCAGAAAAGTTACATTTTTATAATTTCCGGTGGCCACGCTAGCTGGGAGATTTTAGGAGTCGTGGTCTAAAAAATAACTTTTCCAAGATCTGGCAAAGTGACATACAATTTCCTGTCCTCCCACTCCAGTTAAAGGCCCTTCTGGCTAGAGATGCTGGACATCATAGTTAAAACAAAAACAAAACTCTGTTCAATACACAATCGTGGTTGAAAACAGCCTCACTAGATCAGCTTTCCCACTGTGATGCTAGGCAAAACTAATTTGTATTGCAAATAGCATTCTCTCTCTCTCTCTCTCTCTCTCTCTCTCTCTCTCTCTCTCTCTCTCTCTGTGTGTGTGTGTGTGTGTGTGTGTGTGTGTGTGTGTGTGGTGTCCACTCAGGTCATTAATATTCATATGCTATCTGCATAGACCAATGGAGGTGCTGGAAGGGCGAAGTCACAAGATATAAGAGACTCAGCAGGAGGAGGAGGAGTTTAGATAGGGAGTTAGAGTTGAAGAGATTGAAACTTTTGGAGTTTGGGCAGGAGAGTGGTGTTTGAGAGTGGATAAAAGAGGATGTTTGTTTAAGAGTTAATATTGCTTGAAGTATCTAAATCTGTAACAATAAACAATTTTATTTGGTTCTTTTAAAATGACATATGGCCTGGACCTCGATTATTAATAACAGGTAATGTTGATGTCATCAACTGGTGGCAGCTGAGGGGCACATAGCGTGAGCTCTTAGTTTGGTGAAACGAACAGGGGCCATGTGGGGATCATGACACTCCCTCTTTCCCTTTCCCTTCTCTCTGTTTTCCTGTGGTATTGGGTTACAATGAACAAGAACATGGTTACCCTTTTAATATACATCTGGTGTCTTGTGGAGTTTGGCTCTGCTTTGGACTGTCTGAATTTTTGTTAGATGAGGATGAACCGAAGATGGCACTTATACTCACATTCCTTCTGCAAAAGCTAGCTAAATTAGTAATTAAATTTTAGAGCAAGACTGGTAAGGGGACTGAGTATTCCATTGCATCTAAGTACAAGCCAACTTTGGTGACCCATATTAGACTGCATGACACACGCATAAGTCTGTCTTCCTTGCCTTGACTCTTCAATGCCCAGCATCTGATGTGTGTGTCAATAACTTCTAATGGTAGGGCCAGCCCTACCTGGGCCTAGTTTCCTGATTTGTGTATCTCCCCTACCCCATGTTTACTTCTATTAGTGCATGAAGCAAATGACACTCTTTATTACTTCTTGGATATTTCAGAATACACCAGTCATATCCTATCCCCTCAGCAGCTCACAACAGCCAATTTGATGCTAGAAATGTGAGGTGAAATCTCCTAATTTATCTTAAGGGGAAAATTGTTCTCTCAGAGTAATTTAAAAGCTCAAACAGCCAGTGTGCTGAGATAGTGTTCACAACATTATATGATGAGCATGAGACATCACACTGTATTCAGTAAACAACATATTGATTGAGAATACAGTGAGGCTTAAATCAATGCAACATCATTGAGCAGGGACTTCTGATCATAACATCCAAAACAGCTCTTTTCTGCTTCCCTAAACCCATCAACATTCTGCAGAAGAACTCCTTCCGCAATTCACAAGTAATAATATCAGGAATGTGAAAATATAGATTCATTCCAAGAGGAATTGTTCTGTGTTTTAGTATACTGTAATCTGGCCAACATGGTTGGACAGTGATTTAGTTATCTGGCTGCAGAGATTGGAAGTTTTATTCCCTGCTATGCATCTCAGAAAAGCTATCTTGTGTGGCCTTCGGCAAGCTGCACAGTCCCAGGATGCCCCCAGAAAAAGGGAACGGTAAACTACTTCTGAGTAGACTCTACCTAGAAAATGGTTGCCATAAACTAGAATTGATGCAATTATTTTTATTAATCAGGCCAGCATTTTTTTTCCTGTGGAATTTAGCTGGAACTAACTTGGCCTTGAAGATCCGAATATCAGTGCAAAACAAAGAAGATATATTTTAAAAGGCTACAGTATAATAAAACATTTAATTGTAGTCATATTTTATCTAAATAATCTAACATATAAATAATCCATGGGAAAAAAAGCCCCTCAATGGACAGACAACAAATTTGGAATTTGTAAGGTATCAGAAACATGACTTTGTCCCTGAGAATATCAGCTCATATCACCTGGTTTCCGCTGGCTTTGCTCCTTTGAGTTGCCATGATGGGAGAGGCAAAGAAGACTGACACCCGAAATTGTGCCTCCTCAGTAGTGACTCCTTGAAAACAGCCTCACTACAAATAGATTCCTGACAGAAGTCTGTCAGATCCCCCTCCCTGCGATCTTTTCAGAGGGCATTGAAGATGGTCCTCTTTCAAGAGGCATTCAGTGATATTCTCCCCAAGGCCTATAACTTTTTTGTTTCCACCATTCTTTGGAATGTTGAGGTATTTAATTGTATATATCTTATTTCTTGATGTGAAATGTTGGTGTGGGGTGGATAGGTTTTGATTGTTCTTATTTTCTATTGTGTATGTTGACCACTTAGAATAGTGCATAGCACTAAGCAATTGGTATAGAAATTTATTAAGTAAGTAAGTAAGTAAGTAAGTAAGTAAGTAAGTAAGTAAGTAAGGAAGGAAGGAAGGAAGGAAGGAAGGAAGGAAGGAAGGAAGGAAGGAAGAAAGGAAGAAAGAAAGAAAGAAAGAAAGAAAGAAAGAAAGAAAGAAAGAAAGAAAGAAAGAAAGAAAGAAAGAAAGAAAGAAAGAAAGAAAGAAAGAAAGAAAGATGGGGAGAAATGGGACTGTGTAAAGTAACTATATGTGGGACAGGAAGCAACAGTTAGAACTGGATATGGAACAACTGATTGGTTCAAAATTGGGAAAGGAGTACGACAAGGCTGTATATTGTCTCCCTGCTTATTTAACTTACATGCAGAAAACATCATGTGGAAGGCTGGACTGGAGGAATCCCAAGCCGGAATTAAGATTGCTGGAAGAAATATCAACAACCTCAGATATGCAGATGATACCACTCTGATGGCAGAAAGTGAGGAGGAATTAAAGAACCTTGTAATGAGGGTGAAAGAGGAGAGTGCAAAAAACGGTCTGAAACTCAACATCAAAAAAACTAAGATCATGGCCACTGGTTCCATCACCTCCTGGGAAATAGAAGGAGAAGATATGAAGGCAGTGACAAATTTTACTTTCTTGGGCTCCATGATCACTTCAGATGGAGACAGCAGCCACGAAATTAAAAGGCGCCTCTTCTTGGGAGGGAAGCGAGGACAAACCATGACAGCATCTTAAAAAGCAGACACATCACCTTGCCAACAAAAGTCCAAATAGTCAAAGCTATGGTTTTTCCTGTAGTGATGTATGGAAGTGAGAGCAGGACCATAAAGAAAGCTGACCACCGAATAATTGATGCCTTTGAATTGTGGTGCTGGAGGAGGCTCTTGAGAGTCCCCTGGACTGCAAGGAGAACAAACCTATCAATTCTAAAGGAAATCAAACCTGCGTGCTCACTGGAAGGACAGATCCTGAAGCTGAGGCTCCAATACTTTGGCCATCTCATGAGAAAAGAAGACTCCTTGGAAAAGACCTTGATGTTGGTAAAGTGAGAAGGCAAGAGGAGAAGGGGACGACAGAGGAGGAGATGGTTGGACAGTGTCATCGAAGCAACCAACATGAAATTGACACAACTCCAGGAGGCAGTGGAAGACAGGAGGGCCTGGCGTGCTCTGGTCCATGGGGTCATGAAGAGTCGGACATGACTAAATGACTAAACAACGATGACAAAAGTACAAGCGAGCAGAACTCTCCCTCCCTCCTTGCCTTCCCTTTTGTTTCTTTTTTCATTTTAATATAAAGCTAGAAAATGCCTAAGTATTATGAATCATTGCAAAATATTCCCTTCTATTAAGTAATGTGTTCCAGCTCCCAGAGCATAATAAAATAATCGTAAACGTGACTAGATATTATCAGAAAATCTTATTGAAAACATAATAAAATATCTCTCCACCTTTCTACAAATTAAGAATTATAAGCTTCTCCTTAATGCAAATGTGTGTTCCTTTATCACATTCAGATTCCAAAGCATAAGAGTACAGCCAGATAAAGGAGGAACAATGTTTCTTTTCAGGTTGTAATATCAAAAAATATTAGATTTTTTTTTACAACTGTTCATCAGTTCAAAAATCTTATTGTCTAATTATGCAAGCAGGGTAGCTTTTGCCAATGAATTGTCAGAAGTTAAAAAATATTGATAGACATTATTTGTTGCATACTGAATCACGCAGCTCGGTGGACAACAGATAATGGCTAATGAGGTTTCTCATGGCAACTTGTGTCTAAATGTTACATGAATGATGTAACTATGCAACAGGATTTCAGCCAGTGAATTGCTATGTTTATGGTTGTCTCAGCTACACATCCACTTAGTTATACACTAAATGCCTTAGAGCAGCAGTGTTAATCTAGAAATCCTATCATACCAGTCAGTATGCCCAACATATTTAGAGGATATCAAATTGGGGAAGGTTGTATTAGGGGGTGTTCTAAAAATAGTTTTGTCTACTCTTGGAAAACAGATGGGGTCCTGGGGTAGATAGGAAGCAGCCAAGTGTTGTCTTGTTGTCATGGGGGGTAGCAGGATTTGGGCAACTAGTGACTGGTCAGCTGGACATCAGCACCAAGACAGTTTCCAAAACAGGTCACTAGACAGCCTATGGGCACCTAGAAAAGAATATTTGGTGATGATTACTAGAAGCCAGGATAGTTATAATGAATCATGCCAGAATGATATTACTTTTTAAAAAATGTTGTAGTTATATCTTGTCAAGTCACCTTTCACTGTATGTGATTTAAAAGGTAGTTGCTGTGTAATATGATAGAATGAAAGAAAAAAAGCCAAATATCTACTTGCCTTTTTACTGGAATGAGAGAAGTATGGAAGGAATCCTTCCTGGGGGGCAACCAAACAAAAAGATAGTAGAAACAGCAATGAATCAAAGCCAGGTAAGGCTGCAAGAGCCAATTCCTTGTTTCGTAGGATAACAAAAGCCAGCCTTGCAACCACAAGTCTTGGGTGATATGCAGACTCTCATTTGCAAATCATAAAATATGGAGATGAAATAAGAAGCAGATTTGGGCTTGGGAGAAACAAGGAATGAACACCAATAGGGAAGAAGCACTGCATTTGTTCCCAGCCTTTAGTCCCCCATGTTGTTGTCCTTCAAGTTGGCTGGGGCTGATGGGATTTTTGGTTAACTTCATCTGCGGATCCAAGGTTGGATACTGTTTGTTTAATGGCTAGAAACACTTGGAAGAAGAAAGATTCTCCTAGTATATTTGCGAAGGCTTTCACGGCCGAGATCTAATGGTTGTTCTGGGTTTTTCGGGCTCTTTGGCCAGAGCACAGGTTGCTGTCCTCTGAAGCTGCCAGCCACAGAGACTGGCGAAACGTCAGGAAGAACAACCTTCAGAACACGGCCAAGGAGCCCAAAAAACCCAGAACAACCATTCTCCTAGTGTCCCCACCATCACCACCACCAGTTGCCAAGCAGCTGAACCTGGGAAGAAAGAGAAGAGAGAGCCTTGATATCAAATGGCTACCTTTGTAAGAGGACTGGAATGAAGAAGTCTGTGCTCTCTAAGGGGTCCCTCCCATGATTCTACAATGTGAGTCAACCTTCCACCGATGGACATGGTGGCAGGCTTAGGCACTGAAATGGTGAAATAATGTGTGGCTTTCTGAACAAAATATTTTTACTGTATTATGAGATATTATCAGAGAAAAGAAATTAAACTAATAAAATGAATGCTTCGGGATGGTGGCAGCTCCAGAACTCTGCAAACAGAGAATTGAGAAATGGTGTTTCAGAACATTGTTCAATTAAGTACAAACCCCAAAGAAGTGGCCTATGAATCAGCTACCCAAGGGAGCACAGTGTATTAATTCTGCACAGTGTGTGTATACCTGATATTTTCCTTCCATCTCTTCCTCATATCCACAGAAACATCCTCCCCCACAATATCTGCTGCCTGTTTTGCATTTGGAAATAACGTGCAATACTGTCACCCGGGGATTAGAATGTGTCCCTTAGGCAGATGCATTCAGCTTTCACGCAGCTGCAAGGACTGAAGACTGGCCAGAAGGTGGCTTTTCCTGCCAAAGACCCAAATGACATATTTTAGAAATGCTGTCATTTTCATCCGCGTGTTAAATCTCCTAGAAAAGGAACCATAGATGTCCCTTTAGGCATGGAATCCAATTGTGCACAGTTAAACTCCTATTATGCAAGTATATCATACCAAGATAACTTTTGTATGCATGCACTGCAGGAAGATCAATATATGCTAGTGATTGATCTCTCTGGACTGACTTCAGCTGGAGAAAGGGCTCTAGTGAACTCCTTTTCAAGCAGAACGAAAAAATATTTCAATTTCAGCTGTGTTTCCTCACTACACCAAAGTTTTGATCGTTTATGATAAATTATGGCTTTGTATTAAAACATCTATTATATCAACAAGCATGCAAAATGCAACAGTCAGTAATGATTATGCACAGACTGTTCTGAAGAATACTGTTTGCTTCATCCCAAAGTCTTTTGCTTTTAGAAAGGAGTTCATTTTTAAAAGCTGCGTCTTGTGGTATTGGGTGCAAAATGTCCAACTTGGCAGAAATACTTATCTCAGACTATTATTTATTCATAGTTGCTAACTTCTTAGATCACTGCAACAATTTGTAACTCTTATTGGGTAAGATGTTGCATACCAAATGTTGATTGTAACCCTAATTGTACAGATAGCATCAGCATGGTGATTTACAGTAGTGCTTGCTCTGCATTTGGTTGAAAAATTTACTACTTTTCCGTCTGGAAGTTTAAATTGTCCATTCCTTTTAAATCATTGAAATCTATTGCAAGAATAAGAATAATCTCACCTACTTCATCCCATACACTACATTTTGCATCAGCCAGTCATTTCTGTCTTTTCTGGAGACATAGTAAATCCTCTCTTGAAACAGTGTCTGGACTCAGTCATTTTTGATCTTTCCCATTTCAGGACTGCATAGTTGTTATTCAAGAAAATCCCAAGGAAAATGAGAGAGGAGAAAGAAAAATGAGAGGCAGATATAAAGTTTTGACCATACTTTTCATCCTACGGCAAAATAAAATCCGAGCATGTGCTTCAGAAATGCTTTCCTCTCATACAGCAACATATATGAATGTATAAACTCATATGGTATAAAACAGCTGGAATCCTATTGGTGCTCACCTAAAGTTTACACACCTTGCCATGGCTAATTGTGGCTATTTGATGAAGCCACTTAATGAGGTGTCAGTCTGCATCTCAGTTGTGCAACTGGATGCATGACCAGGCATGCACCAAGATGTGCACTGGCATCTCATCAATTAGCTGCAATTTTCTATGGCAAGTTACACAAACTTTACACAAGCACGGATAGGATTCTGGCCAAGGTGTTGTTCATCCACTCTGGTGACTACAGAGGGGTTATATAATGTAACTGGTTAAATACCTAATGGGAGTGGTTGTCATATGATTTGTCCTGAGATTTGGTCGACCAGACTAGATGGGTGGGATATAAAACAAACAAACAAACAAACAAACAAACAAACAAACAAACAAAAATGGAACTGGATGCCCACCTTTCCTTGGGAGTGGGAAATGGAAAGAGTGAAGGAAATTCAGGCAGTCTTAATATGATTTATCCACAGAGTGCTTTTGCAGATGAACAGTAAAGTAGTCTGGATATTTCTATCCTTCTCTTTTTCTTTATCCTATCTTTAACGAATTATGGCTTGTAATCAGAGAGAAGCACAACAGCTTTATAGGCTAAGCAGCTGTGAAATATGTCATGCTGGATGGGAGCCATTCTTTGGCTGGAAAAATCATTTCAAAACTCCAAACCCCATCTCTCCATGTTGTCCTCTTTCTTCTGCCAGCAGTGAGGAATTCTTAATCTCTGTATCCTTCTGTTTGCTCTCCAAAAAACAGCATAGGATACTCTGTGCTTCTTTTTGCTAGCAGATTCGTAAGATGATCTCTTAGATATTTTGATTAAAGTTTCTTCATCAGCTATTTACATTAAGGCTTGTTTTAACAAGTGGCAAGAAGCCTTGCTGTTCCAAGCATTGGCCTCAGCATCGGTATCAGTGCACAAGGCAGAGAGGAAGTGCAAGGAATAACTGAAGGAGAAGCAAGCAAAGGCATGAAAATGATTGATATCTGATAAAATGGCAAGAAGCCCAAACTGAGATACAGCATTCTTTTGTCCTCCCTGACAGTGTTAAGTACAGCATTCTGAAGGGTTTGTTTGTTTGTTAATTCAGGCAGTATTTTGGCAGCTGATAGACTGCTGAGGCATCTGCTTTCAACAGGAGGTGTTCTTTTTTAACTGATGTACTTTTAAAACTGTTTTTGATTCATTGGTGGATTTAATATAATAATCTGTTTAACTTTTATGTAACTGAGGGGCTGAAACTCAGTAGTATCTGGCTACTGGAGTAGGCCTGTTGAATCAATGGAACTTGTGGAGGAGTTCATTTACTAAATCCTCACTGATTCAATGGTCCTCCTCTAGTGGGTGTGAGTCAATATGCTTCATCTTATTCCTTTTTAAAGGAAAATGAATCCCAATGTGACTCTTTCTGAGTTCCAGTTTTGCAAGAAAGGTGGGAGATAGTAAGTAAGTAAGTAAGTAAGTAAGCAAGCAAGCAAGCAAGCAAGCAAGCAAGCAAGCAAGCAAGCAAGCAAGCAAGTAAATAAATAAATAAATAAATAAATAAATAAATAAATAATAGCATTTTAGTGATCATGGCAAAACTTGTGATGGAGCTGTCCATTCAGCACCATTGGCTTTTGCATGCATAAAGAACTACTTGAAGTTAGAAGAATATGTCTCTGGTAACAGAGATTGTTTTCATGGTATGAAGCTACATTTTCTGAAGCTTGTTTATTTAAATCACTTGCTATTTTATGCTGTGTTTATGTAAGCTAGTTCTTATGACATGATATCAATATACTTTAGAATGTGAAAGAGAAGGGGAAAGGAAAAGAAGACAAATACCACAGAATATGAAGTAGGAAGGACTGCTACTTGAAAATGAAAATGAAAACATATTTTTAAATATGTTGTAGCATTAGACATTCTGATTAGTTTTTGAACAAAGTGCCATTTACTTTTTTATTCTTCAACACTGATAGTAATAACGAATTATCTAAGTCTATATAATGCTATGGATACCCACTATGGTGTAGTGGATAGCATGGCAAACTAGAACACAGGAGATTTGGATTCAAATCCCTATTCAGACATGGAAGCTCACTAGTAGTGTGGAACTGGTAAAACTGCTCTTTAAATATTTGGCTTACCCTGAAAACCCTATTAAGCTCTCTTTAATTTAGTTCTGATTTAATGGCACATAACATAACATATATCTGTGAAGATTCTCATCATCCAGGTGAGGTTATCTGGAAGTTAAGTCATGGCAACTGAACTTCTTTCTTATCAGGTTGAAACATTTCACTACTCACCCAAGTACCTTCTTCAGTGTGAGGAGAGTTGGTAGGAGACCCTTGATATATCCTCCACGTTGGTTTTACTTCACCCTGGTCACCCCATCCTTTGTCTGTCTAATGAGCCTGGTTTGTTGTTGTTTAGTCACTAAGTCACGTTTGACTCTTCGTGACCCCATGGACCAGAGCACGCCAGGCCATCCTGTTTTCCACTGCCTTCCCAAGTTTGGTCAAATTCATTTTGGTAGCTTTGGTCACACTGTCCAACCATCTTGTCCTCTGTCGTCCCCTTCACAATCAGCTCCAGGTCTTGTTTTTGCTGACTGTATAGAATGCCTCCATCTTTGGCTGGAGAGAATATAATCAATCTGATTTCGGTATTGCCCATCTGGTGATGTCCACGTGTAGAGTCACCTCTTGTGTTGTTGGAAAAGAGTGTTTGTGATGACCAGCTTGTTCTCTTGACAAAACTCTATTAGCCTTTGCCCTGCTTCATTTTGAACTCCAAGGCCAAACTTACCTGTTCTCTTGACTCTCTGCTTTAGCATTCCAATCCCCTATAATGAGAAGAACATCTTTCTTTGGTGTCAGTTCTATAAGGTGTTGTAAGTCTTCATAGAATTGGTCACTTTCATCCTCTTCAGCATTGGTGGTTGCTGCATAAACTTGGATTACTGTGATGTTGAAAGGTCTGCCTTGGATTTGTATTGAAATCATTCTATCATTTTTGAAATTGTATCCCAGTACAGCTTTTCCCACTCTTTTGTTGACTAGGAGGGCTACTCCATTTCTTCTACAGGATTCTTGCCCACAATAGTAGATATGATAATCATCTGAACTGAATTTGCCCATTCTCGTCCATTTTAGTTCATTGATGCCCAGGATGTCAATGTTTATTCTTGCCATCTCCTGTTTGACCACATCCAAATTACCAAGGTTCATAGATCTTACATTCCAGGTTCCTATGCAGTATTTTTCTTTGCAGCATCGGACTTTCCTTTCACTTCTAGGCGCATCCACAGCTGAGCGTCCTTTTGGCTTTGACCCAACCACTTCATTAGCTCTGGAGCTACTTGTGCTTGTCCTCCGCTCTTTGTCAGTAGCATGCTGCGTGCCTCCTGAAATGAGGGGCTCATCTTCCAGTGTCATACCTTTTAACCTTTTGTTTCTGTTCATGGGGGTTTCTTGGCAAAGATACTGGAGTGGCTTGCCAATTCCTGCTTCAGGTGGATCGCATTTAGTCAGAACTCTCCACTATGACCTGTCCGTCTTGGGTGTCCCTGCACGGCATAGCCCATAGCTTCTTTGAGTTACTCAAGCCCCTTCGCTACAACAAGGCAGCAATCCATGAAGGGGATTAGCCTGCAATCTGCACAGTTTTTGATTCACAGTGTAGAGCTATGGTAGAAGAGTTGTTTTACACCATGAATAAGAATGGAGTAAACAATTTCAGATGTTCAAACGGCCACTTTTCAGCATTCAGGACCCAGCCTGAATTATGAGGGAAGGGAATGTTTGCTTGCTTGCTTGTTTCCTTCCTTCCTTCCTTCACTGGTAGTCCACTACCATGTTTATTGGAAGGGGTTGAGCTGCATTACATTTTATTGCAGAAATACCACATTTTCAGCCTTCGGAGTGGACTTTGCCCAACCCTGCAAAGCTTGGTCCCTCCAAATGTTTTGAACTACAATTGCCATCAACTCCTCTAGGTCTGGCCCATGGTCCGAAATTAGGGGCATTGTCATCCAACATATCTGAAAGGTTGCATTCAATAACACTATAGCATTCAATAATACTATAGTTTGCTCACCTGGGAGCTATTAAAACCTTGCACAAGCATAAAAACTGCTACAACCAGTTAAAGCACATGGAGAATTCTTTTGCAGAAACCTTTGAGAACAGTAGCAGTAGTTTTTTCCCTTTTATATCATAGTTTTCTGGACCCAGTCCAACACTGATATTCTAAGCAGCTACAATGTCAAATGAGAGATGTGTTATGCATGCTTCTTTCCTTCAGTCTAAGAAAGAATACATCAAGAGCTCTGATAAAAACTAGTAAAAGACAGAACACTGTGTGCCACACTCACCATCCTGCATGGAGTACCTGGACAACATTATTTTACAAGATTAAATTCCTAGAGTGCAAGGATGTTCTCAAATATTTTAAATATTCATCAGTCATATGTCAAAGGCAGCTGGAATACATTCGTTTTTCTTTCTTTTGTAAAGGCTTCAAAGCAGAAAGCTAGAGATGTTAGTTATGATGCCTTCAATTACTGGATGAGAAGCAGATCATGAAGACAAGGATAATTGGAAGGTGGCAGTGCACACATCCCTGAAACAAATTGGGCTCTAATTACAGGATATACAAGAGAAAGGTTAGGGCAGAGAGTTCTTCCTTTCGCTTTTAGTAACTATCATCTAGCTGTAGCTGCAGTGATGACTGGTGTATGCAAATTGTCAGAGCTCTTAGAAAGACCATCAGCTTTAACGAGAACAAAAAGTAACATGCAAAAGAGTCTGTTTCTTTATATATACAAATTTCTATAGTCTGCAACTGCATAGTTGGTCACAAGTTGGTTGTCAGACAATACAGCTATGTGCAAATCATCATTATTTGGTACCCTTAATTATATAGATATATTTTTTTCTCTGTGCCTGAATAGTTTCGATTTCGGATGCAATCAAGAATGCTTAAGATCTGGTGCAATGACTGCTGTGGCAAAGGAGTGTTGGTTATGAGACCGGTATCAAATAGATGCCAGCAAAACTTCTCTGGTACAGCAAAGGAGCTGTTCTTTAGGAAAAGATGTTCGAACAGAGCAACCAAAACATGGCAGAATCATTGTCAACACAAGGCAGCACAGCAAAGGAGCACATCTACACCAAATCCTATGTTTCTTGAATTTATAGTAGTGGGATTGGCTTGCCTATATGACCCTCCAAATTCAACTTTGAAAATTGACTTCCTGGAATAATTTTCTACCTGGTTATCTAGCTCTCTGGATATAAAGCTGCATTGTATCATTGCTGGGGACTTTACCATCCATCAAGTATCTAAACTGTGGGACGACTTCCATGTTGGGGGTAGAGCCTTGGATTTGTTTATTTATAAGGGGTTAGAATCTTCTCTAGCTGCTATTTTAGTGGCTGCTCTCATTATTTTTTCTCTCCCACAGTTGTACAGCTCCTCCTCCTTCTTCCTCCTCTTTTGCCTATTCAGATGCAAGGAACTTGTCTAAAGAGTCTTCTAGCAACTTTATGTTAAGCTTGAATCAGGAGACCTTACAGCCATTTCTAGATGGGTCAGGGCCACAATGTTATACATGACAGCACCCAGAGGATGAAGGGCAGGGAAGCCAGGATGCTGCCCCCAGGTGGGTGCCCACCAGAGAGAGCAGGGCACTTAAACACTGAACACATTATGTGGCGGTAAACAAACCAGGACAAACCACCAAACTGGTGTCTCCCCTCCCCCACTTTAGCTGTCATATTCACAGATGAACAGAGTGACAGCCAGTCATCTATTAGAATAATGTATGAAATTCCATTATATTGTTCCCAAGGCTCCAATGATGATGGGGACCACTGAAGTCTGTTTCATCCACAAGTAACACGGTTCAATTGCCAGATCTCTGATTTTCTTAGTTTTCCAATTCTTTATTTTCAACTCTGGAATCCCTTGGAATTGCAATGTCAATGATCCGGACATTTCTTCATTCTATTACTGCTATTTCTGGTGTGTTATGTTCAAGGTGCCTATCAGTTTGGATCTGGAAATCCCAGAAGATCTTGACTTCCTCATTTTCTGACAGCTTCGCCACCTGATGTTCTCATTGAGTTTTTGCATAATGACTAGTACACTAATTTTGCCACTCTATCATGTCTAATCTTGTAATCTGTCCAATCTTTGGACATTCACAGATGAGGTGTGATGTAGCTTCATCTTTTTCTGGGGAAAGTTGGCATTTGCTGTTCATTCCTTGTGTTGTAGCTTTCATAACATTCAAGGACAGGCACAGCCCACTTTGCAGATTTGGATGCATACTTAATAGAGGCTGAGAAGTTTTGTTCTTTGAAGTGGTGAAGGATGACAAGGACATAAGAAAGTGGAGAAGGAGGATGAGATTTTGTGCCATTAACACATGGTTTTTTGTTTGTCAAAATAACATTGATTTCTATTGCTTTAATTTTTGTTTGGTAAATCAATTTTTCCCATGCATTATAATGTTTTGGTGTCACACCATTAAACTGGTGCCTTTCTGGAGAAAATGGGCACAATTCATGAGAAGTTAGGCATGTAGGAATGCGGCATGTTCTAATCTCTTTCTAAATGGATTCTGCATGTCAAAAGCTTGAGCTTAACTGAAATAATTGCACATAAGCTCACAGTAGCACAACAAACAGTAGTACAGTGGGTAGCTTTCTTCCCTCTTTTCCATTTGGGAATTATCCAGAACAGATTTTTCAGCACATGTCCAATGTTTAGGGAATATTTGATTATTTGTTTATGTGAGCAGATTGCAGACTTCCGACTGCTCCTTCAGAGTTCGCTTCAGTTTTGCTTCAGATATTTGCTCTTGCTGCCTTGACTTTTGTCATCCATCCACATCCTCTTGGGCTTTTACTCAGATACCAGATGTGCTTAGAATGGTAAGAAATTTTCAAGATAGCATTTGCAATAACATAAATTCTGAGCTATTGGGGGCGGGGGAAGAAATTTAGGAACATCAGAACAAAAAGTAAGGCATTACAGGGAGTCTCACACCATGTGGGCATGGCATGTAGACTCTGCTGCTGGAAAAACATGTGTATAAACCTTGATTGTCATGTACCCAACTTCCATGTATAGAACCACTGGTGTCTCTCCATACAAAGATACATTACTCACATGCTTTGCCCAACTCCAAGATTAGAATGTTAGTAGAAAGAGGCTAACTTATTTCATTAACTTTTTTGATCTTGAAATCTAATCTGTTTGCATTAACATTGGATGGTAATATTTTTTAACACAGTGCCCAAAATCTGATTGCTTAGCATATTCAATCACACTAGAGTAGGCCTATAGAATCAATAGGGATTTGGTGAATCAGCTCCTCTGTAAATTGCATTGATTCAATAGACCTACTTTAATTGCAACTTTAGCATCGTAAGTTGCAACTAGAATAGACCTATTTGAATGAATGGAAATTCTAAAGGAGTTGACTCACTAAATGCCTATTGCTTCAATGGGCCGATTTTAGTGCAATGTATCCCATTAAGCAACAGGATTTGGTGCACTCAGTTGCTAGCATAAAATAGTGTTAATTAAATAGAGTTAAATATATTATATATTGGACCAAAAATAATGTTACTGCCTTACTTATCAGTTCATCTAAAGATAGAATCATAGAATAATGGAGTTGGAAGGGACCTATAAGGCCATAGAGCTCAACCCCCTTCTCAATGCAGGAATCCAAATTAAAGCAGATCTGATACATGATTATCCAATTTTCTCTTGAATGCTTCCAGTGCTGGAGCTAAGTATTAGCTCAAGTTAATATGATGGGTTAAGTGCATGACAAGGGAAAACAGATGCACCTGAAATCTGATCCCATATGTAAGTTTTCATTTGACCTTGATGTGACTTGCTCCTCCAGGAAAAAGGATAAGTAGCAGCACTGTTCCCCCCCCCCCATGGGCATTAATAACTTCCATAAACTAATATCTTATATGCTTGGGTTTTCTATGTGAGGGTCAGCAGTATATCTCAAACCCTTAAGTGTAAAAAAGAACATGGATTTAAGAACTGATTTAAGATTAAAAGTGAGAGTTGTAAACTACACAAAAGGCTCACAAGAAGAGCAGCAAATATCAAGGAAATCAAAACACTACCATTGGTTCTGGCTTCAGTAGATGCTTTTTTTTTGGGTGGGATTCAGACGTGAGGCACATCAGAGCATTTTTGCTCTAAAAGGGCATGGAATTAAAACCAAAAATGTGTGATGGTGACAAGTTCACAGATGGTTTTCCTGGTTGCAGCCTCATTGTTCAGAAGATATAGCAGCCCTGTCTGAGGCAAAGTAATAACCCCTTTTGGAATGACCTATATGAGTAAACGGAGAACTTTCCATTAAAGCTTTCAGCCCAACTGCCTGCTATGTGCAAATGGCTTGGGCGCACATGGTGCTGCTCATTTATGTGCTGTCAAGTTGCTTCCAATTTATGGCAAGTCTGTGTATTAATGACTTCCAAATGATGAGGTAATCCAAAATGTTACTTATTCCAATAGCAATTTCACTTCTTCAAGCACCTGTGTGGTAAAAATGACACCTTCCGTGCCCAAGAAAGAAATACAAATCTTTTCAGAGGAATATCAAAATGTCCCAAAGTATCAACAACAAAAGGGATAGGAAGCTCAAAAACAATCCAGCAAGGACTTGATCCTGTAGTTGTGCAATACTGTTAATAAGGCATGGACTAGAAACTGGGAAGAGAAAGCGTGAATGTCTGAATGGAAGCCCCTTTCACTGCAATATTTCATTCCCATTCCCATTTGTTCTGTTCTAAACTTGCCCATGCTTTTTCTCCATTCTAAAATGAATGTTTTCACCCATTTGCCTTCTGTCAAATTTGTACTTCACTCCCTCTTTTCTAAAAATGGAATTCATGGCAACTAAGAGTAACATCAAATAAAACAAACATTGTGAAGAACATAAAAGACACTCATTAAAATATAAGACTGCTTTTAAAAAGCAATTAAAATACAACAGTAAAAGAAAGCAAAATAATAAAAAACAAAACTGGGAGCATGAATTAAAAGTGTCTTGCACTGCACGCCTGCTTTAATAAAACAACCTTTGCCTGATGGCAGGTGGAGTTCCACAATTTGGAAGCAGTTATCCTTGCTTGGTCCACCTTCCTCCTCATTAAAAAAAAACTTTTTTGGGGGAGGGGCTCTCCAGTTACAGAATTGATGAGATTATTTGTGTTCACCTTTATGCATTTTAATAGTGAAAGAAGAGCACTTCAGGACTTGGTGTTCATTTTTTGGTGTTCAATGCTGTGCAAAGGAGAAGTTTAATATTTTCTAAGAACCCACAGAAGGCTCAAATCAGCCAGTATTTCTTATCATCACTACTCTCTGAGCTAGTAAGACCTGTGTTTTCATTCACTTATGTGCCTTGTTCTAATGAAGAGTTTCCAAGCAGCTAGATAGGCAGCTTCTGATAACTTCCTCATTTCAAGCCACTCTGCCTTTGTCGTTCCTGACACAGAGGGATTAGTTTACCATTCATTGGTGTGGTATGTGTTTAATAAATAAATTAGTCGATATCTGGAAATGGCTTTTAAAGATTCAGTTTAGAAATGTCTTCATCCTTAGCAGGTGATTTCTGGCCATCAATAAAGCATAAGTTAACACCAGTAGGGGTTTGTAACATGAGATTAATGAGAATCTTAATCATGATGTCCAAAATGTTTCTTTGTTCATTGGCATCTGCACATATGTGTGGTACCCATGCTTCATTAGTACGTGACCTCAAAAAATGGTGGGAGGAAATCCACAGGGCAAACGGAGAATCATAACTGTGGAGCTGAAGGATACCCCATAGGTATCCACCTGGCATTCTTTCAACTAATTGAATATAGTTATATCATTAATATTCTCCAGCTAAACAGGCCAGTGCCCCTCAACTGTTCCTCATCATGCTTGACTTCCAGACCTTTTATCATTTTGGTTGTCACCATTTGGACACATCACAGCTTAAACTAACAAAAAATATATGTCACCAGACTTCAGTAATTCCTGGATGTATTACATGAAAATAAGGAAAGGCTGATGAGTGGTGGGAAGAAGGTGATCCCAAATGGAATAATTCTGAGTTGTGAATCAAGATGGATCAAGATGGCGACCCGAGAGCAGGAGGTTGTGTTTTTCCTCCTGCTGTGTCGGCTTTTTCTCTTTCTTTCTGGTCTCTTTCCTTTTGCTTTATTTTATGTTTCTTGCCTCCCTCCTTTGATGCAGCTGCTTTTTATTCTTATATCTCTGCTGCAACAGCAACAAACATTACAATTGTCGCTGCTTCCAGTATCACCGGGAGTAAGAAGAACAACAACAATGTCGTCGCAGCTGCTGCCGTTGGGGAAACAGTCAGGCAGGTTGGAATAGAGGGAGTTGGAGTTCTCCGAAGGAGAAAGAAAAGGGAAGGAAGGAAAAGGACTTGTTGAGGAGGCGTGGGAGTGTTTGGTTGCCCGGCCCTCTCCCCACCCTTCCCTCTGCCATTCGCCCGCTCCTGAGCTTCCATATGCCTCCTTGGTCTCATGGTTCCTGGGCTTAATGTATTGTCTCTCTCGGTGGTCCTCTGTGTCATCCTGCAGGTTTTTCCATTTAGCTTGCAGTTTTACTTGGATGAGCTTCCTGGCACGGATCTGTGCTTGAGCAACCTAGTTGGACGGTAGTGCCCACCAGGGTTGTCTTAACGCCCTCTGCACTGGAGGTGTCTCAATGCCCACTTGCCGACCTCCATTGCCACCACTGCAAGGTGCAGACCAAGCTCTACTGGTGGTTGGGAGTTGTATATCATCTGGGAGCATGTGCTGGCCTCGCATTGTCACCTGAGGCCTTGTGCTCCTCAGCAAGGAGGACCACCATCTGGCATCTAATGTCCCAATGTGTTACAGCGAATGTGGACACACCGAGTTTATGATCATCTGGTCTGCCAAGCGCACCCACTGGACACCTATATGCTTGTGCGCAGACGCTCAGTCAGCTGCGATGACAAGGTGACCCTTAAGATCTGGAAGTCGAGCAAACTCAACATGGACCTGGCTTTTGGCCACAATGACTCTAAGCAGCTGCTGGCCTATTTCAAGGTTTCCTGTACCTATGACATTTACAACTGGGTCTGGACCTTGCAGTATCTAATACCTCGGCATGGGTTGGGAGTGGTTTGGGCAAGGGGAGAAATTTTGTGTGCTTGTTTTTGCTGCTGTTTTTTGTTTTGTTTTTTCTTTCTCCATTGTTTTATCTTTTCTTTATTTACCTTTTCTTTTTCTGAGTGTGACAGGGGGTGGTTTGGGGGGAGTGGTTCCCTGTTTGTATTCCTTTTCTATTAAAGTTTTAACTTCAACATTTAACTTCAACATTTAAATTGTCTAATTTGATAAATTGCCTAATTTGATCATTGTTTAATTTGATAATGTACAATCACTTAAGTTTGTATTATTGTTAATGTCGTATCGATTTTTTGTTAATTTTGTTATTATTATTGATATACTGTATTAATTTAGTGTATCTTTTGTTATTTCCTTCTTCTGACATGGAGTGGAAGGCTTGCCACCCCAGCGAGGGCTCTAATATCCAAGTGATTACGGGGGGAGAGGGATGTGGCATTGGTGCAGTTCCCACTTGTTTCAGAAGAATGGTGAACAGATGTTTGAATACTGTTCACTGTTCTGGCACTGTGACCAACTGCCAGTCTCGAGGTAGTCAGATCAGCCGGTCCTCCACTCTAAAACTGGTGCTGCTAAATGCCAGGTCTGTGTCCAATAAATCCCAGATTATCCAAGATCCAGATTGGACCTCAACAGATGGGAAATCTTGACGTCTGAGCGTTCAGCCTGGAGGCAGGCGGTGCATCATGGCCTCTCCCAATTTGAAGAGACACTTGTACAGCAGACCGATGCAAAGAGGCAGTCCCGAAACAAGCAAAACCAGGGAGCTGGACAGGGGACAGATTGGATTTGTCTCCAGTGTGGAAGGGATTGTCACTCTCGAATTGGCCTTCTCAGCCACACAAGACACTGTTCCAAGACCTCCATACAGAGCACGATACCATAGTCTCTCGAGACTGAAGGATGCCTACATAACATAAAATCCAAGATCTTATTCTGAAGGAGGATGCAGACCTGGCGTGCATAACTGAGACCTGGATGGGCAGGGAAGGGGGAGTTCCCTTGACTCTTGCCTGTCCTTCTGGTTATGCGGTCCATAGCATAGGCATCCTTCAGTCTCGAGAGACTATGGTAACATGCTCTGAATCAAGGAGTGTCCTCTCCAGAGCATGAAGCCCGGGTAAGGTAATATGGAGGATAGGCTGTTACCCAAGCAGCAGATCCCCCCTCTCCACATTGCTGAAATGGTCCAATGCGGTCCAGCGCCAGGATAAACCGGAGGGGTGAGGGGGGGGAGTAGCCATTGTTTATGGAAATACTCTTGAGGTTACTAGGTGCTCTACAGTGGTAAAGCCAGGTCTGGAGGCCCTCCATGTGTTTGTTGGGGCCAGGGACGGTATTAGGATCTTGCTGGGTTGCCACGCTTCCTGAAACCCAACAACTTCCCTACCGGAGCTGGTGGACTTTGTCTCCACAGCACTGTTGGATTCCCCGAGGCTTTTAGTCCTGGGTGACTTCAATATCCATGCAGAGGCAGAGGTTTCCGGTCTGGCTCTTGAGTTCTTGGAAAGCATGGCTTCCTTGGATGTGTCCCAACATGTCAACGGTCCCACACATGCGGGCGGCCATATACTAGACCTGGTATTTTACACTGAGCGGAGTGAGCATGGTCTGATGGTGGCTGACCTGATGTAACCTCTTGGTGGCACTCCCTCCCCACAGGAAGCATGGACCTATTTTATGGTCCACCCTCGAAGGTTACTGGATCCATTGCGATTCCAGGATACCATGAGAGGGATTCCAGCTGATCTGTCTGGCGCCCCTGTTGAAGCTCTGGTTGATGGCTGGCTTGCCGCCACCACTAGGGCTATAGATATAATTGCTCCTAAATGCCCTCTCCGGCACAGAGCTTGGCCAGGGGCCTGGTATAATCAGGAACTACAAGCTATGAAGTGAAATAGGAGATGGCTAGAGTACATTTGGAGAGATAAACCCACAGATTATAATAAGAAAGCTGTCAGGATCGCAACTAACCATTACCTGGCTAAGGTGAAGGCTGCTATACAATCACAATTCGATGACCAGATAAGCAAAGCTTCAAATCAGCAGCCAGAACTTTTCCGTATAGTTCCCGGTCTATCCAGAATTGGTCTGGGTGATGGGCCTCCCACTAATATCTCACCTGTCCAATTTGCAGCATTTTAAAAATCAAAAGTGGAGGCCATCCTTCGGGATCTCTCTCCCTTTTTAAATACAGTGGGTCGAGCAGAGATGTCCAGCACTCCGCCTTGCCTGGTGACACTTGAATTCTTTCAGCCTGTGACACCACATTTGGTGGACAAAGTGCTTGATCGCTGTTAGGCCACCATTTCCTCTCTGGACCGTTGCCCAGCCTTACTAATCAAAGCAGCCAGGCCCACAACAATGGAATGGACCACAGTGATAATTAATGGGTCTCTCCAGGAGGGCAAGGTTCCTCTTGCCCTCAAGGAGACACTCATTAGGCCCGTTAGGAAGAAACCAAATTTGGTGGCGGACGATATTGGCAATTATAGGTCCGTCGCCAATGTTTCCTTCCTCAGCAAAGTGGTGGAGAGGGTGGTGGCTGATCAGCTTCAAGCTCTTTTGGATAAAACCAATGCCCTGGATCTGTTTCAGTCAGGCTTCAAGCTGCACCACAGCACAGAAATGGCACTGGTCACACTGTTGGATGACCTGTTCAGGGAGGCTGGCAGGAGCAACAAGTCCTTGTTGGTCCTCCTCGATATCTCAGCTGCCTTTGATACCATCGACCACGGTATCCTCCTGGGGAGGCTCTCTGAGCTGGGAATCGGTGGCCTGGTGCTTTCCTGGCTCCAATTCTTTTTGGAGGACCGTCCCCAGAGAGTACAGCTTGGGGAGAATGTTTTGGCCCCATGGAGTCGCAATTGTGGGGTTCCACAGGGCTCCATCATCTCCCCAATGCTGTTTAATATCTATATGAGGCTGCTGAACCTGGACAAGATGGAGGTCTTGAGGGTGGGTGGCCCCTCCATTGGTGGTTTGGGAAACTCCCTCTCTTTTGGGGGGGTGACTGTCACCGCACCGAGTGGGGTCCGCAGCTTGGGGATATATCTGGACCCGGGGCTTACCATGGAAACCCAGGTGGCGTCTATGGCCCGCTCTGCCTATTTCCATCTGTGGCGGATCGCCCAGCTGCGACCCTACTTTAATGGAAGGGCCCTCACCACTCTCGTCCACACATTCATAATCTCGAGTTTAGAGCACTGTAATGTGCTCTATGTGGAGCTACCTTTGAGATTGATGCAGAATCTCTAAATGGTGCAGAATGCGGCAGCCAGACTCCTTAGTAGGGTGAGAAAATACCAGCATATCTCTCCCACTCTGGCTGCCTTGCATTGGCTGCCTATTCTTTTCCGCATTGACTTCAAAGTGTTAATTATGATGTATAAAGCCTTAAACGGTTTGGGTCCTTGATATTTGGCAGATCGCCTTTTCTCACTTAGATCTACCCGAATTACTCAGCACAGCCAGGAGGGATGGTTGCGGGGCCTAATGCTGAGAGAAACCCAGAAAGAAAGAACAAGAAACCGGGCCTTCTCGGCAGTGGCCCCTTGACTATGGAACAGTCTTCCAACAGAGATCCATCTGGCACCCTCGCTGGGTGTTTTTAAGATCCATTTAAAGACTTGGCTCTTTAGGCAGGCCTTCCCTTCTGTCAATTCTTGAATTCTATCTTGTTTTCTGTCATTCCCCATCTTGAATACACTATATTATTGATTCAATTGTTTAATGTTCATGATGTTTTTATGATATTTGTAAGCCACCCCGAGTAGACGCTGTCTGGGGGGCAGGGTAGAAATATAATAAATAAATAAATAAATATCTAGCTAGCTAGCTAGCTAGCTAGCTAGCTAGCTAGCTAGCTAGCTAGCTAGCTAGGTAGGTAGGTAGGTAGGTAGGTAGGTAGGTAGGTAGGTAGGTAGGTAGGTAGGTAGGTAGGTAGGTAGGTAGGTAGGTAGGTAGGTAGGTAGGTAGATAATGATGTATTTTGCAAAACTACTGTTCAAACATTTAATGTTCTATTATCTAAGACTATGATGTACCTTTTCCATGATATTTTTCAATTTAAGAGATTTTCAAAGCTGAAAAACCAGCTCCATAGCAAACCTTACTCATGGTGCTTTGCTTTTGCATGTTTCCCTCACCATTCACATTGTTCCCACTCAAGTGGCAAGCTGTCTTTTTAAAAAGTGTCTTGGGAGAAGAAAGGCTGGCATTACATACACACACACACACATCTTTACAGCAATGTCTGAAAGGGGGAAAGCCCAGTTAAATCCTTTTGTTATGAAAAAGTTGCAGCCCTCTAGAGACAGAGAAAAAAAACCTGGTTTGGCAGCAAACAGACTCCGACGAATTCAAATCAGCCTCATTGGTCATGCAGACAGTTGTTTTTAAAAAATCACATTCACCCATTTCATAAGAATAGCAAATCCCATGGTATTTGACCATGTAGTCATCCTCTTGTATTCTACTAATAAGATTCCTGCTCCTTGTCATGTTTAATACTTCCAAGCCAGTTGTCACCCATAGAGATGGGTACAAACCACTGGTTCAGCAGTTTGTGCTGGTTTTTCCTTTGGACGGACAGGTGTTCAGTGCTTCCCAGCCTGCCTCCTCCAGCAGGCGCCTACACACAGGCAGTGCCCGAGCTTCATTGCCCTGCCACCTCTGGGTGCTGCACCTGACTGGGCACCTGTCAGAGGGGGCAGGCTGGGAAGTG
Organism: Pogona vitticeps; assembly: GCF_051106095.1. Classification (NCBI taxonomy): domain Eukaryota; kingdom Metazoa; phylum Chordata; class Lepidosauria; order Squamata; family Agamidae; genus Pogona; species Pogona vitticeps. The sequence continues at coordinate 289,742,636 of NC_135783.1, read as the reverse complement.
CTAAACTCCTGTTCAGCCACAGGACAAACCGGTGGTTCATGCTCATCTCTAGTTACCCATCCCATATTTATACATCTGATTTCTCCTGCCTAAATGTTGAACTTCACTTTATTTTTCTTGTTGACATTTATTGTTGGTCTCAGCCAGGCTTCTAGTCAGTTAGAGTTACCCCCAATCATTCTGCCACAGGGTCCATTTTTCCTTTTTGATGAGCTTTTCTTTATGAACTGCTTTTTTCTCTTTCTTGACTAATGTATCCCTTTAGGATGTGAAACTCTTTCATGCAGACCTCCTCCTAATGAACATTAATCAGAGCCATATAGTGATTTAAACCATTTTTTTTAGAATGGAATGTACTGCCTTTTTATGTGCTCCATTAGAGATAGAAGAACAGTGGGAAATTGGCACCATGAGGTCAAAGGCCATCCAGAGATTCAAGATAATTCAAAGCGCAAACTTTGGTTTTCCAGATGTAAGAAAGCACTTCCAAATATGTACTTTGTTGAGCCATCTGAAACTGGGGGATGGGCCCATCTATCTATCAGTGATCAAGAGAACCTACTGTCAATATTTTAGCTGTAAAGCAGCCCACCTTTGGGTACAGAAAAATAAATATGTGTAAGAAATAAGCCCTTAAACTGAAGTAGAATGATACACATGAATTAGAAGTCCTCACTGAATGCTCAAAAGCTGGCTAACATTTTGACCAGTCATTATTTAAAGCATAGAGCTTCCCTTCCTCTGAGTTCTTCTTGACCAATAGTATGTATGTATGTATGTATGTATGTATGTATGTATGTATGTATGTATGTATGTATGTACGTATGTACGTATGTACGTATGTACGTATGTACGTATGTACGTATGTACGTACGTGCATGCATGCGTTTTATTTAAAATATTTTTACCCCTCCTTTCTTCTTGAAAAAAACCCAAGCTGGCTTACAACAGTGAAAAACAATATTTAAAGTAGAAAACAATGAGATTACAATGGTGGTTAACATAATTAAAGGATAATATTTAAAGCTAAGAACAATGAGTAAAGAGGCATCTTACAACATTAAAATGCAATATTAAAGCTAAGAAAAATAAGTATACAAATATATATATAAAAAAAACAAATGCCACTCTGAGAACTGGAAAAGACAAAAATGGGAAACACCAGTAGTACCAAAAATCCAGTCAAAGCTGTAATGCCTAGCAGTCCAGCTAAAAAAAATCACATACAGGTGGCTAGTTACCGAGGGAAAGCTGAAGAGAAAAGTCTTTGCCTGCCTGCAGAAGGAGAGCAAAGATGGGGGCAATCTGTCTCCTGTGGGAGGGAGTTCCAAAGTGTGGGAGCAGCAACAGAGAGGGCCCTCTTCTGCGTTCCCATTAGATGCACCTGTGAAGGTGGCAGGGCTGAGAGAAAGGACCCTCCTGATTGTCTTTAAACCCCAGCCAGTTCATGATGGGAGATACAGTCTGAGATAGCTTGGGCCAAGGCCATTTAGGGATTTATAGGTGAAAACCAGCACTTTGAATTGTGCCTGGAAACTGATCACCGGCCAGTGCAGCTGCTGTAATGGGGGTGGGGTTATGTGATCCCTGTAACCATCCCGGGTCAGCAATCTGGCTGCTACATTTTGGACCCCTGAGGTTTACTAGTATTACTAGTACTGTAATACCAGGCAAAAGGAAATGATAGTACTATATACCCCACTTCCCCCCTTCAATGGTACCAGCAATGGTGGGGTGCCCTGACAATAACACCATGGGCTGCAGCTTAACTTCTAAGCTTAGAATGGATTTTATTGGTAGCACAGCCTCCCCCTGCCTTTCCCTCCACAGCCTCATGGGGTTGAGTTATAGTCTCTGTTTCCTTGGGCTCTGCTTGCCAACCTGGGGCCCCAGTTAACTTCACTGGTGTTCCTTGGAGTCCAGTTTCTGGAAAGCAGGAGAGAGAGGGAAGCTTCACTTGAGGATGCACCCCTTATTAAGGAGGGTTTGTAGGGATGGACGAAAGAAGCTAGGCTCTGTGACTCATCTCTTCCTGTCCCCGGCCCCAGGGCCTCTGTCATTACTTGCCTCCCCAGGGCCATGGCAGTATCCAGGTCAGTGCTGCCACGTCCAAGCATGTGGCTGGAATCTCCAGTGTCTGACTCCTGTCGTGAGCAAACACACAGGGTTAGTGAGGGCAGCTTTGCCTGTTCTCTTCCCTGGCTTCTCTGGGATCTTCCCAGATATCATCTTCTTCAGAAGTAAATGACAATCCTGTGCCTTCCCACTCCTGTCCTTTTGTCCTCATTGGCCCCTCATCTGCCAGCTGTTCCTCATCAGAAAACTGTCTTTCCTGTCCCGGTGTGGGCTCCATCCCACCAGCTTGATAATGAGGAAACCTACCCTCATCCTGGCTACCTAATACTTGTGTGTTGGGACCCAACAGCTCTCTAGTGGTGCACACCGGCACCCTCGCACAAGGACTTTTATCACATTTTCTTTTCCAGTTCTCTATACCATGAATGTCCATGTGGCTATCAAGCACAACATGAGCATGATGCATTTCCTGACCCATGTTTTTCCTATGTTGGGTTGCTTTTCTCCCTCAAATGAATGATAGTGCAGGCTTCTATTTATTACTTCAAAATAAGTCCATTAAGTTTAATTGGGCTTATTTATAAGCCCATGGGTAATGGATTGCAGCCTCAGTTTCATTATACATACATTCTGTGTATACAAAGAGTATGTAGTGTAAGCTGTTTAAATGTACTTTACACATTTGATTAAAATCCTCTTTCACTTCAGTTCTTTTTTTAGTCCAAAGTATCTATCAGAAGTATATTCCTTTTTTAAAATGTTTATTTAAAAGGGCAATCAAGCCTAGATTTTGTCCTAAACAGGTTCTTAAACAAATTACAATAAGTTGGAAATGTTTTTTTAAAATGTATACCAATATTTCCCACAATTTACAACACACAGCCACATAATAATATATTTGCATCCCATTACTGAGAAAGTATCATTTAAAAAAAACATAAAGGGAAGAGTATTAGGATAAACACTCTGAAAAATATTCTCACAAATGCCTTCCTGAACAACAGTCTTGTTTAACTAAATGCTAAAAATGACATGAATAATTACACTGTGAAAGTACAAGAAGCAATTTAAAAAACACTATTAGCAACACAGAAATGTTACTAAAAATACTGAGAGCAAAGGAGGATTACTAAAATAATATTCAGTCAGCAGAAGGAGAAGAGGACTTGTACACTGTTTCCAAACAGCATGTTGCGATATTCCATTAAAAAGTGTAAAACAGCTATCTGAGTCTGTGCTCCAATTACAGATGGGTAGACAGCACTAAATCCCCTTCCTTTCAGACTGACCCCTTAGCAACTGTATTTAGAAGTGTATGTAGACATGATGTTGCTTAAATTGGAATACCTGTGAGCTTAATTAAGGCTTCTGCTTTCAACTCCTCTACAGAAAACTGGTACAGATATTCTTCTATATTGCTAAGGTCAAAATTCCAGAAAATGCTCTGGAGGACATTGGATAGCTCCACCAGTGCACCAGTTTGGATATCACATTTCTCATAGTATGCTTTAGATCAGTGGTTCTTAACCTTGGGTTACTTGGATGCTTTTGAACTGCATCTCCCAGAAACCCCAGTCAGGACAGCTGGTGGTGAAGGCTTCTGGGAGTTGCAGTCCAAAACTCCTGAGTAACCCAAGGTTAAGAACCAGTGCTTTAGATCCATGAGAAACTGGCCTGCCATGGACAAATATCAAACATGCTGCTCATCCCACTTGCAGTGAATATGGTAAAAAAGAGAAAGAGACAGTTTTGCCCATGGAGAGAGGAGAAGCTGTAGTAGTAGTAGTAGTAGTAGTAGCAGCAGCAGCAGCAGCAGTAGAAGTAGTAGTAGTAGAAGAAGAAGAAGACTCACCAATGGAAACAGGCTGTGTGTCAGTTTTTCTGCATTGGTTCAAGCGATCACATACCTAACCGATGTGAATAGATCCTTTTTTTAAAAGCAATACTCCTTGTACTGGTGACTAGAGCTACAGATTGAGGCAGGAGGATCTCCAGGCTGATTCACATGTCCTTTTGTGTCATGTGGTCAGAAGAAGAAAAATGTGAGTAGTCTATACTGATCCCAGTGTATTTCCTGTATTTTTAAAATATCGGTGTAGCTGCCCCCTTAGTTTAGAACCAGGTTTTGAGAGTAACTTGCTGAGCAGCATCTCGCTGGCTAGGCAAAATAATTCTATTTATCTCATCAATATCAGTTGCAAGGAAGTATGAAAAGAGAGCTCTTTTTTCCAGGAGAAAAATGCATACAGATTTAATCTGAAAAACATACAGATATACTGGAACTCTTCAGATGATACTGTAAAGTTGAACAGATGATGGTGTTCAGTCAACTCTCAATGATTCAGGTCAGGCATATCCTGCTGGTGAATGTTTAGCTGAGAAAATAGTTTTCATTAAGCCTACAGTTCTGAGTCTATGGTGGTAGGATGCTGTCCTGGCAAGGCAGTCTCCTAAAAGAGATGGATGCTGTGTCCAGACATTGAGAGGGAAAAGCAAGCAAGCCAATTCCTCTTTCTAATGGCACCATGCAGATGTTCCATGTGTCAATTAGGACACCGAGAAGACTTCTGTGAAACAGGCTGACTAGTCTTGTGACAAGCTGAGAACCATCGAGGTGGTAGATTGTCCCACTAGGACTCAAGTGGCTTGATTCAGATTACCATTCAGCTGTGGAAACTCATGGGGTGGTAGTGAGAGTGGTAGAACCATGCCATAAACACTTTATATACCTTTTAAAAAAACCTGATATGACCACTGTAAGTCAGAGTGATGGGGGCCCAAAACAGCAACAGTTTTGCAGCAAGTTCTTAATAAGATAGACCGTAGTTGTGGTTTAGAATATAATGCATGTGACAGCCTCCTCACACATCACAAAGGAGGTGTCACGTCACTCTCACATACACACACTTTATTCACGCTGCCACTAACCATACACTCAACTGACTCCTCAGGCAACTGTATGGATTTTTAAAATAAAAACGTATGTTTATTTGTAAGAACAAAAGGAATGGTAAATCACTTTATCAACTAAAATAAAAGGCAATCTGAAATAATAAAGTATCCCCTCATACACACTCTCTCTCAGACCTTCACTAACACAGTACTTTATAACATATACAAGCCCTAACTCCCTAAGTCCCTACCAGACCCTATCTAAGCCCTATCTGGTTCATATCATGTCCCTATCTTGGACCCTATCTAAGCCCTATCTGACTCTCACCTCATTCACTCCCCCCTTAAATACCATGGCTCCACCCTCTGAAGTCCCACCTCCCGTCATGCTATAGGCAGATGAACTCCAGCCACAGCAATGACAGGCAGATGACATCATCGCTACTGTCACAATGCAGAATAATTAGACTACATCAAAAGACAATAGTAACAGAGGGCTAAGGAAAATAAATATGCAAAACATGGGAGACTTAGGTAAGCACATTGTATTGATTCATAAAACGGCCTTTCCAGAAGCTCTGATGGTTGAGTACCCAGATGGAACAGGCTGCACCATAATGGCTGTGGGATTCTGGAAGTTGTGGTTCAAAAAACGAATGTTTCCCACCAGTGATACATGTACAACCACTCCTCAGATCAGTCCAGACATCTTCTGTGAAACTGAGCTTCAACTGTGAGCCTATTGCATTCTCCCAGCAGCACAATAAAATATACTGCCTTTAATTTTAAAAACATTGATGGATTCTCAGCTTCTCCAAAGAGATCCTTAGAGTTCCTTCACAATATGGAACTTGACTTTTTCAGACACTTCCACAATATTTGTTGTATTTAGATATCTGGCTGTAGAGTCAAAGGCTGGGCATTCAATTCCCCACTTCCTTGACAGGGGCTGGATTTGATGATCCAGAGGGTCCCTTTTGGCTCTGCAGTTCTAAGATGATGATGATCATTATCATCAACAACAATGACAACATCTTACCTTCTAAGAGAACTCAACGTAATTTATTTTGGTATTTATTTCAGGAACTGGACATTCCCACAGTTGAATGGGCTCCAGGTAAAAAAATGGTTAAATCCCAGGAAATGTCAGCAAGCACTCTCATTCTCTAGAACAGCAGCAGTGGCGGTGGTGGTGGCACTAGTGGCAGTGGCCAGCCCTCATTTGAGAACTTCTCTCTCTCCCTCTTTCTCTTTGTTTCTGGACAGTTTCGTTTTGGACTCGGCACCAGCCTTGCCAGCCCAAGAGTAGAACATACCTATCCTGTTTAATGAGAAAGCCAGACCAGTATCTTGTTCAGTATTTATGGACATCAAATTCCAGCTGCAGAACCTGACCAGATCCTACTTGTGTGGTTGGTCACACACAAATGACTTTCATAAGTGGAACTCCATGCACGTGTAGATATTGAATAGGATATTGGCCACTGGAAGGGAGGGAGGACAACAAACACATATTTCTACCTTCAGTTCCTCCCCATCATTGTTCTCTCTTGAGAAAAATTGCTAGATCTACATTAGCATGATTTGGGGGCTAAAACAAAGCATCACCTCAAACAGCTCTGCCCTAACAGCCATTGTCTCTGACAGTCCTTAATTGTCCACTATCTCTGATGGGAATTCCACAGAAGGGCAGTGTTTCCCCATGAAGAAGGAGCATATGGAAGTCCACTGCAGCCCTTTGGAGCAAATCAATTTAATTGCATCCTATCTACTGCATAATTGCCCTGTAAACAGAAACACACATAGAATTACAAGAGGATTGGGATGCCTAATTATATACAATTAGCTATATTCAGTGTTCCCTGCTCTGCTTATTTCTGATGAACACCCTCTTGCAAATTGCAGCCTTCACAACTGGGTAAGGCAAATAAAGCGAAGGGAGTGATGCCATTCACCATAGGGACAAAAAGAGCATCTAAGGCCAATGCCAGGCTTTTTAGTGTGTAACTGTGGTGGGATCAGACACCAGTGGAGTGTTGGAGTGGTATCAAATCAAATGTAGCTCTACTGCCATTGTTCAAGGAACAGCCAAAAGGACAATTTGACCTTCAATAGCCTCTGATGGATGAGAGAGCCCACAGTTTTGCCAGGCCCTGGGTCAGCATTCAGAGAGAGTCATGGCCCTGGACAACATCAGCAATCATTATGTTAGACTGCACAGGGAAACCATTGAAATCCATAAACATCAGCAGAGCTTCAACAAAAAAGAAGAAAGTCTGAAACGTAGCAAGACCTGGCTCCCAGCACTGAAAAATACAGCATGCAGAAGGTCAATGAACTCTACTCAGCCACAAAAGGACCAGGGATCATTGCACAAAAAAGACCAGCTAAAGATACCCATCAACTACAGTGACAGATAATCTCTCCCCCCTTATCACAACAATACATCCATAACAAAAACACGCTGATCACCCTATCTCCTGAAAAGGACAAAAGCTGTTCCCACAGCTATAAATACTCAACTATCCAACAAACAGCAACAGGGCATGGACAGAGTTCCTACTCCAGTCCTCTGAAGATGCTGGCCACAGAGACTGGTGAAACTGAGGAAGCAAGATTCCAACCCTTTTGTCCATCTACCATCAATCTCTTAGTACAACATGGGTCAGAAAATAATGCCTAGATAATGCCTCCTCTGCAGAGTACAAAATGGGGTTGATTGAACACTATGCAATCTGGTATGCCTGTAGATTGCAGTGATCTTTAGATATGTAGAAGTATACCTGGCAAACCAGAAAAAAAATGACAGCAAAAGACAGAAGAGGGCAGAACTATAATGTCATGGAGAGGTCTTAAGAATGACTCAGAACAGTGCTACTGTTGTGTTTAAATTGAGGTGTCACTCGCCTCCGCCTTTGTTGTCCTGGTATCATCTGTTACCTGTTTCCCAGAAGTGCAGATTCTCTCCTCAGTGGTTCAGATTTAAAACAAACACACACTTCTGTTGCTATGGGGTCAAGAAACAGTGGGATTTGGCTTCAGTTCAAATAACTAGTCTGGTGTCCATAGTGTATGAATATGTATGTGCAGTAGCTCAAATGAAGCATAATTATAATGAAAAAAGGCTTTGACAAGGTGGAAGAAACAGAGCAATAACAGGGAAGACTGTCACTTTGAGATTCTACCACTCTTGGAAGGATTTAACTTTTTCAGACTGCATGTACATGTCTATCCAGAAGTAGCTCTCACTTATTTACCTAGTTATGTAGGTGAATAAGGATTGTGGCCTTAAGTTGTAGAAGCTTTAGCGTTGAAAGTATTTGAATAGCAATGTAGGTGCAATGCAGGGAGAACTGCTGCTACAAACACTAAAGTTTGCCTTCTATAATTAACACTAGCAAGCCAAACTTAAGAGCCTTGTGATTCAGTGATTAAACTGCAGTACTGAAGTGAAAACTCTGCTCATAATCTGAGTTCGATCTTGGACTCAGGTAATTGAGTTGAGGGTGACTCAGCCTTCCATCCTTCTGAGGTCAGTAAACTGAGTACCCAGATTGTTGAGGGGGGGGGAATGTGTAACCTTCATAATTAAATTATATCCACCCAGAGAGAGCTTTAAGCAGTATAGGGAAGTATATAAATGTCACACTTTGCTTTTCCATGTTTAAGATGTTTTCTGGCAAGGGACCACAAAAATCTGGTACTTGAAGATGCCAGTATGAGGGGCTGAAACGTCTTCTAATTCTGACCCAGATCAAATTATTCTGGGATCCTTTGTGTGTCATTTTCTGTGCTTGAAAAGTGAAAATAATTATACTTTCCTTTCTTGAGCCCTTCAGGATATGCGAGGGGGGGAAATGACTTATAACATCAAATACATATTTTTTTCAGGGCACAAAAACATTTTAAGGTGCCCAGAGGAGATAAAAAAGAAAGAGTAAAACTGAACATTAGGGTAAGTCCCAATGGATTCAATAGGGCCACTTTATGACAGCAGCTTACAATCACGGTTCACAGCTGTCTTCCCACTGCAGAACATCAGTGTGTGCTGACTCCCTATGTGAATCTGAAAAATGTCTTTGTGTCACCAGAGAGCTGCATTCGTTAAACTTAAACATTTATTTCCAAGTCAAATGCAATTTACTGGTGATCTTCTTTAATGCCAGCAAAGTTTTGCATGTACTTTTCCAGTTATTTTTCATGTCATTTCTCAAATGTAATAGATACATTTCCTTCCTTCTTCTGTGCTTAGTGACAGTCCGTTCCTATTTTTTTTTTTTGTACCAGCTGCTTCTTTTGCGGCAACAGATCCAGCTATGTCATTGTGAGGCATCACAAACAGAAAATTCTCTCCTTACAAACTTAACAGAATACAGTACTACTAGGAAAGGGTAGGTATAATGCATAGGCTTTAGACAATCAAGCTAATTCAGAGATCTTTAGCCTGGAATCATGAGAAAGTTTGTCTCTTTGTTTTTTCATTTGACTGCGACCGTACAGGATGCGGTGGTGCTGCAGGTTAAAATGCAGACGCCTTTGTGCTGCAAGGTCAGAAGACCAGCAGTGACGGAGTGAGCTCCCGTCGCTTGTCCCAGCTCCTGCCAACCTAGCAGTTTGAAAGCATGTAAATGTGAGTAGATAAATAGGTACCACCTCAGTGGGAAGGTAACTGCATTCTGAGTCTAGTCACACTGGCCACGTGACCACAGAAACTGTCTTTGGGCAAACGCTGGCTCTATGGCTTGGAAACAGGGATGAGCACCATGCCCTAGAGTCGGACACGACTGGACTAAATGTCAAGGGGAACCTTTACCTTACAGGAAGATGGGCTCCTATTGAGGTAAAGGATGACAAGGAACAAAGGAGCCTCATGGTTGTGAGTAGTCCAGGAACCATCCAGTTAGATGTTTTCTTTACTGCTATGTTTCTCACTCTCAAGTGCTTGCATGTGTGTTATTTAATCAGATTACACCCAGGGATGAAGCCCTGAGATTCTGCCTTTGTTATTAACTTTTCTTTTTTTTAAAGACCATGATGTACCTTTTTTTCTTAATGGCCAGAATTCTGCTCACAATTTATACAAGTGTAAGGGAAATCGCATACATCTCAGTGGGAAATTGCTATTCATTACGGTGGTCTTGGTTGGGTTCCTAGGTGCATACCCATTGTATGATCCAAAATATGCTCAGGAACACAACTAGCACCTCATTCATGAATAAGAATTCAGTGAGGTAAGAGGGTGATCTTGAGGCCATATATGCAGATTACAACAACAACAACCAGGAAGATGATGGGGGGGGAGAGGGAAGAACAAGGGAGGGGTGTTCTCCCACTGGCTAGAAGGAAGTAGAGGGAACAGGACAGAATGTTTCAGCAGAGGTTCATACGGAAAGATCATAGAGATACAAGGCAATCAGCCTGTGAATGGGGAGAAGGACTCTGTGTGTGTGTGTGTGTGTGTGTGTGTGTGTGTGTGTGTGTGTGTGTGTGTGTGTGTGTGTGTGTATCCCAATGTGCTCTGTGTATGTGCGTGTATGTGCGTGCATGTGTGTGTGCATGCACGCGCGCGCTTGCATTTCAAAAGCCCAACTGTTTTCCGTTAGTTGGACATTTTCTAGTATTCTCGGGCTGGTATTAATAAGATCACTAAAGAGATGTCTTTTTGCACGTTCAAGATATGCCTAGCACTCATATATGTAAGAATATTGAAAAAAGTGGAGGATAATCTGGGAAGAGTAAAGAACATGGGGTCATGTTCCCCCATCATCTGCCTATGTCATTGAAATGCCACCTACAAATATGCTCCTTTCCCCCTTGGTCTCCATAAGAATGTATTGTATAGTTGGATGGGGGAGGGATTTTGAATGATTCCAGCTAGAAAAAAGTAGAAACCCTTGATCGATAGAGGGGAGAAGCACACTTTGGGAGCAAAAGGGCTGAACCAATTTGATTCAGTCTTTGCATCATGTGGTCAGTAAAAATAATCTTCAGATTCACCTGTTTTATAAGCAGAGTAAACGCCATATATTGAGCACGAGTTACATACTCATTTAGTAATGTGAGATGTGCCAAAACGCAGTGCCTAGCCCTGACATATAGCCTACAAGGTCATATCATCTGAGGAAAATCCTTTAAAATAAGAATGTGCAAGTTTCTGAGTTCTCCAGAATTATTCATCAGGCTAGGTGACAATAAAATTCAGAGGATGAAAAAAAAGGACTCAAGGTGGTCCAAAATTTGACTAGGTGTTACTGTGGTCATGAGGTCTGCTATTAAACTGTCCCCAAGATGGTGATTTCAGAAGGAATAGTTCATGGGTTGGTGTGTATTTATCACTATACTGCTTGCATCACAAGGCTCTGTTGCCCTGCTACCTGACAGGAGTTCAACATGCGCTGCTCAAGATCATTTCTCTGCTAAAAAAAAACCCTGCTTGGTGTTAAAAGTAAGTCTACTCCTTGGAAACAGATTTGTTTGGAGATGTTTTGTTCCATTTTCGCAGCTGTTCACAAGTCAGAGAGCAAGCACACATTCATTTCATTTGTGTCATTTCTGTGCTTCCCACTTCCCATTCAGAATACAAATTCTAATGGTTAACTCTAAGTACTCAGAAGATGAAGAATCGTCTGCCATCTACTTGAATGTGGTAGCAGAGGCTCTGGTATTCAAAGAATGCTTTGGTCTCTATGTACACAGCTGGATAACATTTTTATTACATTTCCATTTCTTCATGTAGCCACAAACCCAATTAGCTTTATTCACTTACAATATCTTAAAGAGACCATACTCAATTTTAACATTTTCACATAAATGGGTCCATAAAGAACACCTGGAGAGCAGAAAGGAATAATGTGAGGGTGGTATGGCCTAAGCTATCTATGGTCTGTAGAAAATAGTATTTCATTTTCAGGGGGGAAATGAGGTTTGGTATGAAAACTTTGCATACAGCAATATCCTGATTGGGTGGCTTCCATTACCAGGCTGAGCACCTGTGATGTTTCCATGACTGTTGCACTCTGAGATCTCCATTTCTAGCAAAAGAGCTAGTGGCTAAGGAGATAAGTAAGTACATAATTGGGAAAGAAACCAAGACAAGTTGATGAAATTTGTGTCAACATCTTAGTCTGTCTGGGGTGGCATTGTCTGTCTTGACTGGTAGCAACCTTTTAGGGCATGTACAGAGGCACAATATGACAGGAATGGCTGCCATGTGGCTCCAGCATTTTGGAGGCCTCAGCACTTCCATATACTCCCCCCCATTTTTTAAAAATGGCTTGGAATTCCCTTGTGCCCTTGATGGGCTATGAGGGAACTTGTTGGTGCAGCCTTTAAGATCCAGGGATGGTCATGCGCCGTTACTGGACCTGTAGAGATTGCCTACCTCTGCCTTATAGTATCAGTGGACAGCTGTCAGGTCCTCAATGAACTAGCAGAGGACACATCAAACACCTACTCTGGGGACCCCTTGAAATGTTTGTTTTTCTAGTGTCAAGCAGCTGCCATTTTGATTTTCCAAATGCAGTGAAGGTATCCTAATCAAGGTGGGGCGGGGGGGGGGTTGGAGAAATAGAAATGGCAGCTTATCTGCACCAACTAGATGAGTATTGCTTCTGGCTAAATCTTTTGCCAGAGATGCTATGGAAGAGTTCATCTGCTGGAGGGCAACCAAAAGTGGGGCATGAGAATACATAGCAATATTCAAGATCCCTTCTAAAATCTCTTCTTGACCATTCCTGGAAAGTGGTCCTGTTATTCAATATTCATTGACTAGCTTGGGTTGGATTTTTATTCAGTGATTTGGGTCTCCATCATTTCAAAAAAAGAAATGAAAATGCATTTGTACCGTTATGGTTACTATAGTAATTCTTTCTATTTGTTAAAGAATTTAATATGGTGTACCTGTCAATGTGGTTACTTGAAGGATCAATGGTGTCTATTATCAAAAACTAATATTACTGATATTGTTGATTACTCTCTTTCTAAATATTATATGGCCAGAATTCAATTACTGATCCCAAGTAGAGTGGCTTCATTGCATCAATGGGATTTCAGTAAGTCCCATTAACTCAGTGGGGCTATTTTAGCTGGAACTCATTTAATATAGTGTTTTTTACTTTCCATATCCTCATTGATTTGATTTTATTATCTATTCACAAATCCAACTGTTCTGGTTTAGATTAATTAGTTGATTCTATATTCAGGAACGGCTTGATTATTTCAGCATGTTTAGGCTACACATCCACCTAAAGGCTCATAAAGTTACCAGCAATTTCAAAATTAACACAATCAGCATCATTAACATGAAAAAGCAGAACAACAATAATAAAAATGTCAGCAATATGAAAAAAAGGTTAGCACATCAAACAAATAAAAATCAGAGAGAAAATGTATTCACAGTCAAGGGGACAATAAACAAACCACTCTTAATAAGGCATTAAAGTGGAAGCCTTATAACCTTCTGCTACAGTGGGGTCTCTACTTAAGAACTTAATCCGTATTGGAAGGTGGTTCTCAAGTTGAGAAGTTCTTATGTTGAATCTGCATTTCCCATAGGAATGCATTGAAAACCATTTAATCCGTATCTGCTCTTTTCCGTCCATAGAAACTACAGTGGAACCTCTACTTAAGAACTTAATCCGTTTTGGAATGGTGTTCTTAAGCTGAAACGTTCTTAAATTGAAGCAAAATTTCCCATAGGAATGGACTGAAAACCAATTAATCCGTTCTGGCTGTTTTTTTGTTATGTAGAGGTGCGTTCGTACATTGAAGCATTAGTTCCCATAGGAACTAATGCAAAGCTGGTTAATACGTACTCTACCACTAGGGGGATAATTTTTTTTTAACCTAAGATGACCTAAGGTTAAAAAAAGAGCAGGAAAGGTTTTTTTTCCTGTTCTTATCTTGGATTTCTTTTCTCAAGTAGAAGCAAAATTTAGCAAATGGAGCTGTTCTTAAGTTGGATTGTTCTTAAGTAGGGACCCCACTGTATAAGGAGTGAGAACCATGCTGTAGGCTTCACAACAAAAGGCTAAATTCTCACAGAAACAAGTAGCTGCACCTCTGATAACAGTAATACTGTACCTAGAATAAGATACTGACTGAGGTTCTCACTGGGTGGTAGGATCAATTGAAAGAGGCAGCCTTACAATATCTGGTTTCCTAAGTAAATAGGGTCTGAAAGGCAATAACCAGCCTGAGCTGGGCTGTTAATGATAAGGACTTTGGAAAGTGACTAATTCATAGAGTTGTCACAAGTCAGTGTTGACTTGATGGCACATAACTATGAACAAGTCATTTGAACTGGGTCCAAGAACAATACAAATTTAGCATTGATTGAACAAAATCTGAGTCAATCGCTTTGCACAATGAACCACAATGCTGCCACAAACCACAAACTGTCTCTCATAGCTATTGTATGGAGGGCAGAGAAACCCTGTTAGAAACCTGCAATGCTTCTTTGTCCCAGAAATTGAAAAAGTGGTTTTCAAAAGCTAACACTTTTACTATTTTACTTTTTTACTATTACTTTTCAAGGAAAGGAACTTAATGCTATTAGTTGTTGGTTAAAAAGTAACATGTTACGTTACTGTGTTGATGATGTGTTACTGTGAGGATGACAGGGACACAGGTGTCCCTTTAGGCAGCCCATCTGTGCTCCGACCCAGGACCCACACAGCCCAACCAACTTCCCAGTGAGCCATTCATCATGACTCATATGCAACACACTGAACAGGAGGGCATCACCATATGTAGTTGCCAGGAAAGCAGGACTCAGATGGAGGCCTACATAGTCATGTCAGCCTTAGGAATATAAGAGTATATGAGACTGGTGAAACATTAGGAAGAAAAACTTCCTGGACATGGCCAAACAGCCTGAAAAACCCACAACAACCATCAAACCTCATTTTGTTTCTACTCATTCATCTAAGGTGTATGGATTTAAGGATGGAGGATGGAATACCTGCTGGTCCAGTAGGGATGGTCAGAGCTTACAGTAAGTTTTTTTATATTTTTTTTAAAAAATTGAAGTACAGTACACTTGTACCACTTACAAATAAATTTAACAAATAAATAAACCCTAGAAATGATTGCAGTCATTAAGTTATTTTGAAGCTCTGCTTAATCCTCTTCCTTCTAAGTCCCATATCCTCTACTTTTAAATTGTACTTTGTAGCAACATGTTCAGCTGTTCTCCTCCTTCTGTGCCAAGCTCCATCTTGCATCTGAGTTCTAACAAGGCTATTCAAGTTCTCTGTTGAGTTCCAACAAGCATTACTGATTAACACCTTTGAAATCAGCAGTTAGTGAACACATGGGGCATTGCATAATTCAAGCAAACATGCTCTCACTTGTTGTCATGCAGTCATTGAGATAATTCCAAAGAGGGGTCGCCTCTTTCCCAAAGACTGTGTGTGTACATACAGTATGTCAGCTCACCCTCATACTTAGATATTTGCTTGTTCTCTCCTTCTTGGCTTTTGGAAGGCATATACAATACCTTTATTCACTCACTCATTCATTCATTCATTTATGAGAACTGCTTTATTTCATACCTTTTACAATTGTAGCTGTATTAGACTGTGCAAATATTTCAACAGGAAACACAAAACGAAAGCAAAAAAACCCAAAACCCAAAACAACAACAAAAAGACATTGTGGCACCTTAAAGACTAATTGCTATATTTTAAGGTAAATTTTCATGAAACATGCCCACTTCATCAGATATAAGATTAGAATACAGAGACTAGATGGTAAAACATCCACACAAGGCTCTAAGATAAAGGGAGCCTCGTGGGTCATGGTTAAACTGCAGTACTGCAGCTAAATTGCATCTCATGACCTGGGTTCAATTCCAATTATCCGGCTTGAAGTTCACTCAGTCTTTCATCCTACTGAGATGGGTATTCA
This sequence comes from Pogona vitticeps, assembly GCF_051106095.1. NCBI lineage: Eukaryota > Metazoa > Chordata > Lepidosauria > Squamata > Agamidae > Pogona > Pogona vitticeps. Next base: position 289,726,760 of record NC_135783.1, on the reverse strand, counting down.
CCTTGGGGTGGGGGTAGGAATTTATAACCTGCATAATTAAATTGTTAACTACCCAGAGAGTGCTTTAAGTGCTATGAGGTGGTATGTAAGCAGCACACTTTTTTTGCTTTGTTTGGTTGCATTTAACACTAGTAAATACACTAAACTGTATCAAAAACTCACTGTTTGAAACATCTACCTGCATGCCTCTAGCTTTCATCCTGAATACACCACTAAATCAATTGTTTACTGCCCAGTTCCTCAAATCTGTTGTTTACACTTAAGCCCTTACATCTCTTGGGCCCACAAGCTAGAGACTCCAAACTCAAGAATCTCCAAAAATGCATTCTCAGACTACAATACACATCCAATATGCTAAATATCAAATTAACTGGGAAAGGCAAATACCCCAAAGCAACTTGCTGCAAGACAGATACAGAAGAGAAAATGATCAAACACCACTGGTTGTCACTTTCAGGCCACAACTGAGACTACTCACACACATCATAAATGATCTCCAACCCATCCTTGACAAGAATACCCCAAGTATCAGATCAAGAATACTCAGAAACACTTGGTAACAGGGCTATACTTGCTTATATACAATCCCTCATTCTCAAGCAACTATTGACAAACAGTGAGTTACACAACACTGATACAACATTGGGGATTATATCCTGCTACAAACCCATCTAGCTCTGTCCCATTTACTCTGGCAACACAATCACAGGATCAAAACTTCACACACAACATCAAGGGTACTTTTACATGTACTTCAGCTAATGGGACTTTTTGCCAACAATGCCCCTTTTCACTCCACATAGGACAAACATGTAAAAGAGTGTATGGACATAAATCAGGCACCAGAAATTGCAATACACAGAAAGCTGCCTCAAATCACTTCTGTCTACCTGGACATTCCTTACAAGATATTAAAGTTGCTATTATGGAGAAGAAAAACTACAAAGTAAGATGACAGAGAGGAACAGCTGACATAAAATATATACACATGCTGAACACCCATTTCAACAGGTTAAATATTAGCCAAGGTTTCCTAGACCATTACCAGATGTAATAATCATGTTATTATCTACTGTTATTTTCCTTCCCAGTTAACCAGAGCCAACTTTTCAGAACAAAGCTCAAAGTTGACGTTTGTCATTCTCTCCATTACTACATGGTTTTTGCCATTGTTTCTTTTAATTTTTGCTGCTGTTTATAGAACCAGGCTTCAGAAGAACTGAATATCAAATATAAGATCATAAATCACTACTAGGTGTGAAATGCAACCAAATGACACTGTCCCTTTGTTTTAGAGCCTTACATGTATGTTTTACCATGTAGTCTGTACAGTATTCTAACTCTTCTGTGTGATGAAATGCTACATTAAAATGTAGCAGTCAATCTTCAAGCTTGCCATAACATATTTTTATTTGCTTTTGTTTTGTATTGCATTTCTTGTTGAAATTGTTTATTTCAGACAGCATTCACTGGATTATTTGAATCATGATCTGAATTTTAAAAACTGCTCATTTAATTTTGCTTTGTATAATGTAAACAATTACTCTTATTCTTACAGCAATTTTCTACATTACAAATATCTTATAATGGTTTTTAATAAAATGAACACTGCTGAGAGAGCACTCTTAGGAGAGAGGTGTTTCAGATCAGAGAAATTTGAAGGTTGTCTTTCTCTTTGCGTAGAAATACAGGGCAAAATCCTATAGAGGTTTGCATAGGGTTTGTGTAACGTGTGTGACCAAGTATGTGACTGAGATGTGCTCCAACCCTTCATCAATGACCTGCAACATTTCACAAACCATATATAAATAGCAGTAGCATTCTGGAAGACCAAGAAAAGATAAATGTTTCAAGGAAGGGAAAATAATAAAATGCATCCTAAGGAATTTATAGGGCAGAATGTGCTCTCCCCCCCCTTTAAAAACCATACATGCAACTGTCCATGGCATACACAATTGTTTTCCCCCCTCTGATGTTCACACAAGGGGGTACAGTATTCAACACTAACTTGCATACACGTTATTTTTAATGGTGTGATTTCAGTGTTATAAGCCAGAGATTGCAAGGACCTCTGTGGCTGTGAGGCTTTACATTCTGCACTTCTTCATCTTCTGTCCCTAATGTCTAGCTTTGTTCACAGGGAATGGCCTGTGCCCGTCTTGCTGACCAACTCTTAAATTGTTCCAAGTCCATGAATGTCTATTATTTATCAGGAAACAGAATCCCACCCCCACCCCACCCCTGACAGATCTCACAGCAGTTTTCTCAGCCTGGAGAGATAGTCCGTGATGTGAATTTGGAACCTTCGAATGTTATCTTCCCTAAGTGCTATTTTTAAATCTCTGATTGTGACAAGGAAATGGTGAACTGATATTTCACTCTCAAAAGGCCTTTTCCTCTACTGACCAAACAATGAGATAGCAATCCATGCCTTTGCTTACTTAGTATATTAGACTCTTTCTCTATCTCATAGTTTCACATGCTGAAGTAGATTAGAGAGACAGAGTTTCCTCATGTTTAATTGGGGAAAGATTAATGCCAGCAACTAACGTCTTTGGGGCAATCTACATGAGTTGCAGGAGACTTGGGATTTTAAAAAGCCGCATATGAATTGTATCTGGAATGGGTGTCACCTGCTGCCAGGGGTCACCTTGTTTGCCAAGAGGGATCGCTGACTAAACGATTATCACGGATTAAATGGTGCCAGCTGAGATCACTGTCTGATACAGTGGACTTGTCTACAAAAGTAACTTTAATATTTAAAAAAATATTAAAGTTGGTATTTACGGTGCCACCACGTTTTTGTCTTTTTTAAACGTTTTATCTCTGTGTTGCTTTTACCAATAATGCATGCACAGGCTAACATGATGACCCCCTCTATGACAAAATGGTAAATCCATCAGCTGTGCAGTAAAGCCTGATATGAAGGCATACAGCTGTACAGCTCATTGTTGTTATTTTCCATTGAGTCGCCTTCAGCTTATGGTGACTCTATGAACGAGTGATCTCCAAAACATCCTGTCACCAATAGTCCTACTCAGCAACCTCAGGGGTAAGTTCATCTCATATTTTTGTCTTGCTCTTTTCCCGATACATTCAATCTCTCCCAGCTTTATTGGTATCTGGCTGAGGAGCCATAGGTAGAGAGTCTGATCCCCCACTGTGCTTCCAGCAAATTGAGTGAATTCGTGTGGCCTTGGGGAGGCAGCACAGTCCCAGAATGCCCCCAGAAGAAGGGAATGGTAAAGCACTTCTGGGTGTTCTCTACCTAGAAGGAAAGGAAATGGTGGCCCGGTAACCTTTCTGGCTGCTTTGTCTTCTGTCCATGTGCTAACTGCAGATGGAAACCTCAAGGTCCTTGCTTTCCCTCCTTATGGGTCTTTCTCTTAAAGTTGGACTGGATTTCATAGTGAGGATTGTTGATTTAAAAAATAGAGGTTTCAAGGAATTTGGTTATTCCTCTAGTTAGCAGAGTATGAAGCAGAAAAAACACATAAATGTGCAGAGATCAGTCCAGCCTTACCAAATACCCTCCCTGATTTGCATATAAAGATAGCACTTTGCATGGTTAAAATCACTCTAAAAGCTCCTAAAATTAAAAAAGGTACAATTACTTACATTAACCATCTGTAGTTACAGTCAGATGAAAAAAGGGAGACATGGACTCCCCAGCATGAAAGAGGTACTGCATCCTTGCTGCTGGAAGATGATAAGGGGAAGAAGAGAGAATGATCAACATAACAATGGGATCAAAAACAAAGAAGAGGAGCAGAGGCTTGCCTCAAATGCCAGAGGCAGGAAAATAACTCTATCAAATTAGTGATAAAGAATAATCACATTAGCCATGTCACCTGCCCCTTGGTTGTTTTACCAAACAAAGGGACAAGCTATGTGTCATTCAGCTGCCACCAGTTGATTACATCAACATTATTCGCTATTAAAGACAGAGGTCCAGTCAATGTGTTATTTAAAAACCAAGTAGAAATTGTTTATTATTACAAGGAATAAAAGTTTAGTCAGTTAGCTCTCAACTAAAACAACCTTCCTTTCTATTCTCCACTGCCTTTCCAAACTCTCTCTCAACTCTAAAACTCTCAAACTCTACCACTCTCAATCCCCAATCTCCAATCTAACTCTCCCCTCCCCCTGCAGAGACTCTTGTATCTCATGACTCCGCCTCTCCATCACTCTCATTGGTCCATGCAGATAGCATATTAGTATTCATGACCTGGGTGAATGCCACAAGCCTCCACCTAGGGTCAGGGCATGCAAGATTGTGATTATCCTAATACTTCAAATGGAAGACACTTTCAAGAGGATTGTCCTCCAGCAGCCCTTGAAATGGATGACTGTCTTCCTTAGAAGATCACATATGACTATCCCTGCCAAGATTCTGACAGAGAAAAAATTCCTACCAGTCAATTTATAGAGGCTGCCTGGCTCTTGGTAAATGATGGTGGCATCCAGCTGCAGCAAAACATCTAAGCAACATCTGCAAAGCAGGAGTGGGAGCTCTCTGCTTCTTAGCCAGGCAGAGGCTGCTTTAGCTCCTGATGGGGCAGATACTCAGTCAGGAGACTGGAGAACTGCTCCTGCATGGCACAACTGGGGTTTTCTTTCCACGAGGATTAAAAAATTGCACAAAACCGCTCATGCAACTGAGGGTTGCATAAGCCTAATGTCTCTGTTGGATCCTGGAAACCATATTCTATAGTGCTGATTAAGGTTGTGCTGCCAGAAGAATTAGAATTCACAAGCTTTCAACCTCTCTTGAAACTTGTACAGCAGCAGCAGGAGAGAATATAAAACATTCATTTGTCTGTCTAATAAAAAAAGTTAAATAAAAATATATGGTCTGCCTTTAAAGCCATTATTACATTTCGCATTCAAGTGCAGCATTGCTTATAAATAAAATTGATGTTCTGTGTTTGAGCAGAGAAAAATGATTAATGGGCTAGAACAGCTGGCTTATCAGAAAACTACAAAAGTGTAACCAAGTTAATATGCAGACTAAATGGAGGACATTGTGTGGATGAAGGGTGTAGGCAATAAGGACAAAGAAACAGAGGATCAGATCAGAGTCATGATACTGAGGCTGATGGGCACATCAGTCCACAACATCTGGATGTTATCAACCTGGTAACAGATGCTGATTCAACAGTAGCAGCCTCCAAACCTTCCCACCCCCTTCCCCTCTCTTGGAAGAAAGAGCTGTCCTGCACACCCCAAATAGTCCCCGTCCTCTCTGGTGTGGTAGAGGAGGATCCTTTTCCATCACTAGCACTGAAGAAAGCTTCCATTGACAATCCACCCAGCTTCTTTCCATGAAAACAGAGGGGGTATGTGTACCATCTAGTCCTTTTCTGAAGGAAGCAAAATACATTGCACCAGCCCTAGGTTTGGCTGCATTATTTTATATGTCACATGTGCCACCATTCTAAACCCCCACTTTGAATAATATTTTAGGACAATTGCCATGATTATGGACTAGGTTAGAGGGAAATATCAAGTTAAAGCAGAAAATGCATCCCTCTCCATGCACCAGGTTTTACTCAATTGTTAAAGAACTTAAAAGAACTTGTTTTTAAAAAGTTGAAAAAGAGATTAGATCTTCAGCGGAGGCCTGACAAACTGAGAATTATTCAATTCTCATTAGTTTTTAATGACAATTTTTAAAATGACAATCCAACACTATTTTTCATAGTGTTTAATTAAATTAGCATGTATGGTACCACCGAAATATGGACATCAGAGCTGCTTCACTGTAGCTCTGCCTGCAGTGTACTGAGAGGGGGCCAAACATGTGCCAATGGCCACACTGAGCAAGAGAGGCTGCAGGAGGTGTCCAGATAAGATGACTTGCTCTGAATTCTCAAGCAAGCAAAGTTATGCTCAAGTTGTTACAGCAAAAGCTTTTACCTTGTATGAAGCAAGAAATGTGCGATGTTCAAGCTGGATTCTGAAAAGGTACTCAAGATCATTTTGCAACTATATGCTGGATAACAGAGGAGCGCCAGATAATTGCAGAAGATCAGTCTATGCTTTATAAGGTAAAAAGGTAAATGTTCCCCTTGACAATTTTTGTCCAGTCGTGTTCGACTCTAGGGGGCGGTGCTCATCCCCGTTTCCAAGCCATAGAGCCAGCGTTTTGTCCAAAGACAATCTTCCGTGGTCACATGGCCAGTGCGACTTAGACACGGAACGCTGTTACCTTCCCACCGAGGTGGTCCCTATTTATCTACTTGCTTTTGCATGCTTTCGAACCGCTAGGTTGGTGGCAGCTGGGACAAGCAACGGGAGCTCACTCCGTCGTGTGGATTCGATCTTACGACTGCTTGGTCTTCTGACCCTGCAGCACAGGCTTCTGCGGTTTAGCCCGCAGCGTCACCACGTCCCTATATCTATGCTTTATAGTCTTTGATCATGAGACACTATGGGTTGTTCTAAAAGAAAGAGGCATGCCTCAGCACTTGGTTGTCCTGATGCATAGCTTGTATTGTGGACAAGAAGCTATTGTAAGGACAGAATATGGAGAGATGGAGCAGTTTCCTATAGGCAAAGATGTAGACAAGGGTTATTTGTTGCTGTTGTTTCAACTTATATACCACTCCATAGTGCTAGGGCATTCTCTGGATGGTTTACAATATAATTATGCAAACAATATTGTTTAGTTTCTTTGCAGAGCATATAATACAGAAAGCCAGACAAGATTCAGATGAAGGAGGAGTGAAAATTGGTGGAAGAACCATCAATAATTTAAGTAATGCTGATGACACCATATTACTAGCAGAAAGCAGCAATGACTTGAAATGACTTTTAATGAAAGTGAAAGTAAAGAATGCCAAAGTAGGGCTGCAGCTGAATGTTAAGAAGACAGAAATCATGAGTACAGAAGAACTACACAACCTTAATGCTAACAATGAAGAAATTGAAATACAGTAGTGAAGGATTTTGTGTACCTTGGTTTAATTATCAGTCCACACGGAGACTACAGCCAAGAAATCAAAGGAAGACTGGAACTCAGAAGGGCAGCAATGAAGGAATTAGAAAAGATCATCAAGTGTAAGGATGTGTCACCTTGGGGATGTAGGGATTTTTTTTTTAAGAGTTAAGAAACCTTGTTGCAATAATGCAGCATATTTAGTCACAATAAATGGCCCTGTACTTTCTAATATTACAAATGGCATGTGTTCCTTTTCTGAGCTTCAGTCGGCATCTACCAGGATAATTTATTCCATTCCCACTCATTTCTAGTCTAGTGTCTACTTGTTCCCCACAATAAGGCACCATTCTACAGCTTTGGACCAAGTTCCTGCCTTGTTGCCTTGCCTCCACTCCAGGGGCAACAAGAACTGGAAATACCTTCAATGAAGACCTCAGTGGAGTTCTGATTGAGGAAGGGGAGGCACATACCTCTCACATACCTCTCCTGCCCTTCCCTGTTCACATAACTTCAGCACTGGAAAAAGCGGGAGAGAGACACCATGATATATCCCACAGGGAGAGGAAGGAGAAGATCCAGAAGATCTCAGCCCCCAGCTTCAGCCTAAACAATGAGATAGCTTATAGATTCCAAATATATGATGGAAATATTGGCTAGCCCATTGGGTTGCCCCAATGTATTCTTCCCTATTGTTTTTGAGGGGAGGGCAACAAGTTTCACAGTGGGGAAATAGGGCCGTATGGAGGGAAGCAAGGGATTTCCTCCTTTTCTTGCACCCTGGTAGCCCAGAGCTGAGCCTGGCTTTTGGATGAATCAAAGCCTCCAGGGTGAGAGCACTCAGCCTTTAGCACTTCCTCTTGCAAAGACGGCAGGCACTCTTTGTTTGCTTGTAGTTCTGCAAATCTCAGTTTTCTTAAGTCTACTGGTACCTCAATCAGAGCTCCACTGAGGTCTTCAGTCAATGTGTAGCCTGCATAATTAACTTGTAAACTGCCCAGAGAGTGCTTGAAGCACTATGGGGCAGTATATAAGCAGCACACTTTGCTTTTGCTTTGCTTTACCTTTCATGAATGGTGTTTTGGCTACATAAGGGCAGGCATTTAGAGAACTGAATTTCCTATAAAATTGTTAGTACTTCTCCAGAAGGCTGTGTGAGCTCACTATTGAGATATGAAAGCTCAGCTTCTGTGGTGCCCTCAGCAGCATATTCCTTACCCACTGATTAATCTATACTGGTGCCATTTAGCCACCACATGCCACCAGGACAAAGGAAGGCTGACCTAGATGATGGAAATGTCACAGAGACTTTAAAACCACCAGAGTTAGACCGTGAGGCCTTCACCCCTCCGAAGGTTAAGCAGCACCCGCTGAACACAGGGCTGTATTATCAGCATGCCACCATTATCTTGAGAATATTAGTCACCAAAGGAGATGATAACACAGTGTGCAAGAATGCCTTAATGAAAGCACCACAGACTTGGACGCATCATGGCCTTCCCAGGAAGCCCATGACGTAAAGATAATGGAGCCATTGCCTTAGTTACCTCGGATGTGGATTTTTGAAATGTGTTCAGCTGATTCAAAATGGTGCCACCTGATGGTTGGCCACAGAAAGTTACTGGGAATGTTCAGCTCCCTTGTTACAACAGTTTGTTTCTGGACTCAGTTCAAAGTGCCATATATGGATTTATGGCCTGGGCATAGATTATTTCAAACTGTATTCTCTGATCTTTGAAACCCTTCTGTTCCCTCACAGACTTGTCTGGTGAGGAGAGAGGGTCTTCTCAGTATATGCTCAGGCAATGGAACACCTTTCCAGTAGAGACTAGCTGGTCCCTTCCAAGCTGCCCTTCTCGCCAGCAGCAAAGGCTATCCTTTTCAGGTGGGCGTTTGGCAACAGACTGGGTACTAAGGACTGTGCTTTTTTGACTACTAGTATTTTAACTGATAGGGGACATGGTGGCACTGCGGGTTAAACCGCAGAAGCCTCTGTGCTGCAAGGACGGAAGACCAGCCTTCGTAAGATCAAATCCTCATGATGGAGTGAGCTCCTGTCGCTTCTCCCAGCTCCTGCCAACCTAGCAGTTTGAAAGTATGCAAATGCAAGTAGATAAATAGGTACCACCACGGTGGGAAGGTAATGGTGTTCCATGTCTAGTCGTGCTGGCCACGTGACCATGGAAACTGTCTTCGGACAAATGCTGGCTCTACAGCTTGGAAATGGGGATGAACACCGCCTCCTAGAGTCGGACACAACTGGATTAAATGTCAAGGGAAATATTTACCTTTACCTATTTTAACTGATATGCTCTTAAAATTATTTTTAATGTAATTGTTGAAATGTTATAATTGTTCTATAGCATTATGGAATATAGCAATACCAATTACTATGAACGAGTATTGGCTTCTGCATGACCAAGGACAATATAAACTTTTTTTTCTTTCTTCCCTCGTGAAACTTCCTGTTTCCCCCCGCCTCATGGCTCACTCTTATTCTGAGCTCCTGGCACACTTCCTTACTCATTTAGACCTAATTCCAATTGGTACACACAATGAGAAAATAAACAGTCAATCAACTGTTGAAGGGCAAGTCACCACTTATGCAAATCCCATTTATTCAATGGGTCTGCTCTAGTTGGGATCACCATCTAGATTCCAAATACTTTATAGCATGTGGTTTGTATAAAAAGTCCAGAGTCCATAGATCTGCAAGAAAAGGTACATAATAGTAGCTTCAGATTCGAAGAATTTGTTGTCCATGTGTGTTTGTTCTGCTAGCTAGACTATGCCATTTAGCTTCTGTAGGACACATTCCTAATCAAGAATGACACTAGCTTGCCATGGTTTTCCTTCAATTTGCCTACAGCAGATGAGTAAAATATAAGTAACCACCACCTGTCATAGTTCTTCATGTTTTCACATGGCTGCATTTCATGTGCAATCATAGCCATGTGTGATCACTGTTTCTATGACTTCATTCCATGTGGTGGAAAGAGATGTCTCTGAATGAGGCAGCTGTATGGATCTTTTCTTCTTTTTCTATAAGTGAACTCTATAATTGTCCAAGAGCGTTACCAATGACTAAACAAACAAACTTTTGTTGCCCAGCCAGATATGTTTGATGAGATTTCCACTGAGGGGGTAAATTGTATCATTCACAAATTATGCAAACATACTGAGATGGCATCTTAATGGCTTCTGATGTCAAGATTTCCAGAAATAACATCTGCATTTTCTTATGTGCATGTCCCAAGTCTTAATACCCATTTTCAAAGTATTTACTGTTAGCTGTTTTGAAAAATAAACAAATGTAGAGATACGGATGAGAGGGCTAAAGGTGTTGGGGTTCTTTGTAATGAGCAAAATTTTCCCAAACAGTTCCAGGGAGGGGGCACAGAAGGAATTTTTCCTCTCTCTTGACATTATGTAGGTGCTAAAAGCAAACAGAATGTTCCTTGGATTTTTTAAATTTTGGGTGGTAGTGGTAGTAATTTTCTCATTACAAATACGTGCAAACCATTATACTTCCAAATACCTGCTCTAGAGAGCTTTCCCTAATCAATGATGTAAAAAAGTAGCTTATGTTTTCTCTTTTCATTTGATACCAAACAGCCAGTCTTTGTTGCCATTAGAAGAGCGATCTGGGTATAACTTAAAGCCATCATTGTCGAATTATATTTTCTCCAGGTTTCCTCACCCCAACAATATTGCTACATGAATGATCCTTGTACAGGAAGAATATGCACATTATCATGCTAATAGATGTACACATTTCTGTTACGGGGAGGGTTTGTTTCAAAGTCTAAAGTATTTTAAATAACTGTAAGCAAGCATGCTGCAATGAAAAAAACTGTTTCAAAAATTGCAGTGATGTTATGTAAGAAAATCATTATGTGCAAAGGAATTCCAAATCTAGATGTACTCATATCTCTAGCTCACCTGTTGCATCTATTCCATCCAGCTTAGCCTGCCCTGTTTCACCTTTTGGAGGTCAAAGGCGTAAAGAAGTGAGTCATCTCTGCATATGTGGGCTGCCCACACAAATTAGTTCCACTGTGCTTAACAGACACTTAAAGTCCAATCCTAATTCAAAGATGTGCTAGGTTTTAGTGGATAGGGAATGGGGAAACTGACACAATTGCCTTGGTGGAGCAGAACCTCCTCGTGCTAGCTAATCTCAGAAGCATGTCAGCCAAAAATTCTGCCAGCATGAGGACTGTGCTGGCTAAGATCAGCCAGCAGAAGAGACCCACTCCCAAATAAAAGGAACTGGTGAAGAAGGGCCAAGGTGAGGGAGGAGCTGAATTGTGCCAGATCCAAATGTTCTCCAGCCCAGGAACATATACCAACATAGGGTCAAGCCAAGGTGAGTACGGTCCTAAGCAATTTCCAACATCATCAGCTGGGAGAGGTTTAAATGGCTTCCTTGAACATGTCCCAACCTGTCAACGGCCCCATCCACATGGGAGGTCATACACCTGTTTTTTTTCACCAACTGGAGTGAGTGTGGTCTGATGGTGACTGACCTTGTGTCAGTCCCCTTTCCATGGTCAGATCACCACCTAATAAAATGTAACCTCGTAATGGCCCTCCCCCCTCGCAGGGAGCAGGGACCTATTGCTATGGCCTGCCCTCGAACGCTACTGAATCCTGTTGGATTCCAGGATGCCATGAGAGGTGTTACGGCTGACCTGGCTGGCGCTCCTGTCGAGGCCCTGGTTGACTAGGGCTATAGACATGATCGTGCCTAAATGCCCTCTCCTGCGTAGAGTTCAGCCAGTGCCCTGGTTTAACCAGGACCTTCAAGCGATGAAGTGATTTAGGAGAAGGCTAGAGCATAGGTGGAGGAAGAACCCGACGGATTATAATTGGATAGCTGTTAGGGTCACAACTAACCTTTACCTGTCTAAGGTAAAGGCTGCTTGTCAAACTTACTTCGCTAACTGGATAAGCGAAGCGTCCAACCAGCAGGCAGAGTTATTCCATATAGTGTGCGACCTATCTGGAATTGGTCTGAGTGACGGGCCTCGCCTTAGTTTTACACAAGACCAATTTGCAGCATTTTTAAAATCTAAAGTGGAGGCCATTCGCTAGGAGCTCTCTCCTTTTTTAAATACAGTGAGTCGAGCAGAGATGTCCAGCGCTCCGTCTCGCCCGGTGATCCTTGATCGATTCTAGCCTGTGATACCAGATTCTGTGGACAGAGTGCTTGATCGCTGTCATGCCACCACCTCCTCCCTTGACCCTTGACCGGCCTGGCTAATCAAAGTAGCCAGGCCCATAACAACAGAATGAGCCACAGCGATAATTAATGGGTCTTTCCTGGAGGGCAGGGTTCCTCCTGCCCACAAGGAAACACTCATTAGGCCCATAAGAAAGAAACCGAACTTGGCGGTGGACGAAATTGGCAATTATAGGCCCGTCGCCAATGTTTGTTTCATGAGCAAAGTGGTGGAGAGGGTGGTGGCCGATCAGCTTCAGGCTCTCTTGGAGGAAACAGATGCCCTGGATCCGTTTCAGTCGGGCTTCAGGCCGCGCCACGGTATGGAGACGGCATTGGTCACCCTGTACGATGACCTGTTGAGGGAGGCTGACAGGGGTAAAACATCTCTGTTGGTCCTCCTCAACATCTCGGCGGCCTTTGATACTGTCGACCATGGTATCCTCCTGGGGAAGCTCTCCGAGTTGGGAATTGGTGGCCTGGCACTTGCCTGGCTCTGCTCCTTCTTGGGGGACCATCCCCAGAGAGTACAGCTTGGGAAGAGTGTCTCGGCCCCGTGGAGTTTCAATTGTGGGGTTCCACAGGAGCCAGTTATCTCCCCAATGCTGTTCAACATCTATATGAGGCCACTGGGTGGGATCATCAGGGGGTGTGGGGCATCGTGTCATCAGTATGCTGATGATACACAGCTCTATATCTCCTTTCTTCCAACTGCAGGTGATGTCGTCCTGTCCTTTCAGCACTGCCTGGGGGCTGTACTACAATGGATGCAGGAAAATGGGCTGAGGCTGAACCCAGACAAGACGCAGGTTCTGAGGGTGGGTGCTCCTACTGTTGGTGGTTTGGGTGACTCCCTCTCATTTGGGGGGATACATCTGGACCCGGCGCTCACCATGGAGATTCAGGTGGCATCCGTGGTCCGCACCACCTTTCCCCACCTTTGGCAGATAGCCCGGCTGCGGCCCTATCTCAATCTGGGGGCGCTCACCACCTTGGTTCATGCGCTTGTAATCTCGAGATTAGACCACTATAACATGCTCTACGTGGGGCTCCCTTTGAAGTTGACGTGGAAACTTCAGGTGGTGCAGAATGCAGCGGCCAGACTCCTTAGCGGAGTGAGAAAACACCACCATATTTCTCCCATTCTGGCCGTGTTGCATTGGCTGCCCGTTCGATTCCACATTGACTTTAAAGTTTTGATGCTTATGTACAAAGCCCTAAATGGTTTAGGGCCTCGATACTTGGCGGAACGCTTACTTCCATCCAGTTCTACCTGTGTCACCCACGCAAGTTAGGAGGTGAGGCTGAGAAGCCTGACGCCGAGGGAGGGCCAGAAGGAAAAAACAAGAAACTGGGCCTTCTCGGCGGTGGCTCCTTGCCTCTGGAACAATCTGCCTCCGGAGATTCACGCCGCTCCCTCGCTGGGTACTTTTAAAAATCAGTTAAAAACTTGGATGTTTAGGCAGGCCTTCCCCTCCAGTTAATTCCTCATTTTCTTCTCCCTTTTTTTCTTATTTGACTTATATTATATGCTTTCCATCTTGATGAATTGTGTAATTGTGTTATACATTTTTATATTTGTGTGGTACTTCATGTTGTAAGTCGCCTAGAGTGGTTGAAATAACCAGATAGGCAGGGTATAAATAAATAAATAAATAAATAAATAAATAAATAAATAAATAAATAAATAAATAAATAAATAAACAAACAAACAAACAAACAAACAAACAAACAAACAAACAAATAAATAAATAAATAAATAAATAAATAAATAAATAAATAAATAAATAAATAAATTTGACACAGCTTCAGTTGGCTTAGTGTCAGCATATCTGGCTCACCATCACCTTGGTTGGTTGAGTTTACATTCATAGTTCTCCAAAAGTAACATTTCCAGTTTCTGCATTCAACTAATGATATCTTGTAGCTATGAACCTTGCACCAGATCTCAACAGAACAAATATTTGGGCCAGCAGAAATTTGTAACTAGAAAGGATTACATTGTGTACCTTTCCATTTAATGGTTAGACAAACAAAACAAAGTCCCCGAATAATGGACAATTCAATAAGGCATTAAGAAGAAGTAAATAAGCTATTTCCTTAGCTGAAGCTCTGAATTCCATTCCCAATTCACTTTTTCCCAGACACACAAAGAGCTACTTAGTTCAAAACAGTGTGGGGTAAGTTCCTTTGAGGGTTTCCAGTTATGTTTTATAAATTCATTGGCAGAAAATCATAATTAGATAAAGCAATCCAAATTTGTTAATTCTGAATTTTAAAACATGCTTTTAGAGCCCAGATGCACATAATGGAAAACATATCATCTGAGCATTTTTAATTCATTATGAAATGACAGCTTCCACCCCCATCACAACTGGAATCACAGTGGAGAGATCCGTATCAGGTTCAGAACAATACTGGGGAGAACCCACAATGAAATGTTCAGTAGATCAGACTCATGGGAGACATTCTAACTGTTTCCTCCCCAGTGAAGGTCCTGACAAATGTTTGTTCTCCTCCTGGGACCAGGAGAGAAAGTCCAATGTGTGCCCAGGGCAGAACCTATGGCAAATACAGATGAGTGTTCTATACCAATTTCCTGCTAAATCCTTCAGTTTATTTGTCCTTACTAGTGTGGTATACAGTGGTGCCTTGCTTGATGACGTTAATTCGTTCCAGCGAAATTGCTGTAGAGTGAAAATGTCATCAAACAAAATAAAAAACCAATTGAAACATATTTAAAACTGATTAATGCTTTCCAATGGGCGAAATACCTAATCGTCCAGCGAAGATCCTCCATATGGCAGCCATTTTCGGGTGCCTGTCTTGCGAAAAATGCCTCCTAAAACAGCAGGGAGCCATTTTGAGCAGCCGGTGGCCATTTTGAAAACCCAACGATCAGCTGTTTTGATCGTTGTAATGTGAAGAACCGGTTCCCGAAGCAGGGAACCAATCATCGCAAAGCAAAAAAACCCTATTAAAACATCATTTTGTGATCGCAATTGAGAGCACAAAAACATTGTCGTGAAGCAGATTCGTCATTATATGGGGTAATTGTTAAGCGGGGCATGACTGTATGAAGATAAATATCATTCAAAGGTATTTTTTGGCATGGACCAAAACTTGGGAGCAACTGTTTAGGGGACAATGCCTCAGAAATGCTGACATAGTTCTCAGTGTGTTCTGCAATAAAACATGTTTCTGGGGGACTAAAATGTCCCATCCTGGTCCTCAAGGGTGAAGAAGCATGAAAACAAATGACATGGTAAAACTATCCATATATAAGCAGTAGTAGGATGGCACTTGTGGAACTACCACTGTTCTGTTACGGGTGACTAAAGCATATCATTTCAGTTATTTTTCTTTAAAATAAATTCCCAGGCTCTGCTTATTTGATAGATCATGAGATTATTGAGAACACAGCATATTTTATTTCAATAAAGTGTTTGACATGGTCTTACATGACATCCTTCTGAACAAGATGGTAAAGCATGGGCTGAATTGTACTCCTGTCAGGTAGATTCATGGCTGGTTGAGCAGCCGTTCTCAGTGAATAATAGTTCAGCCTTCCTGCGGAGAGAGAGCTCAAGCAGTACCACAGGGCACAGATGGGGTGTCGAAAAATTGTTTATGAAATATGAAGATGGCAGAAAAGTGGAAGAGATAACCAATGTTATAGAAGTCAAGGTTGTGGTTCAAATGAGCTGCAATGAGCTGGAACATTGGACTGCATCTAACAAGAGAAGAATCAACAGAGATAAGATATATCTTTTAGGTAATGCACACAGACAAGTATTAAAATATGGGATTATCAAATCTTAGCTTGGCAAAAAGAAAAGTGAAAAAGATGTATCTGACTTGGGAGGTTGAATATGAGTTGGAGATTTGATGTGGCTGCTAAAAAAGTGAAGGCAGCCTTGAGCCACAGTAACAGAAAATGTAATGTCCATATCATGGGAAGTAACTGTCTTCTACTCTGGGTTAATTGTATTTGGAGTATTGTATCAAATTCAGGGCAGTGGCAGCTGATTACTCCAGTTTCAAGGATTCTGTGAATAAAGTGCAGGTTTTGCTCTGCACTTTTATAGGAGCTGTCCAGGGTGCTGGAGTCAATTCCCAAATGGGAAATAGTATAGTAATGAAAGCAAAGATAATGTGATACCACCTATATTTTTTTTCTAATTTCAAGTCTCTTAGCTGTCAGCTCACTCACGGCAGTACAGGAGTGTACTCATGCAGTGCATCATGGCCTCTCCCAATTTGAAGGGACCCTCGCCCAGCAGGCCGAGGCAAAGAGGCAGTCCCGAAACCAGCAAAATCAGGGAGCTAGACAGGGTACAGGTTGTATTTGTCCTCAGTGTGGAAGGGATTGTCACTCTCAAATTGGCCTTCTCAGCCACACTAGATGCTGTTCCAAGTCCTCCATGCAGAGCACGATACCATAGTCTCTCGAGACTGAAGGATGCCTATGCAGTATGTATAGCTGTCAGCTGTACATCTTACTTATGAAGTGGGACCAATAATTATTTTTCTTTATCTTGAAAAGTGCACTAAAATGCTGTAGAAAATATCTAATAATAATGCAAATAAATTACCGTTGCTTACCTGACAGAAACCTGCTCCATTAGTAGTCAGAAGCTATGGGCTATGCCATGCAGGGACACCCAAGATGGACAGGACATAGTGGAGAGTTCCGACTAAACGCAATCCACCTGGAGTAGGAAATGGCAATGCCACTCCAGTATCTCTGCCAAGAACGCCGCATGATCAGTAGTCAGCTGGCGGAAAGCAATTTGAAAGAGTTAAATAACTATATTTTAAACAAATAATCTGCTTATTGTAGTGAAATGACTAACAGGATCAGAATACACTTTCTGTGCCTGTTTTTCACTGTGTGGTTATGATAGAAGAAGTGTGAAAGATTGGATTTCTGACTGCATATTATTATCTTTATTGGATGAAAGGCAGAAATGATGAGTGCTGAATCAGCTTTCTGGGGAGATCATGTGCTCTTAATCTCTCTTCCTCATTGCTACTGAGCAATACACAATGGAGAAAATCATAATACAAGAAAAGCTATGCTGGAAGAGAACAAAAGCCTGTCTAATCTGGCATTCTGTTCCCACAGAGGCCAACCACATGCCCAAACAGGAAGCTGGCCAGCAAGACGTGAACACAACAGCACCTTCCCACTTGAGTTCCATATATAGGGAATTCATGCCGCTTTCTTAAAACACATGGAATGCTTTAGATGCAGATTGACAAGTGAATTGAATAATTCATCCATGTAATTCACACACACACACCCCAAAAAAAGTACAGAAGAGGTGATTTGGGTTGCTGAAATTCAGCATTTAGTTCTTGTAAGAAGTTCCTACATGTTGCTTGATGACAACCCCACAGCACAGATAATGGTGAAAGATGCTGGAAGCAGTATTCCAGAAAGTCTTAAAGGGCCCCAGGTTCCCCATAAGAGTGAATTCATCCAGCATGCAGTTATATAGTCAAAATGGCATCAAAATGGCACAATTCAAAGCACACTTTGTGAGCCTCAGTTTTTGCAAATATAAAAAGATACAGCTAGAAAATGTATCCTTAAGATGAAAATATCACTTGGTTGGTCATGGTAACTAGCCATTAGAGAAAATATTTGTTTGGTGCCTACAAGATTGTAAAAGTATGCCTTACAGAGGGAAATAGGGAGGAGTTCACAGCATGCCAGAAGGAAGTGACTGGGCAAAATTCCAAGACTTCCTCCCCCCCTTTTTTAGTGGAGCCTTGATTGAGGTGGTGGTGTCTAGCTTCAATTTACCTTAAGAACCACCATGTTACGCCTTTACCCTGATTAGTGATCTCTTATTTCAGTTTGATTCCCTTTTTTAATATATAAGATGTGTCCCCTTGCAATTCCAGAAGTTAAGTGTATACATGCTTTCAACATTGAAGGCCACCTTAATATTTTTTCCTTTACATCTTCTAAGTAACTCCTCTTGTTTGTCTTTTCCCAATTCTTGTTCCTGTCTCTCTAAAAATTCTGCCATCCCTTGTACTGAGATCATTTTATGCACTTGATCCATCTCCAATAGCTCTTCTAGGCTATTTTTACTTAAATCTGCTGGTTCTAAATTTTCTCCTCTGATTTCCTCCAGTCCCTCCTTTGACTGGCATACATAATCCACCACCCTCTCATTTCCTTGTTCATTATTCCTTGTCTCCTGTTGATTATAGTCCTTCCTTAGTTGTTCATTGAATAATTTCACCTCTTCGTTGTGGGATCTCAGTATTTCTAAAATTGCTTGAAGAATAGAATTTGTTTCATCTCAGAATTTTCCTTGTTGTAGCATTATGTGCCAGATATCAAATAATTGTATTCCAAGTGAATGTTGTCCAGTTGCTTAAAGTAATCAGTTCAGTTCCATCAACACTTGCTTCCATAGGTCCACTTTAATAGATGATCATCTTTAGGGTTTAACTTGAATCTAGTCTCAGATGTAAATGGTTTCCCCCACTTGGAGGCTCAATGACACTTGCTCACCAAATAGCTCACTTGATGTTTATATTCATGGTCTGATGTCTTTTGTAATCCAACCCCAGAGACAGTCCATTCCAGTATTGATTCTATCCCGGCCTGTGCTCCAGTCAAGTTCAGAACCCAGGATATAGTTTAAAAATTCCACTTTGGCAGGATTAGACTTTCTATGGTTAATTCATCTATTCTTCAGTCAGTCCTCAGGAAAAAAAAGGAAGTCAAAACCTCCATAGATTGTTCAAGGTCATTGTTCTGGGCTTTTTGCCAATACTGTAGAGGCTGTAGCCATAACATAATAAGTTTAACTCCCAGAGTTGTTTAGCTAATAATAATTTTAAGAGCATGTTTTCTTAAGTTTCTAACACCAAAGTAATACCAAACATCCTTCCCTGAAGTATAATTAAATGTTTAATTAGTGTCCAATTTATTTTCTTTGCATCTCTTTGTGTCTCTTCTCTCCCAATTCACGACTGCTTAATAAATGGAGGTGATAGGAGACACTTCTTTCTGTATATAGGGATTGTCTCATCCAGGGATAGTCATAAAGCAGTATAGTTGCAATATCTCACCCAATTATACCATTGATGTTAATTAGCTGATTTATCGCTTCTCTATTGCCAGCTGCCGATGACTTGCAAGTGAGCAATTCGGCTGCTTGTTTCCGCCTTCTGGTTGATTGGGGAGTTTCCTGGATGAAACAGGGGTAACCACCATCCCCCCTGTGATCAACAGACTTCTCCCCCATTTTGCCTCTTTGGGGTGGTTTTACTCCCCCCCCCGGTGGTCCCAAACAGGTTAGAATCCAGCCCAGGGGACGGAGCTCCATCTTCCTCCTGCTGTCTTATCACAGTGTCAAGCCAGAAGTATTCTTCTTTCACAATTTTTAATCATAATCTTAAGCAGATTCCCATGGAAATAATTTTCTGCATGTTGTCAACTTAAGTTGTGAAATCTAGCCAGCCAGCCTTGAAGTATATGTCTTTTATTGCTAATTAAAAACAATCACTTTTTGAGATGTCCATTAAAAAACAAAAATAATGACAATTGTTTTGTGCTAGGGAGAGAAGTGGTTAATTAATAATAATAATTTTTAAAGGAGTCAAGTTCAGGGATGTTCCCTTGCTTGGTGTCTCTTTGATAATTGTGATGAACACAAGAAGGAATCTATAGATCAGCGGTCCCCAACCATTTTGGGACCACGGACTGGCTGAGCCTCTGAAGAAGGCAGGACACCCTCCGCCCGCGTTTGCACAAGCACACACATGCTCTCGGGTGCATGCACAAAGCAGTGGGGGGAGCACATGTGCTAATGCCAGCGCTGGTGTGAGCGCTCCCGCACCCCTTTGTGCAGGTGCTTGGGTGCATGTGTGAAGGAGTGGGGGAGCACACACGCTGGTGCTGGCACACAGTGTGTGCACAAAGCAGCTGTGGGGAAGGGAGTGTGTGCGGGGGAGGGAGGAGGTCTGTCTCCACGGCCCAGTCTGGCTCAGGCCACAGACCGGCACCGGGCCACAGACCTGGGGTTGACAACCTCTGCTATAGATCATCTTGACTGCTGACTTTGGTGTAGTCAGTATCGAGACTGGCTTTTGCTATGTAAAGCCTGGCATTATTTTTTTCCTGCTGCCAATGTGGGCACAATATTGCAAGGCACTGTCAAGCCATTTCTTGGTGTTTAGAAACATGGATACAGAAGAAATATTCTACTTTCATAAGCTAGTGGTTTCTTGAAGGCTTCAGCCATCCCTTCATACATGCACAATCTTCAGAATCAAGTGCTCAAGGAAATGAGAGATACTGTAATAAAGAAGCCATACATATTTTCCTGTGACCAGTTAGAAAACAAAAAATAGGGTAATTTTCTAAATGCTGATCAAGGCAAATATGTGTTTGAATAAACTGACCGTCTTTTCCCTTTAATGAAATTCTGCTTCTAATGCCACATTAATTGTATCATCTAGTTTGATCCAATGTTGCAAAAGAGAAGCAGAAAGCTGACAGTTTTTTGGTATGGAACAGATACCAGATGGCTTTTTTTTTTTGAGGCACAGAGAAGGTAAGTGGAGGATGGGAGAAAGCCCTGCTTGGTCATTGCTTTGATCAGGAATGCTTCCAGTTTCATACTAATAGGACACATTTCTTCTCAGTTCCAAAATAATATCTTTGAAGATGCACTTGATGCCCATCCTTAGGCTCATCTTTAATAAGAGGATTCAGACAAGTGCTGAGCCAGAATCACTGCAGGGAAGAAATCTGTTCATGAATCGTTTCCAAGGGTCCCTGCTATCCCTTATTTAATAATTGTTAATTTTCTGCAATAGATATTTAAGAACTTGAAAAGAACATTATCACCACTGAAAATATTTCCCCTTTGATTTAAACAAATATTTCTGGACTGTCCTTTCTTACAGTACTTTTAACTGAATGGAAATAATCAATTTGTATGGGTTGTATTGTATCAGATTTGACTTTTCTTCTCTTTTTTCTGTTTTTGTTCCAAAGCAAAGCAAAGAAATGAACATGTGAGTACCAAAACATTTGCAACTGCAACAATTTTCTGAGAGAAGGGTTGCATTTTCTGACAGAATTGCAAGTGTGCCAATATTTTTGGCCATAACTATATGATTGAACAGTCCTCCTGTTTGAACCATCTTCTCTGAATGCATCTTCTGTGTGAAATGATTTATCATCTCACCAGGGTCCTGGGGGAGGGTAAATTTATATTCAATTCTTTAAAAAAAAAATAAAAAACACCTCTGCTTTATAAATGTGGAATATTATGCTTCTGTACCTGTGATTCAAAAAGCCAGGAAATGGACTGAATTGCTGCACAATACTGTGCCTGCATTGCCAGCAGGAAAAAGTATGCTAAAGACAGCCTGAATGCTGACAACAGCAATGGCAGTCAAGATGGTCTATGGGATACCCTCTTCAGCTTACTACCATTCACACTTGTTGAAAAACAGCCCTAAAATTGCTTTATGTTTAGATGGGCATGTGTGACGTTTACCACATAACCCCTGCTTCTTTCCCCAAACAAAGAGTTCACACTATGTCTTCCCACCAGCAGATAACAATTGAACCGTTCCCCCTTTTTCTCACTGCCACCAGTGGATTTCCTTTATCCACAATATATAAAGACTTTATTCAGACATTTTTGGGCTGACCCCACCAAAAATGCAGTGCATATATATATGTGAAATAATTCACAATGGTGTGTGTGTATATATACCAGTAATTGATAGGAATACATATAATCCAATCCTTTATTATATTCCTCCTTCCATAATATATGCACATGTTTTTATGTCCCCTTTCTTTATGTTGGAAAAAAGTCAGTGTAGATATTCATCAGCTTTTCAAACAAACTTTGGCTATTTTTAGAAAAGTTACTGTTTTTTCCAATGCTGTGAATCACAAACCGGGTCACTGCCATGTTTTTTTCCTTGTCTTAATAAAACCTTTCATTACAGTGATATTAAAAGATCTGTGCTCACTTCTGTTTTTATTAGCCTCTGCTAGAATAAAAAACATCATTTGCAGGGATAGAGCTGTATTACTCATTTGCTTTTTTTTTTTTAAAGGTTTCATGGTTCAAAAACATGAATAGGATTTAAAATGAGAAAATAGGAAGGATAGCTCAGTGATTTAGGTATCTGGCCATGGAGCCTGAGGTTGGGAGTTCAATTCCATTCTGTGCCTCCTTGAAAGGGGCTGGACCTGATGGTCCATAGGCTTCCTTTCAACTGTGCAATTCTACTATACAATTGCTACAAGCCGTACTATGTTAGTGGATTAGACAAACAGCACGTCCGTATTTAGAAGTAGTATACCTCTCATTACCTGATAGGTTTTTTTATTTTTAATTTTTATTTTTGCTTTTGAGATTCTAGGGCTGAGATACTAGACTGGCTGAGACAGAACTACAAATCAGGAAGCTCGCATTGGACCTTGCCTCTGCCATGAAGTCGCTCAGAGATTTTAGACAACTCAGCCTCTCTCAGCCTAGCCCCTACATCTGCATTATCGTATCTTTCAGAGTTGTTGTGAGGGTGTTAATTAAATAAAGTAGGTGAAGAGCTGTGAACCCTTGATAAATGTTTTGTATTCTTATGTGGATGGCCATTGAGTGTTGGACAAGACGAAGCTTTCACTCTCACCTAAGCAGACAACAGGGATTTCTTCTAATATAAATTATTGCTCGGTTCTCTTGCAAAAGTGATTGTAAGTAGGTTTCCTTTCCTTCACCGTCAGTGCTGGCCTGAGACATTCTGCTGCCTGAGATGAAGAATGAGATGCCACTGCTCCCATTCTGCGTACAAAAGCCAACTGAACTGACAGGTTGCAAATTCTGACCCTGGCACTAGCAGATCACCCTCCATTGCAGCCTAGCCTTGTTTGTTTCTTTTATTTCATAGGTTTTTATATCATCCCATTAGTGAAAAGCACTTTTCTGGGTGATCCAAGAACAGATAGAATAGAAATAACAATAACTCAAATAATAAGAATAATAAAATAAAAACAAATCACACCAATTGAAAACACCACAGAACAATGATAGTTCAGATGTTACCCATCATAGCTTTAGGAGGCCAAGGACAGACCACCTGATGCACATCCTGCCCCTTCATCACCTTACTGAATCCTCTGAGCATTTACCATCTGAGGCATTGTGTGTTCATCAGGACAGACTCTATAGCCAGCCTTGCCACCACAAACTCACCTGGGGAGCCCCAAAAGGCAGGCAGGTGGATTGGTCCTTCTTGGCAAATGGGAAATCAGCTCTTTTGTGGCTTCCGTGGCTTTTAACTGCCCATTCCGGTTCACCCAGACTGCAAATACTTTGTATTACAAAGGGTAAACCTTGCAACAATGCTGTTCTTGGGGAAATCAGTTTCTTTCTCATTTAAGATATGGGTTGCTGATAAGGAACAGAGAAGATTAAGAAGGGTAGCAGATGTAATCATACTTCCCACTACTGAGAATATTCCCAAGCTTCAACCCCACAAGCTCTGCCTTCAGGACTGTAACTAGAGGAGAGTGACTAGGGCTTTGGCCTAGGTACCAAAATTTAGAGAGCACCAAAATCTTGTGATAAATATTCCCATGAGTTTTAAAAAGAGAACTGGCGATTCCTCCAAACACTGTTTTCTTTCTTTCTTTTTGAAAGTATAATCTTTTACTTTCTCATGGAGGGATACCATGTTCTCTTGCTTTTTTGTGTGTGTTCAGTCTATGACTCAGGGCAGAGCAGGTGGGAGATGGTACTACTCATCCCAGGTGCCAAAATTGCTAGTAATGGCTCCGCTTGTCTCCCCAGCACCACTGTTGAGGTGACTCCCTCCCTTTCCTTAATGGCAGGAGCAGAAAGTTTCTTTTGGGCCAGGTCCCCCCCCACACACACACACACATTTCAAGTCCCTTACTTTCCCAGAGGTCTGGTTGATGGGCATGGAGAGTGCATTTCAAAGACATAATAATAATGAAAACAGCAATGATTTTGAGAAAAAAACTGAAAGCAAGAAATGGTCAGTAGTTGTGCAACAAAATGATGGAAAACACACAGGAGAAAATATTTATATTTATGCCTCAGGCAAAGAAAACAACAGGAAGCATGAGTAGGTACTGTGAGAAAAATCGCTCAGTGGGAAATCCGTGCTCTTTTGCATCAGATCTCCTTCAATGTTTGTAAAAGCCATATATAGAATGTTTATGATTCTCCAATATTTCTATTTTGTGCACATTTTTAAATTTTGTATTTTCCTTTTTAAAAGGAATGGATACACAGATAATTGGAAGGAAATGAAGCAAACTGTGTTAAGCTGTGCACATTTTTGCCTTTATGAAGTTGCTGACAAGGACTTCTGGAAGCCATAGTGAAAGGTGCCATTGACTGACACACACATACATGCTCTTTCTTTCACATGCTCTGAAGGATAAACGAATTTCTTGAAAATTCAGTGGTTTAACTCAGTTGTCAGAGAGAGATAGGCCACATAACAGGCCTTGTCTCTTACCAGTTAGTAGTGTTAATGGCTTCTGTTTGAGACCAGGCTCCCCTCTGTTGCTTCCTTTTACATCCAAACATCTAGATTTCAATACTGTTGTTTGGGATTTAATCACACTCCAACTGTGTAATTCATAAAAGAGATTAAGGGACAGAGACCCCAGGACTCTTACCAGGATGAGATGGATCACAGGAAGAAATGAAATATCTGCAGCAGCTTTACCTAGCATATGAGGTGGGCAGCACCACCTGTGAATATTCTGCTTATACTTCAGCAATGTAGGAGTCAACATTTGAATTCCACCCATGGAGGTCTGTCCAGATGGACCACTTGTTCATCCATTCTTTGCACCAGCTGGTGTCAGCTTGGGAGAGATCTTACTGGGAATTATGTGCACACTAACCTACTTCTTTAAGATGCTGGCTTTTAAATAAAAAGAATGGATGAAACAGATTTTGAAAGGTGTTAAAAACCTTTTAAAAAGCTTTAAAATGATCTTTTCTGTTGGATT
The DNA here is from genome assembly GCF_051106095.1 of Pogona vitticeps. Lineage (NCBI taxonomy): Eukaryota > Metazoa > Chordata > Lepidosauria > Squamata > Agamidae > Pogona > Pogona vitticeps. The sequence continues at coordinate 289,701,548 of NC_135783.1, read as the reverse complement.
CACACCCACCACTGCTGCCACCCCCTTCTTTTTTTACTATGTTAGCATTAAACAGTAGGACAATTTTATTTTGAAATCAGAAAATTTTACAAATTATCAATATGCATGGTCTTTCTCATGATCTTTTAAGTGTTTTTAGAAATGGCAGCACAATACTTGAAGTCCCATATTTTAAAATATATTTTTCGGACTGACCGTATTTCTGCTTGTCTGTCCAAAAATGCACTCTGGTATGCTATCTTTTCAAACACCTCTTCCACAGTATTAAATAATATATCACTTTTTAAATGGAGAAACGCTTTTACAGCATTATGTTGCCAGTCTATGAGTTCTGCAGAGGTTGAAGGATGTTACCAACGGATTCCCTTGGAGGAAAGAGTTTGACTATGTGGAACTAATGCATTTGAAGATCTAACCCACTACTCGTTTGATTACACAATCTCTAAAGATAAGAGAGTAGCTTTGCTCCAAGAATTAGGTCTCACATTTGGTAGATCTGGTGCTTATCTGATAAATTTTCTATTGGGGAATAAGGTGCCATACATTTCTGAAAAGGCAGCCGGCTTTGCTTTTAGAGCAATGGTTTTAAGAAGGAAGTTCTGTAGTTATAATGATCATGCTTTAACTGAGGATTGAACTGTTCCACATGATAATGTTGTTTTTAGACGGTTTTATTTGTATACTATATTTGATATTTTATTTATTTATTTATTTATTTATTTATTTATTTATTTATTTATTTATTTATTTATTTATTTATTTATTTATTTATTTAATTTATATCCCGCCTATCTGGCCCACCGGACCACTCTAGGAGGCTTCCAAATATAAAATCAAATAAGAAAACATAGACAAATACATAATAATCAAACAAGAACAGCAGTAAAGATAAAAAGGAAAAGTAAGAAAAAATCAAGAGTTGGCTGGAGGGAAGGCCTGAATAAACAGCCATGTTTTTAATTGGGTTTTATCTTATTAAAACTTATTTTGTAGTGGCTACACAAATAAACTTGCTTTACTTACTTACCTCATGACTTCTGAACTCTACCACCAGTATGAATCTTGGGTGAGTGGGGAAATATCTCCTGGAAGTTGTTCAAAAGCATGAAAACCCCCAGAAGTTTTGTTGCACTGTATCACATTTGATACCAGTTCAAGCCTTTTGTCAACTCAACAGAAGGAATAATACTGATATTATCAAGTCACACAAAGTGCAACAAAGGTAGATCACAACAATTAAAACTACTGTATACAAAAATCAACAGCTCTAAAATGCCATAGAAATGCCATACAGTGGACCCTCTACTTACGGAATTAATCCATATTGGAACAGTGGCTGCAGGTCAAAAAGTCTGTAGGTTGAGTCTCCATTGACCTACAATGCATTGAAAACAGATTAATCCCATAACTGGGCGTTTTTGTTCTATTTTTGTTCCATTTTGGTTTTTTTTTCTCGTCTGTAGGTCGATTCTCCGGCTGCAAGTCTAACCTAAATTTTGTTAGCCAGAGAAGTCTGTAACTCGAAAAGTTTGTAAGTCAAACCGTCTGTAAGTCGAGGGCCCACTGTATTAAAAAAGCAATTAAACATATAGCAAGGTTAAAACCAAGATTAAAAAACAATTCAAAAACATTTTTAAAATTTTAAAAAAATCTCTAAGTTTAATAAATATGGCATTCCTAAGGCATTCACTGCTTAAAGGCCCACCTGGAAAAGAAGTGCTTTGCCTGATGATGGAAGGACAAGAAAAAGGTGGGTCAACCTGGCTTCTTGGAGCACTGCGTTCCAAACCCTGGGAGCAGCAACTGAGAAGAGCCTCAGTGGTTTTAGTTTCAGAATTCACCACACAGAGGAGATAATTGAAATCATCTAGGGGCAAAATAAACAAAGGTGCTGCATGGAAAAGAAATATTTGACATCAGGTTCCAATGATATGAGTCTTGTTGCTAACAAAGTTTAGGCACAGATGGGACCATCCTATGGTTTCTTCTGGTGTTAACTATACAGACCTAACTATACATTGTGACATCCAGTGTGAGACTTGCTCCCATCTTTATGCAGTTACTTGTTTATTAAAAGCAGATTATTTTTTAAAAAGCATGTTTCCCTCGTATACTGGCAAATCATTGCACTGGTTTGAGGGAGAGGTGAATTTAAGTTATCTTCATTAGTTAACCTGTGGTCTTTTCCACTCCTGTATAATGTTCATTGCCAGTGAACTTGGTGTAGAAGTTTACAAATGCCAGTTTTCCTAATAGATTTCAATCAACTCTTTAGGACTCTTTTTAATGAAACAGTGCAAAACAAACAAGCCTCAAAATAATACAGACGGTCCTATAGGCACATTGCTGGAGAGAGAACTAAGATACAGAACTACTGATGTCATAATCATTTTAACCAACAACAGAGTGTTTGTTTTGCAAAGGAAATTTGAATCTTTTGATCAAAAACCAAAAGCATGGGGCATCCTGCCCCCAGGGAACCTGAACTAATGATGAACTGTTTAATAGATTAAAAGATCCAACAGACTAAACTTAAATTCAGGAAACAAGGCACTCTATCCTTATGTTCATGAGCATGGTCAGTATTGTGTAAAAGTCCATTAACTGGAAAATCAGTTGTATCCTTTGTTTCCTTTTGTTTAATAAAAAGCAGCCACAGTTTGCTAAAAGCAGCTCCCAATGTCTAGAACACAGTAAATACTTCAGTAGACACCAGACCTTTGAAAGGTTTTATCTTCAGTTATCCAGGGAATTCTTAATTCATGTGCAGTTCTTTGCCATTCAAATTCAAATTTGCCTTTTCCCTTCTTTGTCTGCAATGCAGTGTGACCATCAAGGCTAGGTGTTGTTATTATTCTGTATTTTTTGTAAAAAGAACATTCTGAATGTCAAGATTTTTTTTTAAGTATTAAAATTGAGTGTATATATATTTACACACACACATACATAAACAATATTTTCTCTCACTCCATAACTGGGAATAAAGAAAACAGCTTTTGTGTGGGCTTTTGCCACACGTTGCTGGCTGAAATCAAACACAGGAAAAATGAAATAAAAAATAAACCTAGCTGGAAACCTGCTTGAGTTCATGCTGCAGTTTGATAGACCAGTCTTCTGCTCCAACCTCCTTCTCTTCCAGATTTATATGCATGCATGAAAACACACACCCCAAAACAAAACCTCCACACTATTTCTAAAATCAGCTATTTGGTCGCTGCACTTAGAGCAATCATTCCACTGAAGTTAGAGAGGCTTCAGGAAATACTGTCAGATCTTGATATCTCTACTAATTGCTTCAGTTGAGAGTAATTACTTCCTTGTGTTTACAGCTGGCCACATTATGCAAAGCTACAATTTTTTTTGTGTGATCCTCAAGGGTCCAGTACACCTGTATCCTGCCTTTAAGCAAGTCATAGATGACCTTCAGTGGGGTCATTATGATACGAATCCTGCTGGTTTGGCTGGAGGGAGGCTGCCTTTGATATCCCTGGTTGTGCCTGTAGACTAGCCACACTCTGGCTTGAAATACAAACGTATGTGCATATTGACACACGGGACATTTGTTTTTAGGGGTTTTTCCCCCTTACATCCTATATTCAAGCTGTTCCACTATCCGGCAGCAGCCATGTTTGTTGAAGTGTGCAGACAGGCTATGTAATATTTTCTCATTGCTCACATCTTGATTTTCTAGAGCAGCCTTGTTCTAAACCAAAACCCAACACTTGAAACGGGTTGAGAAGGAAAAAGGGGTGCTCAACTAGGCTTACAGATTCAAGATGGTCAAGGTCCAATTTAAGCATGAACAAGAAATCTCTCATTGGTTATCATAAATAATGCTTCTAGGGTCCTTTAATGCCAAGTATTGTGGGGCTTCCTATTGCAAACCCATGTTTCCCAGCAACAGAAAAGCCTAGTGAGTGTAATGTCCTCCAGCAAAGAAGGGCTCCTTGGTGGAGCCTCCATTTCGTGCTATCACATCTCTTTTCATCAGGCTGTAGCTCCCCCGCCCCCGCTTGGGACAGAGGGAAAACGTGGGATGTAGCTCCTTATCAATTTGGCCCTTTGAGCATTCCTTGCAAACAGTAACACAATCCCCATGGTTGTTTTAGTATTCAACAGAAATGCTAAAAGACCTGACTAATTTATAGGGTGTTCACAAGACTGTTCTCCCATCCCTTAGCACCTCTTAATGTCTGCATATAAAGTAGCTGTCAAAGGCATAGCAACAATCATCATCTGAAAACTGAAAAAAAAAACTATCACCTTTATCTTGTGAAACACAGAATACTAGTTTGCTTTTTCTTCAAAAAAATGTGGGTTGCTGTTTTCAGCCGTTTCCGGGCCTGGTATAGTCCACTGCAAGTTGGAGATTGAGTTTTCCTCCAAGCCCACCTTTGCTCTGCCTACATACATAATGATGCAGAGCAGCTCTAAAGTGACCTGCTTTAAGTACTCAGATAAATCAGCATTGACAAAGGCCAAAATCCTGTTGCTTAGAGCAAAGGTCCCCAACCCCCAGTCCATGGCCCAGTCCATGGCCCAGTGCCAGTCCGTGGCCTGAACCAGACCGGGCGCGGAGACAGACCTCCTGCCCCACCCCTGCACAGCCGATTTGCACATGCGCACACGCTCCAACATGCTGTGCCACCATTTGCGCACGCACACGAGCGCACATCCACACAAATGCCGTGCTGCCATTTACGCATGCTCACACTCGTTTGCACATGCGCACAAGCGCGGGGGGTGCCCCACCTTCCCCAGCTGGTCCACGGGGTGAAAACGTTTGGGGACCCCTGGTTAGAGTATTAATTGCAGTACAGCAGATTGGAGTCAATAGGGAATTACTGAGTCAACTCCAAGTTCCATTGATTAAAACAGACTTACTCTACTTGTGACTTACTATGCTAAAGTAAGTTGCAGTTAGAGTAGGCCCTTTTGAATTAATGCACCTTGTGGAGGAGTTGACTCATCAAATTCCCACTGTTTAATGGACCTACTATGATTTACTATATAAAGCAACAGGATTTTGATCATTATAAAATATATAACATGGATTGGAGGTTTCCAGCTAGCTGGCTTTGTTGCACAAAGGACAGAGTTTAAAAATGAGTATAAAAAGGCAAGTTATTTGCAAACAATGAAGCAGCTGGAGAGTCAAGGGAAATACGGATAAATGTTTAAAAGAGCCTTATTTAAACTGGGTATGGAATGTAGCTGGCTGGAAAGCTCAGTGAATTGGGTACCTCTAGATGGTGAGAGTCCAGTTCCCCCACTGTGCATCCCAGAAGAGCCAGCCTGTGTGCCTTTGGCCAAGCTGTACAGTACCAAGATGCACCCAGAAGAAGGGAATGGTAAATCTGAGTACTCTCTACCTAGAAAACCCTAAACATCACAATTCACTTAAGAACACACAATTGTTGCTGTTGCGAGTCCAAGAAGACCACCTGTTTCTAGCACTGTGAACTAAACAAACAAGCAGTGATGATCTGGAGAACATTTTTAATCTGAGCCACCTGTTTGCTCTCTGGATACAGGATGAGGAAAAGCTTTATTCATCTCAGCTGTGTGAGCTTTTAAAGGGAAGCATTATCACTTCATCATCCTTTTCATGGTCCAGTTAGAGATTCTCAACCACAAGGCTTTACCTTCCTACACTGATACCTATTTTTCATTCAGAGTGAAATACAGTAAAGAGTTCTTTGGCTATAACATGCTGTAAATCAAATTCTGTTAGGAACTGAGACAAGTGAAGGATTTTGAAGACATAATAGTCTTTGTATACGTATAAGAGGGGGTGCTGACAAGTACTGAGCCTTTCCCAGAAAATAAAATTGAGCTAGGAAGCTATAAAGTGGTATAATATACCAGATGGTAGGGATATAAATCAAATAAATAAATAAATAAATAAATAAATAAATAAATAAATAAATAAATAAATAAATAAATAAATAAATAAATAAATTGCAGGGTGTATTGGCCAATTTGTCTGTATTCAATGGTGCAAAAATCAACTACCTATGATTTTAACTTATCTTTTATGTTCAGGTCCAAAGTGAACATTGTGGCACCTCCAGAAAATTTCAATGTGGAAGAGCATAGGACCATAATCAAGTTCCTGTTTCTCCAAGGGAAAGGTGCAAAGCAGATCCATGATGAAAAGTCACAAACTATGGGTGACAGTGGCCCTTCATATGCAACAGTTAAACGTTGGGTTGTCAATTTTAAAAATGTCCAGTTCGGTGTTGAAAGTGAGAAACCCAGTGGAAGGCCTATATCTGTCTCTGTGCCTGCAAATGAAAGCCATCCATGACATGATCATGGAGGGCCACCAAATATCAGCCAAAAGTATTGCTATATATCTGAGAATATCACGTGAGAGAGTTGGTGCCATTATCCACAACGACTTAGAAATGAGAAAGCTGGCAGCAAAGTGGATCCCCAAACTTTTGACAACCGAACAAAAGAGGAAACGTGTGGAGTCATCGGCGGCTGTTTTGGGACATTTTGCAAAAAATGAGTCAGATTTCCTGGGCAAACCGGTAACTGGTGATGAGACATGGATCTACTGTTATGATCCTGAGACAAAGGAATAGTCTAAGGAATGGATGCACAGTGGTTTCCCCATGCCAAAGAAGTTCCGAGTGCAAAGGTCAGTGCAGAAGCAAATGGCAACAGTTTTTTGGGATAAGAAGGGAGTTCTGCTGGTGGACTACCTCCAACAGGGTTCAACCATCAATGCAAAATATTGCTGTGCTTTATTGATGAATTTGAGGCAAAACATCAAGGAAAAATGTCAAGGAAAGCTCTCCAAAGGTGTCACCCTGTTGCATGACAACGCCCGTCACACACTGCAGGTGAAACAATGGCAAAACTGACATCCTTAGGCTTTCAAGTGATGCCCCAGCCACCCTATTCTATCTAACTTGCTCCTTCTGACTATTATCTCTTTCCCAAACTCAGAAAACACCCAAAGGGACAACAATTTGGGAATGTTCTGGAGGCAACTAATGCTGCAAATGAGTGGTTATACCAGCAGTTGGAAGAATTTTATTTGCAGAGACTTAAGAAGCTGCAGGACAGATGTCACAAATGCATTGACTTCCTGTGTGATTATGTAGAATAGTGTGGCAGTTACAGCTTCCTAGCTCAATTTTTTCTGGGTAAGGCTCAATACTTATCAGCACCCCCTCATAGAAGGTAAAATATATTAATTCTAGGCAAATTCATGAGAATCGAAATGTGCTTGAATCTGCAAATGTCAAGAAGCAATTTACTTTATAGCATTCATAAACTACACTCACACAATGATTTGCTTGGGGTTTCATCATATATGCCTTCTGAAGATCTGCAGAATTTTTTTTAATCTTACTGACAGGTTGAAGAAATTCCACAATCCCAGGTATTAATAAGCGTATTCACTGATAGCTGCACTATTGAATGTGTGTATATGTGTGTTTTCCAGACCCAGCACTCCACTGTGCCAGTAGCTAATCCCTATTTCACAATTTCCAATCCAATCTGTATAAAATCTTCCCATTGATTTATATTGCAACCCTTGTTGACTTCTTTTCTGAGCTGGATTGCAAAGCTATTAAGGACAACAATGTGGTTATAAAATAGCAACTGCATTTCCCGATAGATAAGCTGCAAGACAGAATCAGTTAGTAAAAGAAATCAGTATGGGAAGGATATTTCAGGCCACCTAATTTAACCTGCTTCTGAGCACCTTTGGGTTGTTCTGTTAGAACATCAAGTGCTGTTTAAAAGGCTGGCTGGAGAATTCTGGGAAGTGCAGTGTAAAAATAATAATAATAACTTTTGCAACTCTGGAAAGTAGCATTTATTAACTACATACTTCTTTCTTCTTCCCTTTAGTTATTCTTCTACTTTCGATGTCTTCATATTCTCTGCCTGGTTTTAACAATCTGCTGCAGCTTTTCAAAATTATTTGAATTTTCACCCAATAATTCAAGGCTTGGGGAAACTATCCAAATTTTTGGTCTCATACCTGTTTTTATTATGATTCTGAAATATGGACTCTTTCATACATATTAGGGATATACAAGTAAACTGGTATAGCCCAGTGTGTTGGAGTACTTTCTTGCAGAGTCAGGGGCTGAGAGTTTGAATCCCCAAAATGTCTCTCAGGAGAGGAGGCATCTGAGACCAACAGATGTGGGTGCGGCTGATGGGGTTACGTGATCTGCCATTTCTGCAGTCTTGGCTAAACTGGACAGACCCAGAGTGCCACTAGAAGGAGGGACTGGTAAATCAGTTCTGAGGACTTTGTACCTAAAAAGTCCTGGGAGAACTGCCATAAACTGGAATCAAATTGACAGCACATAATTAATATCCAGGTGTGGAATAATGATATTTAACAAGAACATGAAAACCTCTTAAGGAAAATCAGAAAAATAGTCAGTGTGTCATAGGAATAGTTGTGCATGATAATTTTTCTACCCGATACACTATTTCTTGTCGCACTGTGCACAGAGTTATAGAACCTTTGATCTAGTCTACGTTAAATTATTTAGGATTGATCATGAAATCCTATCCAGTCTTCTGTTGCTGTGAGCTTCACGGGTCTTCAGGTAACCCTACATGGATAGCTACGCCTCTTAGGCAGTTTCTATCATTTAGCGAGGACAGAAATGAGCTTCCCTCTAAATCCCCTTTCAGCAGAAATAATCCATGTGCTGTTTGAACTGCAAAGATCCATGCAAATCCTAATATTAAAGATATGTTGCCAACTGAGTAAAGCAAAGCATTGCCTTTACAGAAGGCTAAGAGAGTTCTTTGTTCAGTGACAGAGCATTCTGAAAAAAGAAATATAGGTTGAGTAATTAAATTACTGCATTTTAAAATGGTCTCACATGGAATTTAGCATCCCGATGTTACTGCAATTTCACAGATATGTGACACAGATCACGCCAGATGATCAGAGAGCACCTCTTTAGTTCACACTGTGTTTCCATTGTATAGATGGATGTTGCTGGAGAGCGACTGTTTCAGATGTAGGGAGCTGTCTATATAGCCAAGGGCTGGCCTACCACCCAAACACTGCGAGGTTAATGATGAGAATTTCCAAAGATTGTCATTGGAAACCAAGGTCAAAATTATCTATACTATGTGAAAGGAAAACAGTGAAGAAAGATAGGGACAAAAATCAACTCATTTGAAATGTAGTGTTGGAGGACATCTTTTCAAATACCAGAGAAAGCTGGAAAGGTAGAAAAGTGGGTGCTCAATCAAGTCATGCCAGAATTCTCACTAGAGCAAAGACGAGTAAACTGAGGGTACCCTACCATGCACATATCATGAGAATAGAGAACTGACCAGATAATACAGTATAGCCAGGGAAAGTGTGTGTGCGCTCTCTCTCTCTCTCTCTCTCTCTCTCTCTCTCTCTCTCTGTGTGTGTGTGTGTTTGTGTGTGTGTGTATGAACAGAAAGAGAGGAAGACCTAGCATGAGACATTATCTGAATGAAAGAAGCCACTACAGTTAGTTTGCAAGACCTGAGTAAAGCTGACTGGGAAAGATAATATTGTTAAGAAGGGGAGTGCATTAGGAAGTGAGAACAACCTTGTTGGTTTGCAAGATGTGAGTAGAGCTATTAATATTAGAGCATTTTGGATGTAATTAACTCATCTAGTCTCCACACATCAGAAGTGACTTGATGGCACATTATATCTCTGGAGGTTTCTTTTTTCTTAATTACCAAACAATTGCATAGTGACAAGACGGGTGGAATAGCTGAGACTGTGATGGGATACAGGCATCAAAGCTCAGCCAAAATCAAGTAAGACCATCCTCAGCCACAAAGCAAACAACAGTAATTTCACAACTTAAATGGGTGAACGTTTGAATATTTGTTCTCTATTCTTTTTCAAATCCCTTTTAAAATATTTTTACAAACAGAAATAGAATCCCATTGCAAGCACAAATCCCTGCTTCATCAGGGTGGAGTAAAAATTTGGTTGGGTCCTGATTGACAGGTCCAAAAGTTCAGATTACCCTAGACCTGGACATGATTTCCCTTTGAAAACTTGTGTCAAGATCATTCTTTTTCAAGATAAGTAAGACTGGTCTTTTCAATTCATATGAGCTATTTTAAATCTGTGGATGATTAATATCTTCCTCTTTCTGAATTGGGGAAGGGGCTGTTTCACTTTTTAAAAAGCAAAACTAAAAAACTCTTTGCCCAAAATCCCCCAAATTTGGACCAGAGCGAACACAGACTGTCTGCTTCATTCATGCTAAATTTGGTGCTGATCTGAAGTCCTTTCAAAGTTATAAACTTTTTTGTCTGGGCTGCCTTCATTATTAGAACTGCCTTGTAGAATGTTGCTTTGCTTTGCTGCTCTGTTAAACCTTCAGTCCAAATATGGAGAATCTGTTCTTTAAGGCAGTGGTCCCCAACCTTGGGCCTCCAGATGTTCTTGGACTACAACTCCCAGAAGCCTTCACCACCACCTCTTCTGGCCAGGATTTCTGGGAGTTGAAGTCCAAGAACATCTGGAGGCCCAAGGTTGAGGACCACTGCTTTAAGGTATTCTCCAGATAGATATCAAACCTGTACCCCAAAACAGTAGAAAGATTACATTTTACATTTATTATATGAGCAAATTAGGAAATTTTCAGGTGTTGCATACTTTGGCCAAGGAAATTAGGCATGTTCCCATTTGGAGGTCTATCTGGTGGATATACTCTGTGGGACTTTTCTGGCTCCAGAATATCCTGGTCCCTGCTGTTGTTGTTGTTGCCACCACAACTACAATTCACATGGCTAGTCTGGGACTATGACTAGAGATGGGGGGGTATTCATATTCAAATAAGAATATCCCCATACATGTGGCAATAATGAGAGTCTAGCCCCATGGGGCCAGATGGTCCACTCACTGATCTGCGGCTGCCGCGGGTGCTGCAATCCTTCCAATGACTCTGGATCCCATGATCGGCGAGCTATTCCTGGGAGAAGGCAGGACCACAAGCCTCCCTGCCAGGTCGAAGAGTGACTCGCTGATAGTGAGCTCTGGAGTTATTGGAAGGATTGTGTTGCCCAAGGCAGTGGCAGATCAGTGGCTGGACCATCCAGCCACATGGGGCTGGACCCTCGTTATCACCATATGTGCGAGGAAATTCATATTCACATACAAATATGAATCCCACCATCTCTATCCTGTTTCCCCGAAAATAAGCCCTAGTATGATTTTTCAGGATGCTCATAATATGAGCTGAAGGAAATGGATTTGGAAATAGCAAGTCAAGGCAGACTACGCTTTCCCAATTGTCTTATTTTCCCTACAGAATCTTCCAGTGGTATGGCATAAATATTAGAAAAAAACAAGATATAGAAAAAAAAATCAGGCCTTCCAACATGTTGGCTGGACTACAACATCCTCACCATTTGGCAATACTAACTAAGTCAACAGGAGTTGCAGTCCAAAAACATCCAGAGGGACACAGACAGGCACTATTGGAACAGAGTGGATTATAAAGTATGGAGATTCTGGAATTTAGACTCTGTGTGCAAGTTCCAAGGTATACTGTACACACTACGTTTTTTCTACCTTAGGGGTGTAGGGCCACTTTTCCGATTTATCAGCAGCCCAAGAGTTGCATTCCCAAAAGGGCAAAACTGAAAGGGTTGATATTCATATTTTAATTTTTAATTTTAAAAATTAAATTAAAGGTTATGTACTGTAAAAGCTGCTATCATTGTTTTAACTAATTGTGAAATCACTATAAGCAATGAAGAGGCGGGAGACCAGTCTTACTGACAGTAGTAATTGTCATTCGTGCCTATGATCTAGAGCTTGATCTGAGGACCTTCTCTGTTGCTGCTGCCAGACTCTGGAATCCGCCCCCCCCCCCCCGCCCGGCCTGGGAAGCCAGGCTGGTCCCATCATTGCTATCCTTCCACAAGCAGGCAAAGACCTTTCTCTTCAGTCAGGCTTTTCCTTAGCGACTGGCTGTCGGAAAGGGATTTTCAAATTGGATTGTTGTGCTTTGTGCTTTAATATGATACTTGTTTAATTATTTTTAAATATTTGTACACTTACTGTTTTTGGCCTTTACCTATTGTCCTGTTAATGACACAAGCTGACTTTTAAGGATAAATAAATAATTATAAATAAGGTATGTCACAAGAGGTCCTGCCTCTTTTCAGTATAACCCCTAGTTTCTCACAATATTCACCAACCATTGCAGTTCTGAACCACCCACATCTGTGGACATGCTACCCTTTAATTCACACTTGTTAAAAACACTTCTAGCTCAGTTGTTATTCTCTGGGGCTTATCTGCACATCTGATTTGCTGCTGCTAAAGCAGTGGTTCCATTGCCCACTGATCAGGATTCGTTTAATGGGTCTACATGATGTTCCTGGAGACTTGAACCGTTCACTTCCCTTTTACTCCAGGATTATTTCCCCTCACTTGGGGACTGAGTTGGGACTTTCTTTTTGCAACTTGGTTCATTCCTGATGTTGTGAGGACACAAAAGGGAAGAACAAGGAGAGATGGGGGAAGAAAAAGTGGGGATTTTTTAGGTGTGGAAACTCAGATCAGAGGAACTCAGATTATATTCAAAGAAAACTTAAAACAAGTATGAAAACTGTGATTGCAGATCTATGGGGGAAATGGACCACTCTTTCAACTTATCTCAATCTGAACCACACACCTTGTGTGGATGAATTTCTGTCTCCCTAGACTACCCTTCCCCAAAATGGCTCCTTCAAAATGTTTTGGATGCATTTTGGATCAGAGATTCCATCATTCATAGCCAGTTTAGCCTGGGATTGGGGATAAAAAGGAGTGTAGCCCAACAACATCTGAAAGACAATGCATTACATAATGCAACACAAGACCCTCAGTTTGCCCTGTCTCTCCTGCCAAAGCTTATTGCTCAACCAGCTGCACCAGAACAAACACATTGACAAAAAGACAGCTGGATATATTACACAATATCTACACACATATATTGATGTGATGCCATTTTTGTCACAACTACCACCATCATTCAATGTCATAGAAATTACTTCTGGGAAAACGTTCAGAACTGTGGTTAGAAATCCGTAATCACTTGCGCTGACCAGAATTACAGTTCTCAGGTTGTTGGAAGTCCTCAATGAGCAAATTAGGCCTAATAAAAACATAAGAGGGTTGAAAATAAGGGGGAAAGAATATAAATTACAGGCATTTGCTGATGATTTAGTTTTATTTTGGAAGAACCCAATACATCTATTGATGAAATATTAATAAATTTGGGGGAAATGGCAGGAATGAAAGTGAATTGGCAGAAAACAAAAATTCTAGGCAAAAATATTCAAACTGAGGAGGATTCATAAATTGACAGACGCAAAGGGCTTCCAAGAGGAAAAAAGAATTAAATATTTGGGAATCCAAATGACAAATAAGACAAGCACATTAATAAAATACAACTGCATGATACTTTCAAAGAGATACAAAAAAATTAGAAAAGTGGGATAAGCTACAACTTTCATTGATGGGAAGAAGAGAGGTAATCAAAATGAATGTGCTACTTGAACCGATCTTTCTTTTCCAGCCATTTCTTCAGGACTTTAACAAAAATATAATTAAATTTGTTTGACAAGGAAACAAAAACCAATGATGAATGTGAAAGAGCAGGTTTCGGTCTCCCAGACTGGAATATTTACTATAGGGCCTGTATACTGGGATCAAGAAATGGATTACTCTGGACAATGAGAAATTACTCAGACTGAAAGGGCATGATCTTAGCATGGGGTGGCATGCTTTTGTCTGGTATCAGAAAGCTAGAGACCACAAAGTCTTCAATAGTCATATGATAAGAAAGTCTTTGTTTGGGATTTGGAATAAGATACATTGGCACCTCGACTTACGAACTTAATCTATACTGGAATGGTGTTTATAAGTCGAAATGTTCATATGTTGAAGCACCATTTCCCATTGAAATGCATGGGAATGGGATTAATCTATTCCAGCATTTCAAAAAAATACCAAAAATAAAAATAAACAGAGCAAGTCCCACGCTGGGATGGCAAATAAATAAATAAATAAAATCCAAAAACAAAACAACACAGCACAGAAACATAACCCCCCAGTCCAAACCCACCCTCCAAAACCCACCCAGAACAGTTTTTTAAAAAGGAAAAAAGCAGCACCTTACCAGTCCGAAGCCTCGTCAGCCTCCTGGGCTTCCACTGCTGCTGTGACTGCTGCCGCTGGGAGGCTTGAGCCTGGCTGGGGTGTTTCAGCCACTCGCCTCCCAGCTCACCTTCCACTTGCTCCACACCACCCTCCATGAGCCGATGGCAGGAAATTTAAATGGTGGGGGGAGGCGAGGAGCGAGCAGGAGGCGAGCAGCTGAAGAAACCTGGCCAGCTCAAGCCTCCTGGTGCTGGATTACCACTGTATCCACTGCCCCCGCCGCTGCTGCCAGAGCACCCAGGAGGCTCAAGCCTCCTGGCTCTGGGCTACTCCCACCACATCCCTTTCCCTAACTGTTGGGGTAAAGAGCTACAAAGAAGCAGCCTCTTCACCACCAACAGTTAGTAAATTCAAATTTCCTGCCCGCCCTTTTCCCCTGCCTTTTTGTGTTCGTAAGTGGAAGCTCTGTTCGCAAGTCAAAGCAAAATTTTGCATATGGAGTGATTTGTAAGTCGAAATGTTCATAGGCAGGGACGTTCGTAAGTCAAGGTTCCACTGTACAAAAGCAAATGTATTGTAAAATTCCAGGGTGGTGTCGTTATTAGAAGCATTCATACAGCCAACCTTAATGGACTCAACAAAATTTTTGAGGTATAGAGACTTGCTTAAGAAAGGCGGGGTGTTAAAGACTAGAGAGGAGCAGAAAGTCTTCTAGATTGATGGATGAGATTATAATTAGACTTGAGGTATGTAAAAGGTGTATGTATTGTTTTGGCTTCGCGGTTAGAAATACTCTGCTGAGACCCATTGTTCCACCTACTGTGGGGAGTGAAAGAATCTTGTCTCTCCAGCTCCATTCATCAGCATGACTGGTCACCCTTATTAGTGCATATGCACCAACACTGTTGTCTACAGCAGAAGTCAAAGACAAATTCTATGACGATCTGCCAGCTACTATTAAAAAAAATCCCCGAGAGAGCGCTGCTGTTTATTCTTGGACACTTTAATGCTAGAGTTGGTGCTGATCACAATTCTTGCCCCACTTGTCTTTGCTGCTTTGGCATTAGGAAGATGAATGAAAATGGCCAACGCTTGCTGGAGTTTTGCTGTTATTATGGTCTTTGTGTCAGCAACACATTCTTTAATACGAAGCTTCAACACAGAGTCTCTTGGAAACATCCAAGATTGAAGCATTGGCATCAGCTCAATTTGATCCTCACTAGACACTCTAGTCTTCCTAGTATTATGATCACATGCAGTTACCAGAGGGCTGATTGTGATATGATCATTCCCTGGTGTGTAGCGAAGTAAAACTGAGAATAAAGAGGTAATATCGCACAAAAAAAGGAAGGAAAACCATGTATTGATGTCAGCAAGACTCACAATCTGAGAAAAGTGGAGGAATTTGCTCAAGCGCTTGAGGAAACCCTTCCAGGCCCAGCTGATGCAAATGCACCTGAACAATGGGAACATTTCAAGAATGCTGTTTATAACACCGCTTTGTCTACATTTGGCAAGAAGACCGAAAAGACAGCAGACTTGGTTCAAAGCCCATTTGGAGGAGTTGATGCCAGCCATCAAGGAAAACAGGAGAGCTCTAGAAACATACAAAGCCTGTCCTAGTGAGTACAACTTGCAGTTTCTTCAAGTTTCTCGTAGCAAAGTCCAACAGACTGCCAGGAGATGTTCTAATGATTATTGACTTCAGCTCTGCTCTCAGATACAGATAGCAGTGGACACAGGTAACAGCAAGGGAATGTATGGCGGTATCATGCAGGCTTTAAGTCCAATACAGAAGAAATCTGCTCCTTTGAAGACTGCTACAGGTGTGATCATCCAGAACCGAGCACAGCAGATGGAACGCTGGGTGCAGAACTACGCTGAGATATACTGTATTCCAGAGAGAATGCAGTACTCAAAGAGGCATTAAATAACATTGAGTGCCTGCCTGTCTTGGAAAGTTGGACAGGAAATCAACTTTAGCAGAAATAATATTTGCATCCAATACCTCGCCTCAGACAAGGCACCTGGGAAGAATAATATCCCTGCTGAAGTGCTGTAAAGAGATCAACACCACTGAGCTGTATGAAATCTTTTGTCTTTGCTGGAGGGAAGGTGGAGTACCACAGGACATGAAGGATGCAAACACTGTCACATTGTACAAGAACAAAGGCTACAGGAGCGACTGCAATAACTACCATGGCATCTCTCTTCTCAGCATTGTAGGGAAGATGCTTGCCTGTGTTATGTTTTTACATCCACTTATACAGCATAACTGTATAAGTGGATGTAAAAGTACTGTCTCACTCTCTGGAATTTTTCCTTTTCCCCACTGATATCTATTCTCCCTTCCTCCTCCCATCTGCCTACTCCCAATCCTATTCCCATTGAACATGAATTTAAAAAAATTTTAAAAAGAGCAGAAATAAGTAACGTTGGCTGGAAGTGCAGAGTGGGTAAAGTGTTAGAAATGTCAATGCATCTGCAAATTAGAGTTTCAGAATACATTCTGTGTCTTTGCATTCTAAGATGGAGAAAAACAGTCACCAAAGAAACAGTTCTGGGGTAGCCTCTAAAACATCTGCACCTGTCACTAGTAATTTAGCACTAATTGTTTTTTGTAATGGTTTGATGTGATGTGATTATTTGCATTTTAAATAATTGCAGCACTTATTGTATCTCCTTTGTTCAAAATGCTTTCTTGTGGTAGAGTACACATTGATGAGCAACACAATTTGTTCCTTTGCAACGAAACTTAATCAGAAAAAAGGGCTAAATATAGATGGGTAGATGGATCTTGAACAATGCATCTGTCATTCAATGCACCAGAAGGAGACTTTTGCAGGAAAGATAAACAGATTCAGTCAGCTCAGAGCTTTAGAGTCTATTCATAGAAGAAATAAGGATCAAGAGGAAGGGGTGGGGAGGAGGGAATCCCTTCTCAGAACATATTAGTCCATGAATAAAGAATGAAACAATTTATTGGCCTTTGCACAAAAAGGTACTGAAAAGAGCATCGCTTTTGGACAAGTGTGCATGTTTCTGACACACCTTGGGAATAACTAGCAACAATCAACTAGGTAAAGGTAAAGGTAAAGGTTCGCCTTGAAATTTAGTCCAGTCGTGTCCAATTGTAGGGGGCGGTGCTCAACCCTGTTTCCAACCCACAGAACTAGCGTTTGTCCGAAGACAATCTTCCATGGTTACGTGGCCAGCGTGACTAGACACGGAATGCTATTACCTTCCACTGTAGTGGTACCTATTTATCTACTCGCATTTTTACATGCTTTCAAGCTGCTAGGTTGGCAGGAGTTGAGACAAGCGAGGGGAGCTCACTCCATTGTGTGGATTCGATCTTACGACTGCTGGTCTTCTGACCTTGCAGCACAGAGGCTTCTGTGGTTTAACCCGCAGCGTCATTCACTTTTTTTACACTTACTCAGACATGTTGTAATTTAGAAAGGATAACTTTGCTCCCTTTGTGGTATCTGTAAATTTAAGGCTTCTTTTGTAGTTACAGTCATTAAAAGGTACAGGAGGAATATCACATGGTTCAAAGACGAGTTTGTGCTGTGCCTTATGCAGGTATCTAATGCTCTGTTCTGGATGTTGAGGTAATGATAAGACGGGTGGAAGGAAACTTTTTTTCCTGTAGTCTACCAGTTTCTAGAATTCCTGTGGGTATAATAATAATAATAATAATAATAATAATAATAATAATAATAATAATAATAATAATAATAATAATAATAATAATAATAATAATAATAATAATAATAATAATAATACAACAACAACAACTTTGCTAGTTACTTTTGAGAAACAAGAAAGTATGATTTTTTAGAGATTGCAGCTATAAGGATAGGTATTTTTGGGAGATGTAGAACTATACTAATAATAACTGTACGCTGCCATGTCGATTCTGACTTACGCTGAACCTTTTCAGGTTTTTCTGCAACAAGAGTACTGAGAATTGGTTCCCTATTCTCTTCTACTGGGGGTGCCCTGGGACTATGCAGTTTGCCCAAGGACACACAGCTTGGTCTTCTCCTAGAAGGCACAGTAGGAAATCTAACTCCCAATTCAGATGCTCCAGTTCATTGAGATATCCAGCCAGCCCTTGGAACTGTAACAATCACCAATTATGTCTAAAAGGTACATTTTCAAATTCTGTTTTACTGACTGCTGGATTTAGGTATCTGGTTTAGGTACCTGGTTGCAGAGCCAGAGGTTGGGAGTTTGGTTCCCCGCTGTGCCTCCTTGACAAGGGCTGGGCTTGGTGATCTATAGGGTCCCCTCCAGCTCTGTAGTTCTAATATTATTTATTTATTTATTTATTTATTTATTTATTTATTTATTTATTTATTTATTTATTTATTACTTATATACCGCCCCATAGCGCTACAAGCACTCTCCGGGCGGTTTACAATTTTAATTATACAGGCTACACATTGCCCCTCCCCCAGCAAGCTGGGTACTCATTTTACCGACCTCGGAAGGATGGTAGGCTGAGTCAACCTTGAGCCGGCTACCTGGGATTTTAACCCCAGGTCGTGAACACAGTTTTAGCTGCAATACAGCGTTTTAACCACTGCGCCACGAGGCTCCTGATTTATTTATTTATTTATTTATGTATTTATTTATTTATTTATTTATTTATTTATTTATTTATTTATTTATTTATTTATTTATTTATTTATTTATTTGATTTATACCCCACCTATCTGGGCGACTCGTCCACTCTAGGCGGCTTACAATATAGGATAAAACAATAAAATGCAGAAAGTACATAATCGTACAATAGCAATTGTAATAAAATAAAGGGATAATAAGAAAAAAGATCAGGTATTGACTGGATGGAAGGCCTGGATGTATAACCATGTTTTTAAATTGGGTTTTAAAGATTCCCAGAGTAGGGGCCGCGTGAATCTCCGGAGGGAGGTTGTTCCATAGGTGAGGAGCCATCGCCAAGAAGACCTGGTTTCGTGTTTTCACTTTCCGGGCCTCTCTCTGCATCAGGCTCCTCAGCCTCACCTCCTGACTCACATGGGTGATCTGGGTAGACCTTGGTGGGAGCAGGCGTTCCGCCAAATATCGAGATCCTAAACCGTTTAGGACCTTATAAGTAAGCATTAAAACTTTGAAGTTGATGCGGAAACGAATGGACAAATGTGTTGGTATTTTCTCACTCCAGTAAGGAGTCTGGCCACTGCATTCTGCACCACTTGAAGTTTCTGCGTCAACCTCAAAGGCAGCCCCACATAGAGCGTGTTACAGTGGTCTAATCTTGAGATTATGAGCGCATGCACCAAGTTAATGAGTGCCCCCGTGTCTAGATAGGGCTGCAGCCGGGCAATCCGCCAAAGGTGGAAAAAGGCAGTGCAGACTACCGATGCCACCTGCATTTCCATGGTGAGCGTCGCGTCCAAATATATGCCCAAGCTGCAGACCTCACTCTTCGTGGCCTGGGTCACCCCCCCCAAACGTGAGAGAGTCACCCAAGCCACCAGCCATGGTGCCACCCACCCTCAGAACTTCCATCTTGTCTGGGTTCAGCCCATTCTCCTGCATCCATTCCAGTACGGCCCCAAGCAGCACTGAAGGGACAGAACGGCATCATCTGCAGTTGGTGAAAAGGAGATCTAGAGCTGGGTGTCATCGGCATATTGATGACACGATGCCCCACATCCCCTGATGACCCCTCCCAGCGGCTTCATATAGATATTAAACAGCATTGGGGAGGTGATCGAACCCTGTGGAACCCCACAACTGAGATTCCACTGGGCCGAGACACTCTCCCCAAGCTGAACTCTCTGGGGGCGGTCCTCCAAGAAGGAACAGAGCCAGGCTAACGCCAAGCCACCGATTCCCAACTCAGAGTGCCTCCCCAGGAGGATACCGTGGTTGACGGTATCGAAGGCCGCTGAAATGTCGAGGACCTGCAGAGACATTTGCCCCCATCAGCCTCCCTCAACAGGTCATCGTACAGGGTGACCAATGCCGTCTCTGTACCGTGGCGCGGCCTGAAGCCTGACTGAAACAGATCCAGGGCATCTGTTTCATCCAAGTAGGCCTGAAGCTGAGCGGCCCTCTCAACCACTTTGCTCATGAAAGAAACATTGGCGACGGGCTTGTAATTGCCAATTTCGTCCGCCGCCAAGTTCGGTTTCTTTCTTATGGGCCTAATGAGTGTCTCCTTGAGGGCAGATGGAAATCTGCCCTCAAGGAAAGACGCATTTATTATTACTGTGGCCCATTCTGTTGTTATCGGTCTGGCTGCTTTGATTAGCCAGGCCAGACAAGGGTCAATGGAGGAGGTGATGGCCCGGCAGTGGTCAAGCACCTTGTCCACAGTGTCGGGCATCACAGGCTGAAAAGAGTCGAAGGTGACCGAGCAAGGCAGAGCGCTGGACATCTCTGCTCGACTCACTGTATTCAAAAAAGGAGAGAGCTCCCAGCGGATGGCCTCCACTTTAGAATTTAAAAAGGCTGCAAAGTGGTCAGGCGAGAAACTAGGGGGAGGCCTGTCACCTGAACCAGTTTTGGATAGGTCACACACTATACGGAACAACTCCGCCTGCTGGTTTGAAGCTTCGCTTATCCGGTTAGCGAAGAAAGAGGGACATGCAGCCTTTACCATAGTTAGGTAAAGGTTAGTTTTGACCCTAACAGCTATCCAATTATAATCCGTCGGGTTCTTCCTCCACCTACTCTCTAGCCTTCTCCTATATCGCTTCAGCGCTCGGAGCTCCTGGTTGAACCAGGGCGCAGGCTGAGCTCTGCACTGGAGGGGGCGTTTAGGCGTGATCATGTCTATAGCCCCAGTGGCAGCGATGGACCAGCTGTCAACCAGAGCCTTGACAGGAGCGCCCGCCAGGTCAGCCAATTACGCTTGCTCCAATTAGTGGAAAAGACCAGGTCCAACATGTGGCCACCCATGTGGGTGGGGCTGATGACATGTTGGGACATGTTCAAGGAAGCCATGATTTTCAGGAACTCAAGAGCTGGCCCAGAAACCTCTGCCCCCGCATGCACATTGAAATCGCCCAAGACCGGAAGCCTCGGGGATCCCAACATATTATAACTTCCAAACTTTTGTGTGGAAGCACTGCTTATTACTGTTCTGCATTTCCAGGCCCATTCAAATGCTTTTTTTTTTAATCTTTCAAGCATTTATTGATTCAGGGCAAGGGTCTACAAAGGACTGCCTCTCCTGTATTCCAACATGTTTTGATCATCAGACAGGCCCACCTCTCAGTTCCAAATTAATTTGTCATAGGAATAAAGGAGAGGATCTTCCTGTTAGTCCACTCCAACTGCAGACATCCTTCCCAGGGACCCATCTGGATGTTTCAGAATGAAAGGAGGGGAATAAACAGGTTAATTAAATTACATACAAGTATTAGTCTCACTCCTTAGAAAATACTCACAAAGGACAGGCAACACTGACCATCTTAATGGAGGGCTTGTCTACATGGCTGAATTGGAGCGGGCTGTAGCAGGCTAAGAAGGGGTACTTAAGGTCAGGAAGAGCTTCAGTATGCCATCCGATTCGATCATTGCATTCAAATGGCATATGCACCTTAAGTGACTCTATATGGTTTGACTTCTATGAGAAGCCAAGAAAGGAAGAAAAAAAAATCTCTGTCCTTGCCCCCTTCTGTCTTTGTCCGCTTCCAGCAGGAAGATTTCTTTATTTTCTCTCTGTAAATGATGCAGTCTTTGTGTGCTGAACAATCCAAAATTAGACAAGATTCTGGGTGAGCTTTAGAAAGATATTAACTTTGAGCAATCAGATTAGTTCATTAGAAAAAAAAAATCCATTCCTGTCTCCTTTTGCTTCCAGGAATATTTTAATTTAAAAAATTCTCTAAGCAATGTAGTATATAAGCACTGCTCTAATGGTCAATTTTTTTCCCAAAATAAACTCTTCATCCCCCTGCTCCATGGAGAAGCAGAGAAGGATTTTTTTTTTAATTTCCATATTTAATTTTCCAGTTCTGCCATATCATTAAGTGGTTAAAAAGTCTGTTTAATTCACTGTTTAATTCAGGGTGACATTGAAATCAGCTGAGGAAATTAAGCAGGAAGCTCTTTTTGGTTCAAACTCAGCAATCACATATGCTGTAAACAAACCAAAATGTATCAATCCTACCTACATCTCAAAAGTTCTAGTCCCTGAAGGGACCCAGAAGGATATGGGTATAAATGCTCTAGGGATGGGCAACTTTACTCCAGTAATTGCATCATTTGATTGGAGGAAAAGGGAGTGAACGAGGCCATCTCCACAGTGGACCAAACAGTGGGACAAATGCCCATCTAATGAGCACATTGCTGTTTTCCCTGGCCCCAAAAGATGTTGGATACTTAGTTTTCCAAGAAGCACAATGTCCCAAATAGCAGCAAACAATTATTTTTGGTTTATAACCATTTCAATCAATGTATGGTGTATGTTGATAACTGACGTGATATGACCAACCTTTTCTGACTCTTTTTAAACTCAGTGTAAACATTTATAGAGTCTATACACTTTAAGCCATTAAAGGATGCCTGACAGTTACTTTGAGAGTATGCTGCCATCCACACTTAGTGTGTGAGTTTAGGTACTGCAGTCCAACTGTGTTTCCAGCATGGCAGCAAGACAAAAGTAACAGATTTATGTAGATTCACTTTGCTTGGCCAAGAAGTAATTGTTTTCCTCTGGAGAATGAAACAAGAACAAGCTGATAATTCCCCACCCTCACAACTAGACACAAGCCAGGAATTGGTCAATGCTGATCAGTTCCTCTGTAAGTTCTTGGTCACAAAGGGCATTACGTTTCTGTTCATTACAAAGTAAAGCTAAGGGTGTCTCCTTAGTTGATGAGATGCTCTCTATATTAATAGAAATTATTGTCATTGAACTGTTGGGTCTTTTTGCTCATCATCAAGTTTGTATCAACCAAAAGTTTTTGGGATGTGTCTAGTTGCCAAGGTAAAGGTAAAAGGTAAAGGTTCCCCTTGACATTTTTAGTCCAGTTGTGTCCGACTCTAGGGGGCGTTGCTCATCCCATTTTCAAGCCGTAGAGCCAGCACTTGTCAGAAGACAATTTCCATAGCCATGTGGCCAGCGTGACTAGGGAATGCCGTTTACCTTCCCAACAAGGTGGTACCTATTTATCTACTCACATTTACATGCTTTCGAACCGTTAGGTTGGTGGGAGCTGGGACAAGCGACGGGAGTTCACTCCGTTGCATGGATTTGATCTTACGACTGCTGGTCTTCTGACCCTGCAGCACAGGCTTCTGCGGTTTAGCCCACAGCTCCACCACGTGCCAAGAGGCCCCACAAATAATATGGAAGTGCCATTTTTTGTAAGACAATATATTATAGTCCATTCAACTGACTTTACTGAAGAGAACAACACAGAAATCTTGACAGATGAATTAGCTGCATGTATAGTAATGTCAATTTATAAACCACCTGATATACCATTCTGCTTTAAGAAACCACAATATGGAAAACCAAAGCACTCTCTTTGGGGATAGCAACATTTGGGGCTTTGAGCATGATGATGAAAATGGCGAAGCCATTATAAAATGGGCAGAATCCCATTCCATGTGCCTTATACATGAACCTAAACGACTCAGATCTAATTTTTGTTAGTGAGCCTATAGTTCAAGAGCATAGGTGATCCAAATACTCAGCACAGAGTTATGTCAGATCTACTCAGTTATCTCAATCTATACCAGTAGTTCCCAACTTTTGGTCCCCAGATGTTCTTGAACTACAACCCCTAGAAATCCTGGCCAGCACAGCTAGTGGTGAAGGCTTCTAGGAGTTTTAGTCCAAGAACATCTATGAACCCACTGATCTATACCATTCCCTAGGACAGTGATGGCAAACCTATAGCATGCATGCCACAGCTGGTACACAGAGCCCTCTCTGTGAATACACGAGCCATAAGTTGCTGGATCACTACCCCTGGCAGCCAAACCTGAAGAGGTGGCTGCAGTCGCGTGCTAGCGCCCTGACAGGTGGCGGGCCAGGATCTGGAGCAGCTGGTGCTGTCAGGGGTTGAGCCCAACTGGAGACAGATCCAGAGTGGGGTCTGGAGGCACCTCCGTACCCGGGATTCCCCCTTCTGCCACCACTTCCGCCACCACTGCAGCCCGCTGGTTTTTGTTTGTTTGTTTGTTTGTTTGTTTCCAGTCTGGGCACTTGGGATCAAAAAGGTTAGGTATAATTTTTTTTTTTAAAAAAAAATCAACTGGGAAAAGTTTACAACAATGTTAGATTATTTATTTTATTTAAAATACTTTTATACTTTAATATTAAGTTTTGACACATACAAAGCCCTCCATAATTTGGACCCATGTTGTCTGTTGGGGCATATTTCCTTAATATCATCTGCCCAACCCACAAGATCATCCCAGTCAAGGCTCCCCAAGGGAGGCCCATAAATCCTTGACAAGAGGTAGGACCTTCTTTGCACTGGCTCCAACTTTATGAGCCAGCTTCTAGAGGAGCTCTGCCTCTCTTCTGACTTTTAAGAAACAAATACATTGCTTGACATGGAGGCTTTTTACACTGACCCAAGCTGACCACCTCCCCCCACGTTTTTTCTTTCACCTCCTCTTCTTCCCTTCCCTCTTTTCTTCCACCCACTCTGGGATTAGTCAGTGCCATCTAGATTTTTAGGGTTATTGCTGTTGCTTTTAATATCTCTATTTGTTTTCTATTTTATAAATTGTAACCCACGCAGAGTAGTGCTGTGACACTAATGGGAGTGGGATACAAATTGAATGAATGAATGAATGAACGAACGAACGAACGAACAAACGAACAAACAAACAAACAAACAAACAAACAAACAAACAATATTTTACCCTGCCTTTCTCTTTAAAAGGACTCAGCTAAACTTCACATTGCACCTCAGCCAGAGAACTATGATTAATTTGTAACTTCTGTTTTGCAATGTTCTCATGCTTCCATTCCAAGAGAGTGCTAGAACAATTATACCCCAGGTCTCACCCTGGAAACACACAGTCAATACTTAGACTATATTCAACACTTTGAAGAAAATCCTTTCAGTGAACATAGACAAAAAAACCTGGGAGAAATTTGACCTTGACTGTTGCAGAAACTAAAAGAACTCACTGGATAAACACTATAACAGAGCCTGGCTTGTCAAGAAGTAGCTAGAAAGTGTGGAGACTATTAAAAAGCCTGAACAACAACTGAAACAAAAGGATATTGTTTCAAACAAAAATATAACCCCAAACCAAATAGCACACCAACTGCTATTTACAGGGAAGGCCAACAAACACATAATAAAAATAAAACATCAAAGGGATATCCAGAGCAAATTCAATGAACTTTCTGCTGCCTTCATATTGGCAGAAAAAGAGGAAGCCATGAGATGTAGGAACGCCAAAGCAGCATGACTTCATAATACCCAGACTGAGCAAATTAAACATTTTGGGCAAAACCTGAAGATACATCTCCTTCAACTTTTTAATAACTGCAAATAAAGTCCAAAAATATGGTGGAAGATGAAAGTAATCACTATACTGAAATCAGGCAAGGGACCATCATAAACTACAGAACAATTTCTCTACTCTGCCATTCATACATAGTGTCTGAACAAATGATATTAAATCATCTAGCCCCTAAAACTGAACCTCTTCTAATTCCAGAACAGGCAGACTTTAGACCTGGCAAGAATTGTACAGCTCAGATAGTAAATCTGACCCAACTTCTAGAAGATGGTTTTGAAAGATATAAAATAGCTGGAACAGCATTTGTCAACCTTACAGTGGCATATGATATTGTCCATCATCAATTGCTGCTCAGAAATCTTTATAGCCTTTCTAAAGTTTATGATCTAATGGAAATGGTTGCCATTTTACTTTAAAAACAAAGGTTGCTGAATTTCAAGGCAGGCACAGTTGCTAAATCACAGGAAGAGTTTCTGAAAAGGTTGCTTCCTGGCACCAAGACTTTTTACCATTTACACAAATGATCAACCAACATTCCCTTACTCCAGGACTTTCATCTATGATCTTGCCTTGATAGCTCAGGGTAAAACTTTGAAGCCCATCAAGCACAATCTAACCTCTGCATTAGAAGATAGTTCCTTGTATTATAAAAACAATCAACTTAAAAACACAGATCTGTGTCTTCCACAAAGAAGCAGAAAGGAAGCTCTAAGTTTCTAACTGGGAAGGCACGATTTTGGAACACTGCCCTACCCCTAGTTTTTGAAAATCACTCTTGATCAAACTCTGACCGGCACAAAATATTGTCTAAACACCAAACAGAAAGTTGCCACCAAAAATAACATAAGAAATTGGCTAGGTCACACTGGGGTTCACACCTACAAACAATAGGAAGAGTAGCTTTGTTCTTATGCTGCACCACAGAAGAATATACTAGTGCTGGATAGTATAAATCAGCATTTGCCAAACAAGTGGATTTAGCTCTTAATGAATCATGCAGAATTATTAGTGGTTGCCTGAAACCTACCCCCACTGAAAAAGTCTATTATTTGGCTGGCATTGCTTCTCCAGAAGTACATTGAGAGTGCAAGCAAATAATGAATGAATAAGGTGATAGAGCACCAAACCCACCCACTTCACAGATGTCACACACACACACCAACAATCAAGGAAAAGTATTCTGCACACATCTCAAGCTGTAAATATTAAACCAGAAGAAGCTAGGCTATGGAGAGCAAAAACAACACACTTTGCCAACTGAATGAATGCTGAATGGTGTATCCCACCAGGACAATACTGTAGGTGTGGAAGTCACTTAATATACTTTAAAGTGAAGTAGGAAGAACAAAGAAACAAGAACAAAGGCTATTTGGATACAGGGCAAATTTCTATGACTGTAGAGAAATTCAAACAATGCAACATTTATGTGTGTTCAATTTATGCCCCACCATGTGTACAAAAGAAGATCTAGTAAATAGCCAAGAAAGTTATTGAAGTAGCCCACTTCTAGTCAAAAGTAGTCTAATTATTTTAAGATTTTATTTTTTAAAAATTGTTACCTACCATATTTTTCCATGTATAAAATGATGCTTTGTTCTTTCATAATTAGAGGAAAAGAATGATCTGTTTTATACATGGAAGGAAGGAGGGGGGAGGGATCAAAGTGCTTTGATCCCTGCTTTCCCCTTCCACTTTCTTTGCAAAAAATGGGAGGGGGAAAGCAGCGTTTTGCAAAGAAAATGGAGGGGGAAAGCAATCCCTTCTTTCCCCCTCCACTTTCTTGAGAGGAAAGTGCTTTTCCCCTCCATTTCTTTGCAAAAAGCTCCTTTCCCCCCTAGCAAAAAGTGGAGGGGGAAAGCAGCTTTTTGTAAAGAAAGGGAGGGGAAAAGCACTTCTCCCCCTTCCCTCTCCACTTTTAGTAAGGGGGAAAGCACTTTCCTCTCAAGAAAGTGGAGTGGGAAAGAAGGAATCGCTTTTCCCCTAAATTTTCTTGCATTCTTATACATGGAAAATGCAATTCATATATGCCCATATTATTATTGTGCAAAACCCAGGTAGGTAGGTAGGTAGGTAGGTAGGTAGGTAGGTAGGTAGGTAGGTAGGTAGGTAGGTAGGTAGGTAGGTAGGAAGGAAGGAAGGAAGGAAGGAAGGAAGGAAGGAAGGAAGGAAGGAAGGAAGGAAGGAAGGAAGGAAGGAAGGAAGGCAGGCAGGCAGGCAGGCAGGCAGGCAGGCAGGCAGGCAGGCAGGCAGGCAGGCAGGCTAACTTTTACCATATAAGATAGAGGTGGGACATTGGGCTAGAAAACTTACAAGAAAGAAAAAAAAAGAATGAAAAAAATAACAGTGGAAATAAAAGAGCAATATATAATAAATGAATTCACTAAAGAAAAGCTTTATGCTGATTTATGCTACTATAATTCACTCTTCTCAATGGAATACATAACCTGGAATGCTCCTTTGGTTTTGACATGTCTTTGAATTTTGTTGTACAATTCTTCAGTCCAATTTGATGCCCTTTAGAATATTGTAGTACAGCTCTCCTAATTGCCCTCCCATAATCCTTCAGCTGATGGCCATGCTTTATGAGAGATTGTGAACATTGTAGTACATAAAGTGTGAGGAACATCAGGCTGAGCAAATCTATTATGACATTTATTATTCCCAAATTACATACACATCTCCCCCTGCACAGTCTCTCTTCATCTTCCCAAGCTTCTATTATTAATGTCT
Organism: Pogona vitticeps; assembly: GCF_051106095.1. Classification (NCBI taxonomy): domain Eukaryota; kingdom Metazoa; phylum Chordata; class Lepidosauria; order Squamata; family Agamidae; genus Pogona; species Pogona vitticeps. The sequence goes on along the minus strand of NC_135783.1, from coordinate 289,673,185 downwards.
TTTTCATAGTTAGTACCAGATGCTGCATCCTAATGGAAAGAAAACAAGGCAAAATAGTTTGAGACCGAAAAGAGCTGACAATAACCTAATCACGTTTTTGCCCAATAAGGCACAGGTGACTTTTCAGATCAAGTTAATTAAAGCTTCAAAATGGATCTACAAAATGCTGAGTTGCATATTGTGTGGCAGGCAATCAAGAGGCACACCACAGATGAGAGGACGGATCTACGTGGTACAAGGATCCATCTATGCAGTGCCAGTCACAAAATCTGTACTGCAGCTTTTTACGTGAAGCAGCTTGTGAGAGATCCCTGTGAATTTTATATTTTCTAGTTTTAATAGGGGCTGTCATTATAATTTTTATCTGCTGTCCCTTGCCTCTATTTTTAACAGGGTTACTGCAGTGTTGCTTTTTATGTCATGCTACTAATGTTTATGTTTTCTGTGAAAACATGAAATGTAGTCAAATAATAATGATGTTCAGGCCGTATTGCAGGGAAGGCTGAGGGCAGTAGCGGCTGGTCAGTTAAAACTGCTGGCTACTGCTGAGGGGCAAGCAAAGAGGTTGGTTGATTTCTTCTGTTTCATGCAAACATGGAGAAAAAGCCATAAAAGAACAAGGTGTCCATCAATACATGGTTGCTGAGTGGATAACCTGGCTCCTGGTGGACAGCAGGCTTCTGCATGCTGGTCATACAGTTGGCAGCTATGGGCCTGTTCAGGGCAGACTGGAATGACCACCTGTTCTCTCCATGGCTTTGTGGCTTAGACTCCTCTGCTCCCCCAGTTATTACCCTCCCATGACAGACAGTGGTTCGTGCCGTCTAAAGAGCTTCCTCACTGCCCATCTCTGCCTCTGGCTTCTCTTTTTAACTGTCCCCTGTGTTTTCACCCATCTCCATACGATGGGATAGTGCCTTTATTTTTCTAGACAAAGATCTGTACATGGGATCCCCACCTCTGAGTCTAGGTGAATAGCGCTAGGTCTTCATATGGTTTGCTCCATTGTGAGCCTGTTTCTTGATTATACTTGAGTGTGATGTGATTGTAGGATATAACAGAGGTAACGGGCTTCAAGGTAGACAGAAACATTTGGCCAATCCCCTACATCCCTCTATGCACCCTCGAAACCTGCTCCAGTGGGCTGGGAAAGCCCTCCAGAGAAGGTTTTCGGGTGTAGGGCTATAACACAGAGGAGAAGTCTGTCTGGTTGGTAGTGCACGGTTCAGTTTAGGCCTGTGTACCTACCTATGGATAAGAGGTGGGCTGAGCAGTGCATTTTGGGGCAGACATTTACCTACCCTGGCCTGCCTTGCAATGCCTAGGCAACCATGTTATGTGAGAAATTATTTTAGGGGAGAGAAGGTATGCAACTTGCATGTGAAATATGTCCACATTTAGATGCATTACTCAAGCCACTTCACAGAGGTTTATGCAGTTAAACACAACATAGTTCTGAAACAAACATTACACTGTTTAGAACAATGCTGGAAAATGTATTTGGCATAAACAATGATAGCGAAGTTCTACAAACACGACGAAGAGCATAATAACTGTGGACACCATTCAGCCTAGCTATCTAGAATTCACTGAATTTGGGTTTAGGGTGGGGGAGATGGAGCAGAAAAAGGCAGGCCTATGTTTTTGTTCTTAACCCCAGTAATCCACAAATTATATTGTAATTCTCTTGTAAATTGAATGGTTTGTATCCATGGGAACAAGGGAAGGAGAAAAATTAAAACTTCCAAGACAATGCTTTGGGGTGGCCTTTATTTTGACAGGGGCAACAGCAGTAAGAAGCAATAAAAATATCTAAACAAGTAAGGAAAAAAAAACAATGTTGTAGATGAACTGGGACTTTCTTTTTGTAAGCAGAGTCATAAAAGGGAATGGCTATGTGACTTTCACACTTTTTTATGAACTTGGAAGACATTTTTAGGTTTATAATATCAGGAAGAGCAATAGTTGTTCCAACCTCTTCTCTGATACTAATATCTCAAAGGGCATTGCGGCTTTTTATGTGCATCCCTTTGGCTGCATAGAAGGATGGTCTGAATGGATTACAGAACTGGAAAGATACTAGCTTATCATTAATGGATATCGGAATTCTTCATTATAGCCTTTATCTCAACATTTTTCTAATCATCCCTATTAGGCAGGTTGTGTTCAATGAACTGCCAAAGCTTTGCCCTGGTTTGCTGAAATAAACAAATGTGAATCTTGTGCATGCCTCTCATGACCTCAGCAGAGGAATCTTCCAGCAAAGATGATCCAAAGAACTGAAAACCCTGAGCCTGATAGGGTGGAATATCAGCATTGCCCTGCGGATCTCGGATCCTTGATGAACCAGGAGCCTGAATCAGTAGATGGTAGGAGCTCAGGGGCTGAGTCCGAGAAAGAGGTGTGATGACTTCCCATCCCTTGGAAGCAAAGAAGACTAAAGGTAACCAAGCACTCCCAGAAGGTGAAGTGCTTGGCTGCAGGGATGTGAGTAAGTGGTCTCCACGTGAGAATCAGGAGCCAAACACTTGCTTCCTGATCACCTACAGCTGTGCTCAAGGGGTCGCTCCTGCAGCACAGCTATAATTCAGCCTCACTTGGAACAGTAAGCTGTTGGAAATGACTTGTATAGCAGTCTCTGCTTTGTTCTTGTATGGAGTCCCTTGTTCTGGGTTGCCTGGACCTGGTTGTCTCCCACAGTGAACTTTTCAGTTTTTGCTTCTCCTTTTCCTGGGTCTGGGACTTTAGTAGTCAAAGAACCTCAGTTGATTCACCCAGTGTGGAACACGGACAATGTCCGCTTGAAGTGAACCTCAGTGTTTTTAAGTGTGAGAAAGTGCGGGATCTAATTAATCACTAGTTTTCAAGCAAGGATCTATTGATAAACAAAACAAAACAAAAGACTTGCAGAAACCTATGAGTGGTGAGAGAAAGGTTATCCTAAAAGGACTTTGCAATTTCTGTTCCCAAGTTTCAGAATGTTGGTGGCTGGAAAGAGCAAGAGGCAGAGGTGCAAGGTGGACACAGGGAGAAGATTCCAGAATGCTTGACTAGAGTTGCAAATAAATAGCTTGGGGAGATTACCTTTTTGGACAACAGCTCCTGGAATTCCTCAGTCAACAGGACCACTGGTCATGCTGACAGGATATTTTTTTTCGGGGGGGGGGTGAAGTTGCAGTCTCAACAGTAACTTGGTTGAAACAAAGTTTGAACAGAACACCATATGCCTGTAAAAAAACAGCAAGCAGTCCCAGCTAATCATAAGGAACTGTTGTCCAGGTTAACCTATCTGATAGCTGCCAAAACTGAAAGGATTGAAGGAAATATGGGAAGCTGAAGACCAAAAAGATATTGTCGTCATTGTTCCAAATACCTGCAGGAAGAATCTCCCCCAAGTCATATGAATGGGGTAGTGCACGTTCTTGGCACAACAGAGGAACTGCATGATAGTCCACCTTCTTGTCTAAATGAGGTTTTCATGATTTGTCACAAGGTTTACTTTGTCTACTAACCAACAAGATATTTGCTGTGCTAGAGCCACAGTTTATTCACCTACACTTGCTCCTGTCCTGACCCATGTCTAGACTGACACTATTGTATCGTATATCACAAAACTGCAGTCCTCAATAGTTATATTCAAGACATTTTGAAAACTATGAGAATTCATACTGTCACTCTCGACAGACCATTTTTAGTATATGCTGATTTTTATTTATCGGCTTGAGGTCAGTGGTGACATCACACAGTTAAACACAACATAGTTCTGAAACAAACATTACACTGTTCAGAACAATGCTGGAAAATGTATTTGGCATAAACAATGATAGCAAATTTCTACAAACATCCTTCATTTCAGAGGCACCACCTTCAACAGGATTGCTTTCATTCTGAAACATTCATCAAGCTGGTTGTTGTGGGTTTTTTGGGCTGTTTGGCCGTATTCTGAAGGTTGTTCTTCCTAACATTTCGCCAGTCTCTGTGGCCGGCATCTTCAGAGGACAGCACTGCCAGAGCACAGAGTGCTGTCCTCTGAAGATGCCGGCCACAGAGACTGGCAAAACGTTAGGAAGAACAACCTTCAGAACACGGCCAAAGAGCCCAAAAAACCCACAACAACCATTAGATCCTGGCCGTAAAAGCTTTCGTGAATATATTCATCAAGCTGTATCAGTTTTTCAATAGCTGCTTTATGATATGATCAGCTGCCAGTCATATAATGATGATGAAGCAATTATTGATGGTCAATTTAGGATTAATCTTTGACACTTATGAAAGTCTTATGTCACAATGAAGATTTCAGTATCACAGAAAGCCTTTGCCAAACACCCACAATCTTCATGACAAACACCCACAATCGTCCACAGTCCTCAACGGGCGGGTTCATTCCATCTCCTATCAACTTTATTTTCATCACCACTTGGCTCTTGTTTTATACGTGAGAGGTGGGTTCAGTCGGCACCATGGGACAGCATTGGCTGGGCTGCCTTTACATTCTGTGGCTGCGTGTCAGAACTGCAGTTGCCCTGTGTCAGCTTTTTGCTTACGTTATAAACCACCCAGAGTGGGCAGTATGCTCAAACAAACAAACAGGAAGACAGACAGACATGCTTTTATTCATGAAAGCTGGTGTTGAATGTTTGCTTTTTAGTGGTCTAAATATGATACCACCTCTTCTACACTTAGATTGTGTAAAGGCCCGCATGGCTCTCTCTATTCTTTTTTTCTTTCTTTCTTGAAAAGCTTTGGTTGATAAACAAAGGATAGCAGCTGTATTCACTTAAAAGTCTGAACATGAAAGAAAGAAAACAGCATGACGTCCAGTTCCTATCCATCCCCACCAAAAGAGCAACACCATGGCTAATATAGATAGGCTGTCAGAAAAACATTAGAACGCCACCCACTGGGCCAGGGTGACAATCATATGGCATGCCCATTTCCCTCCTGCCAATTTCTCCTGTTTTTTTTTTCTTTCCAGTTAGTAAGCAACCTTAAAGTAAGGTAGATTTCTTACTTTTCCAGCCCAGGGACTTGCAGGTATGTTAGACGCAGTAAAAGTCCTTCCGTCCCCATTCAGTGTTGCCAGGCAAATTGGCTAGGGTGCTTATCAGGGTTGTTTTAGTCCAGCTAGGAGCTGGTGTAGTTCAGAGGGTAGCAATGCCTGGCTGTAGAGCTGGGATTCAGGAGTTTAAATACCCAGTGTGCCACCCAAGAGAAGGGCCAGCCAAGATCACCTGTAGCATGTGTGGCTGAGAAGCTTTGAGGCTTTGGGCAAGTTGCACAGTTCTAGAACACAAGGAGAAAGGCAGGAGTAATACACTACTTCTGAGTACTTTATGCCTATAAAAGCCAGGAAGGAGTACCATGAATTGGAATTGACTTGACAGCACATAATTCATTATTTCCCCCAACTAGGCCGGTCAGTACAGAAGGCTTCCCATTTCTCAAGATTTCCAGGCGAACCCTGGATATCTTGGACCTCTCAAACACCACAGAGGTTGGCCCTTGTAAAGTCACAGTGGCAGGGTGGACAAGCGGTCATACAGGTGCTGGAACGTCATGTGGCCCAGCTGATTGTAGACCCATGAGAGGCATGAGAGAGATGCCACACATGCTACAGGTGACCATGAGAGGCATGAGAGAGATTCAGATCAATGGACCCAGAATAACCAGGCAATATGGTAAGTCAGAGCCACGGGGAAAAAAAGCACACAGTGAGCCAAATGGCAAAACTTACCCAGAAGCTGTGGCAGCAACCTTCCACAATGTGTTGATGCCGAGACTTTCAAAAAATCTCACTGCTGGCACACAGAAACCTTTTTTCCAGGCATTCTGCTGCTACTGCCATGATTTATGCCACCAGAAGCTGCAATATGGGCACTTGACTCCCTGCCTTGCTCCAAATGGCACAACGGGCCCAAGAGCATGCCCTCACAGACTCTCTCCCAAGACTCCTTCTATGCTTCTTTGGTGTACCAGTTGTGCAAAAGCCCATCATGCACAAAAACACCTTGGCACTTAGCTTGCAAGTGCCAGCTGGGAATGGGTGGAGATGAGAGCCCAGGCTTGAAAGTCTCCTCACAGGGGACAAAAAGCATTCCATTTCCTCTTATGCTGCCACTCGGCTTATGATTTCTCTCCTTTCTAAAGAATCAAGGAAGCACAACAATGCCCCAAGATGCCAGCCAGCTCCCTAAGACCTGACAACCCTGAGTCCAAGATATTGGAAGGGTGCAGGATTAGAGAAGACTGAGGTATTCATAGCTTTTTTTTAAAAAAAGTGCAAGCTGTCTCATAAAAACCATGTCCCAACAGGCAGCCTATAAATAATTCTATAAATAAATGCATCACGGAGATGTTCAGCAGAAGAGCTCACCACTATGGTCTGTGTGAGTTTTTAGAATGTCTTTTAATTACCATATGCAAGCAGGAAAGCAATTATTCTGAATTAATTAACAGAGAATAGAAGGGGTGAGGTTCTATATGTCAGATTACTTTGGTGGAAATTCACCCTTTGGTTTTTATGTGCAAGCACCAATTCTCTCACTTCAAGCCAAAGCAGTGTTTTAAGTTAAATGTGGTTTTGAGACGGAAAATAGCTCTGAAAGAAAAACATATATAAAACAGCTATAAATAAAAAAAAACATATATAAAACAGCTATAAATAACCCATGCAGGAAGTTCAATTTTTAGGCAGCAATCCTATAAACATTTACTTGGCAGTAAGTGCCATGAAACCTATTGGGACTTAATTCTAATATAAGTTTAGTAGTGTATTGCACTGGCAGTAACACTGTGAGGAAAGAGTTTCATTTCATTTTCCTGGGGAAAGAGAAAAATTCATTAGGCTGTCACCCTCTCTAGTTTGTATAGTGGAATAAAATCATAGTGGAAAATTTTGGAGAGTCACAGAATTGTTTGCCAAGGTTCTTTGGTGGTTTTTGCTGTTGAAGGATTCTTTTAGCCTGCCACATTTCAGGCTGAGTATATATTCTGAGCATACTGAGAAAAAAAAAACCCACTATCAGATGTTCTGTGTACTGCAAAATTTCTGTTATGCCTTCTCTCTCTGCAATTCTCAGGGCCTTCAGGCTCCACTCTTCCAAGCCCTTGAACTGGCCTTGCTTTTATGTATTTGATTGCCTATAGCTCGTTTAAAATTAAATTCCTCTCTAGTCCCTTGTGAGGTGAAACTCCCCTTCCTTTTCCCATGCCCTGAAAGAATTTGCACTTAGAGAATCCAGATGCACGGAACATGCATTCTCATTTCATCCCATAAACAAAACTAACAAACAAACAACAAAAACAACACAGTAAGAAGCAGGGAAATCTCAGCTACCATCAGGCTAGCAGATCTCAAGCAGTATATTGTTCTTTCTCAACTTCTGTTACTTGCTATATCGCCCTATATCTGCCCTACCTTCCTTGCACAGCTATGTTAGCAGCTAAACAGGCCTTTCTACTACTTGACACATCCATTTGGTTTTCTCTCTCAGAACTCTTCACTCTATTTTCATTTTCTCTTCTACCATTCTCCTGACTACAGCCTGAAAGACTCATTTTTTCCCATTACCCTTTTACCGTATCCTACCACCCCTTAATCAAAATGTACCATTCTTTCCCATCTGCCTTCTGCGGTTATTTCAGTTCCCTTCTCTTCCTTTTGCTTGTGGATGATGTAAATATGTATCGGTAAGTTAGCTGGCTGTATGATAGAATGAATGGGTTGACTGACAGATGAGTGCTGGATGAGTGGCTGATAAGACAAGTATGACAGTTGGGAGCAGAAAAGAGTTTGCCTTCATAAAACTTTGTTGTCTTTGGCTTCTTTTCCCAGTCTAGGGTGAGCAGGAGATAAGATATATAAGGATGAGTATGTTAGAATGTCAGAGAAGAATGAGTTAAGACAGAGATGGGGTTTTTTAGAGGTAGAGAGGGTATGAGTTATATTACATGTGATAAACACAGTGTGACAGGTGGGTAAAGAGATAACCAGAATTGGTATGTAATAAGTTTGGAAATAGATACAATTTAGCTTAGATATATTAAAAGGCTGCATGAAATATCTTTTGCTTCTTTTTATTGTTTATTGTCTAAAGCTTAGACAATAAACAATAAAACGTTTCCAAACTTTAGACTCCAAACCCTTTATAATTTAATAGCTGAAATCATAAGCTGCAGTATTTTTTCTGAAATAAAAGATTTCTGATTTCTCCCCCAGGCCTCCTATAGAATCTGGGACAGGAAAGGGAAATTTTTAATTACTGAATGTCACCACCACTTTACCAGCAGTGAAAATTTTCAGTAATTAAAGACACACACCCCTTATATCATGTAACCCCAAACAGCTTCTTGACAATGAAAGCGATTCCATGGGAGCCTTGATGCCTTCAGAGGAGTAGGAAAATACCTTGTTTTCCCAAAAATAAAACCTAACCTGAAAATAAGCCCTACAGTATATGATTTTTCAGGATGCTCATAATATAAGCCCTACCCCCAAATTAAGCCCCAGTTAAGTGAAACCCTGCCCTCCAGAAGAAGATAACATAACTGTATTTGAATAAATGTAGATGGTTGTACATGAAAAAATAAAACATCACCTGAAAATAAGCCCTGCTGCATTTTTGTTTGGAGCAAAAATTAGTATAAGACCCTGTCTTATTTTTGGGGAAACATGGTAGGCGATCTCTCTTCCCAACTCCCAATAATGCCAGCCAGTTTGAATGTGACAGAATGTAGAAAGCAAGGGTTTCTGGAGAGAACAAAATGGCAGCTGTTCCAATACTCTTTCCCCAGAAGACTGTCAAAATCATCTTGAAGTACAGCTGAAACAAAATAGTAACTTTTGTGATGGTGAACTGGCCAAAGAGTGATCATTGTGTACTCTCAGTTTTAGAACCTAGATACTGAAAAGGATTAAAGCAGCTGTGTTATGTTGGGGTGAACAGTTACTTGGCACAGCAAACTGTATGTCTACAGTTCTACCTTTTAGTCATATGCCCTCTAGATGGGAGCACTTCTATTAAACTTCTTGTGCAAGATAAGAATAATGAAGGATGACCTCTGGCGATAATTTTTCCTCTGCTTTGCATAACCTAGATACTCAGCTTTGATCACAAGATAAATGCAGTTCTTAGCTCTGGGAGAGAAGGGGAATGTCCGCACATCTTCAGAATTCTGCTGCCAGCGTTATCTAATGTTAAAATATGATTGATTCTTTGACATCATTGGTAATATCATTATATTTTCATGTACTGGAGACTTTGAACATGATAAAGGCCATAAGGGAGAATGTTGCTCATTTATGGCAGCACAGTTTCATCCTTTTGTCATAATATTTGACACCACAGGTGGAAAATAGTGATAGTTATTGGCCACTGATGACACATTAAATGAATAAAAACTTGTGTTACCCTTATGGGAAGAATAAAGGCAATCAGGATCTTCTCTAATCTTCTACAGAGCACTTCACTGTCTCCAGATCGGGTGCTGCTCAGTGTTAATCTTTTCTTTGATACAGTGGCCCAGTTCTCATTGAGACAGAACAATTGCATTTAGCCAGAGATGGGAAATGTCTCCTACTTGGATTACCAAAACAAACAAACAAACAAACAAACAAACAAACAAACAAACAAACAAACAAACAAACAACCCCACCTCTTGGAAAATTGTCCAACTATAATTTGGCTTCTACATTTTCAGAGGCCTGGTGGAATGCTCCTACACACACAAACACACCACCCACTTCTATGTAGAAAACTAGACATTAGAAAGAATACTAGACTTCAACTTTTTTCCTGTGGTCCAAATTAAATAGGAAGAGTACAGAGGATGCCATTTTCTTAACTTTTTACCCCTTACTGTTTTAAGCCCATTGAAGCTTTTCCACCCCTCAAAATCAGACATGACTAAATATCACTAGTGGTTTTGAAAAAGGACTCTGGGGTCTAATACATCTCTGCCTCCAAAAAGTATTGGGAAATTGCCACCCACCCAATTCCCTAGAGGGACCTTTTTAAAGTGAATTTTTTGGTGGGGGTATCAAGGCCATGGGAGCAGAGGAGGTGGCAGCTATTAGAGGGGCTCCAGAACCTTGGACATCCAAATGCTGCCATCCCTGGTCTCAGCCTCATCCCTGAATATGAGAAGATGGATGCTGGGATCATCTTAGATTGGTGCTGGAATGATCATGATCATAAATGCCAGTGGCCTTGAATCCTAGTTTTCAGGCACTCCTTGACATGGTGTCTTAGTCTTTGAATAACAATGTCTGCAAAAACCAGAAGGTAAAGCATTTGGCATCATAAAGATAAAAATGAATACCTGGCCTTGCACAATGTTCCAGCAAATGAAGATACTTTTAATGATACAGCCACAGAATCTGCCAGCTGAAAAGCTAGTGGATCCAATCCTATGAGATGTTGGTTCCTTTTCTTCTGTACTCCTTATGGTCTGCTGCAGGTTTGACTTAATATTCAGTCTAGTACTGAAGGGCTGAATTCATTCAGTTGTCCTCAAAATTCTCAAATAACTCATTTTTACATTGATCTTGCAAAGGACAGTGACCAATTACCATAAGATATGACACAATAAAAAAGATGATGGCAGTGGAATGAAAATTATTATAAAAATTATCTCTGACTGACATAATAACTCTGACTGACATGGCTCAAAGTCTCTAGCTTTCTGATCCATCTGATCCATTATATCTGTCACTGTGTCCTGGCCTTTCCACGAGCTATATGAGAAACAGAATTCATTAGTAATTATAGGTATTTTGAGAGCATTAGCCAGAAGGCATTGGGGACATTTTACATGCAATAAAATATTCAGAATTGATGACACAGATTTTTTTCCATGAATATTGGAAGCTTTCTATTTCTTTCTGAGCTCAATGGTAATATAACAGAAAGGAAAAGACAATATTGCATGCATTGTAAAATAAGGTTTGTACGTAGGTTCTATCCTTTGGTGAGTGGTCTTGATCTTACTAGCTGTTAATTGTAGTTTCAAACTGTAAGTTAAAACTATCATATTAGTAATGTTGTCAATAACAGCAATGAACAACAATAACGAATATGTTAGCCTCCGCCTTTGCCATTCTCCAGTCCTTCAGGGAAGCTATGTATAAATGAAGTTGCTTTTTTTGGTTCTTATCATTGTCATCAGGTTTCCAAGTTTCCTGCTTTTGGATTGGTACTAGTGACCTCTTCCCTGGCTGGCAACCACAAGATGGTTCTTCATTGGTTAATAATATGGAGACAACTCGCTACTGTTTTCAGGGGCTGACATAACCCTAGGCACCCTGTCTCTGTAATGAACATCCTGGGCTCATGAGGTAACACATTACCAAGGACCAAAACACTATTTATCCATCTCCATACCAATCCATTGTTTGAGGTTCAAAGAAGCTTCATAAATACAATGCAGTTTCTCCCAGTGTCCCAGGCAGTTAAAATCTCCTGTCCTGTCTGAGAGTCATCCCTGCATCTAAGCCCTTTTTTCAAAAAAATATTTTTTCCCCATTCTTCTGGTTTGTTCCCCTTTGAGTTCCCTTTTTCCTGACATCTATGTGTCTCCCAGGAAAGAGCTTAACACAGTAAAACTGCAGGCTAAATGGACTTTTCTCACACATCTAATGGAGATCTTGAGTACCTCTGAACTGAGCGCTGTTGGGAGCAGGAGCTTGTTCAATTTCTCATGATGCCCCTGATGTGAAGTGGTTCTTAAAGGCAGAGAAACCTTCTCATATATTGACTTGGAAACTTTAAAGGAAGAAATGTATTCCATTAGTGAGATGGGTATAAACCAGCCTAAACAGTTCAATTTTTGTTCATGTAGTTCATATAATATAATGCCTCTTTTAACTTGCCCACACCATCATGTTTTTAACAAGGGAAGAGCAATAATCTGTGTTCTTTTTTCCTCTCCTGTTGCTTTGTCTTTTATGTTTTCAGACCAAGCTTAAAACTCCAAGCAAAATGAAGTGAACGTAATCCAGAGTGCAAATATAGATAGCTGTCTAGTGGAAATCAATACATTGTTTAACACCAGTTCTTCAGAGGTTTCATCATCACTTCAGAGCAGGGACATTTCAAGAATGAACTGGCCATTTGGACTTGTTTTCACTAAGGCAGTTGGTAATGTGCCCAGCATGAGAGGGCTAAGCCCATCTGATCACAAATGAGGACTCATAAAATCAAATGCTGTAGACAAAGGTCTAAAGATTGGCAGGAAGATTCTATAAACTTTCTTAACTGGCAGTGAATTGCTGCTAGTAAAGAAGTTGCCATTGTCATGGCATGTAACAATAAATGCTTGTGCTGGCTTCTTAATACATGCTGATAGACTTGTGCTCATGTAATTTTCATTTGGATCCCAGCCTATGTATTTGCATGTGTTGAGATAAAACATTATGTACACAAGTGCATGTTTTGAGAATAAATTTGTTTAAAAATGCAAATTGTACAAAGACATGTTTTCATGCTAAATATATGATGTATTTAGGAAGTAGTGTCTGCTTTTTTCCTTCTCTCTCTCTCACCCAATCCTTTTTTTTCTCTCTTAAAAAAACCAGATCAACTGCTTCAAATATTAGTTTAGAAATAAATGCCTCTGTGTGAATGTTACGCATTTTTAAAGAAGTTGTAGATTAATGTAGAAATGGGGCAAAATGGACACATGGAACTGGCATGAACTCTTTTTCTGCTCTTCTCAGCAGCTGAACAGCTCTGAAAATACTTGAGATCCTACAATATTCTGTATCTTTAAGGAACAAGCAGTTCAAGCAGTTAAACCTTGACAGTAGTGTTTGACCCTTGAGTGCAAAAATTGCCAACCATTAAAATTTAAACATGCCTATTAATTAAAAATGCTGGCTTTTAGGATTTGAACGCTTATGCATAAAATCTAAGGAGAAGCAGTTAGTTTAACAGGCCTTGGCACTACTTTTATGGAACCTGAATATATCAGCGCAGGAAGTAAAGAGCCAGAGTAGCATATTTGTTTGATTGTCTGACTCAGGATGAGCCATGCTGGATCAGATAAAAGGTCTGTCTGGTTCAGAATTTTGTTCCCACAGTGGCAAACCAGATGCCTGTGAGGAGTCTGTAAGCAGGGCCTGAGAATGCTCTCCTGTTTATGCTCCTCAACTATTAATTCTGATGGAGATTGTCTCTAATATTGGGACCTGTTGTGAGTAGCCATTTACAGCTTCCTCTTTCATGAATTTGTTTAATTTGCTTTTAAACCCACCCACTTTAGCATCCGTAACTATATCCTGTGGTAGCAAATTCCTCAGTCACTTCATAGTTAAATGGGTTCATTTAACTCAGCTCTGTGAAGCTCGTTAGGAGATCTGGGGTTTCTATTACTTTCTAATCAGCCTATATCACAGGGCTCTTGTAAGGAGAAAAGGAGGACAAAATCATAGGGGATGAGATAACATATCTAATACAAGAAATATATAAACTGAAATAAAATGAATTTATTTAGACAGATTGCACACATTTTGGTAAAAGTGATGAAGACCTCTTGACCTAGCTTGTGTAGCTGACCACACATAAGACCTTGTATTTTTTCTAAGTTATACGCTGTTCTCTAATGGATTTTCTGCCTGGATAATCTCCAGAATTTAAGTTTTCTCAAATGGTAAACCTGGCCTTGCAGCAATGACTGGAGAACCAAAGCAAAAATATAGCTGACTACTAAGAAGCTAAAAAAATCATGACTACAGAAGAATTACATAATCTTAATGTTGACAATGAAGACAATTGAAATAGTGAAAGACTTTGTATACTTTGGTTCAATCATCAATCCAAATGGAGATTGCAGCCAAGAAAGAGACTGAGACCCGGAAGGGCAGCAATGAAGGAGTTAAAAAAGATCACCAAGTGCAAGGATGTCATACTGGAGACCAAGATCAAGATCATTCACATTCTTGAATTTCCAGTCACAATGTGCAGGTATGAAAGCTGAAAGAAAGGTGACAGAAAACGAATTGAGTTATTTGAAATGTGGTACTGGAAAAGAGCTTTGCAGATACCCTGGACTGCCAGAAAGATGAACAAGTGGGTCCAAGATCAAATCAAGCCTGTAGGAGGCAAAAACATTGAAAGTGAGGCTGTTGTACTTTGGGCACGTCATGAAAAAGGTATGATTCTGTGGAAAAGACAATAATACTGGGAAAGGTGGGTGCCAGCAGGAAAAGAGGAAGACCAAATACTAGATGGATTGACTCTCTAAAGGAAGCCACAGGCTTGAGTTTGTAAGAGCTGTGCGTGGCTGTTGAGGACAAAACATTTGGGAGATCATTCATTTATAGGATGGTCAGACGTTGAAGGCGACTTGATGGTACGTAACAACAAACCTGGCCTTCCGTTTACCATTCAAATAACTCCCTTTTATCATATCACATTGCAATCTCTCACCATTCTTTTAGACACTTCATATATTTTTTTATTACTGACTTGTGTAAATCCTTATGATTCTTATCATTTCTCAGTTTCTCAAAATCCTAAGACTTAGATGAAGTCATTTCTTGAATATATCTGCACACATGGCCCATACCAGTATATATAGAATATTGCCTTCTTCTGCAAGCCTTTTTAAAGTACTATTTTGCAGCCGATTTTAGTAAAGCCATCCACTCTTATCCATCAATCATTATAAAGATTCCTTTGGTTATAAAATGGAACAGTAATGTCAGATTGGCACCACCCCTTCTTTGAGTCTTAAGCATAAAATGCTCCACTGTCTAAACTTGAGGGTTGTGCCCACACTTTGCCTAAAAATAAATGGCAGCTCACAGTTATGGGGGAAGGGAAGGAATCAGGCCCAGTGCATCTGTACCATGACAGCATATAGATATTTTCCTATGGAAAGAACCTTTCCAGAAGCAGCAAGTATAAACACTTATGGTGAAGGTTATCTTTCGTTAGGTTACTCCTTTTCTTTATATTCTAACAAGATTTACTGTTAATGGGATTTTGTGCCTGTACTTTAGCTTGATTCCTTCAGGAGACCCATAAAAATATATGAATTCTCTTCACGCAGATGGTATGTTAGAAACAAGACTACAAACAAACAGTCCTTTTGGTGAGCAGCCAGGCTGAGTAAGGAAACATTTCATGCTGTGGAAGTATCTATTAATAATGTAGCTGCCTAAGAGCCAGATGCCAAGCATACCAGATCCCAAAGGGTGCCAATATTACACGGATGATGGATGGATTATGGGTGATAAAGGAAAGAATATTCAACCAAAGGCTTGTTCACCTTGCCTATGGATATTTGACTGAAAGATGTAGAGGCAGGCCACCAAAGCCTAAGGCTGCAGTGTGAAGGTGCAGCTAATGCCTTCATGCCATTGATAACAGATGCATCCACCATTGCTATGACGACTCCTTTCTATCTCACATCTGTACAGTTTAAATTTCTGTGCCTTTTAAATTCCCCCAACTCTGGCATGGTCGGGGCAAGAATCAGGCTTGCGTCTAGGAACAAAGCACTGCACCATATGAGAGCCAAACCAGTTGGTATGTTAGTACATATATTAAGCCACTTTGGGTTCTTTTAAAGAGAAAGGTGAGCTAAGAATAAATTAATAAAATAAACTGATTCGGAAGTAGTGCTCCTTCAAGTAGTGAAAGGCATCTGTTCGCCACAACATGTGCTTCTCACCACCTCCATGTACTGTATTGTGCATAGCCATGCTATGTTTTGTGATTGGACACTGGAGGGTAACACAAGCTTACTTTACAAGTCTGATTGTTGAAGACTTTATACCTGAAGAAATCCCAGTCACCAGGAGAAAAATGCATTAAAATTGCTACTTGTCAGAGTGTCTCTCCCCAATATCATCTGCTCAACCCACCAGATCCTCCCAGCTAAATATTTCTGCTTACACTGCAAGCTCATTGCTTTCACTTCTGAAGATGGGCACTCCGAGGTTTCCGTCTGCTTTTCTGTAGATATTATTTTAAACTCATGCTACCTGTAGCCTCCTTTGCTTATAAGTAAAGAGGCAGTCTTCCTGGCCTTTTGGGGGGGGGGGAGGAAGAAAGAAATACAGGGTGTAGTTTCTAAAAGTTGTCTGTGGTTCCAGCTTCCTCATGTGTTTCTATATCCATGTTCCTCAGCCACAGCAATGGATTTGATTTTCCCCTTTTAACTCACAGCTTTGCACCCAAAAACCAGGAGTGGAAAATAGACTTGCATACCATTAGCTTTCTTGTGGTTGTCATTCATGAATGAAAAAGAATATAAAAAGAGGAAAAAATCCCAAAATAAAACTACTCTTTACAATACAGTCAAAAAGCTGGCTTTATTCAGCCGGCAATTGTGGCAGAGCCGTAGTCAAGAATAGGTGCAATTACATTGCTCGCCAAAAGGCAAGTCCCTTTCAAAGAAGTCATTTCAGAACAATCAACTGTGGAGCAGTATCAAGAGCAATTCTGAGAACTAAGAAAGGGAATGAGAAAGCCATGTGAAAGGATCACACCCCATTAAATTCCATGCCAAGTGTGAAAGGGCTCAGAGTATATTGAAGTCCAGCTGCTACAGCAATATTATCTGTTGATTTAGATACAGAGAAACATCTTCAGATTTTCACCCTGCTATGATATCTCAAGCAATTTATGGCCTATGTTCATCCCTTTACATGACTGGAATGAGAATCAATAACAACCGAAGAACATTTTGCAAGATGTACAGTGCTATACAAATGAATCATAATTTTATATCTATGTTGCATAAATCTTAGAAGAAGAAGAAGAAGAAGAAGAAGAAGAAGAAGAAGAAGAAGAAGAAGAAGAAGAAGAAGAAGAAGAAGAAGAAGAAGAAAACCGCAGAACTTATGGACCATTGAGTCCAGCTCCTGTCAAGAAGATACAGTGGGGAATCGAATTCTGAGCCTCTGGCTCCACAGCCAGATACTTAAACCAATGAGCTGTGTCACCAGGATCACACAGTTTTTAATATGCCTATTTTCATGGTATTGCTTTTAATTAGCTGTGCTGCTGCATATTAATTAAGTCATACCCGTGCTGACTTTTCCCAAGTCTTCACAACAGACAGCCATCAAAGTGATGTCTAGGAAGGGCCCTAAAGTCTTAACAAACAAGGAGCAGATAGAACGTTGGGATAGCAGGCTAGTCTTTTAAACATAGATATGATCATTGAGCATTTGATTGGCAATATAAATCTATGAGTAAGAAGGCATAGCTGGCTCCTTTTGCTACCCTTTTCACAGGATTCACTAGGCAGGGCCTAATCTTGTTCGCCTCTAAATTTTGCAAATGATGATGATGATGATGATGATGATGATGATGATGATTTTATTAATTTTCTATAGGAATAGGGGTTGAGGTACAGATTGGCACAGGGTAAAAAAAGGGGGTAAGAATGGGAAAAGGTAAAATTCCAGAGAGTGAAAGAGTATTCTGATTATTGGCGGAACATACGGTCCAATTATACATGAACAGCACATCACTAGGGAAGTGAATTCATTATGTACAGAAAGGCATCTGACTGTGACAACAAACATGGAGTGTACCTATACACTGTTACAACAGGTTAATATCACTGTGATTATCACAGGAATCCTTGACTTGTAAATTGGTGAGAGACTTAACATTCTCTGCTGTATTTCAAAAGAAAGAACTAGAGTTTTCTGTTGGAGAATTCTAAGTCATTCACCAAATTACAAGTCCCAGGATTCCACACAATGGAGCAACAGCAAGTAAAATGGCATGGGACCACTGTAACTGTGTAGTGTAGGCACACTTACAGTTTGCAAATTAGTTTGCTTTGGCAAACACAGACATGCTTGTACAAGCTGAAGGTCTGCCAAAATTATGGCTGTGGAATAAGGATGTGATTTTGCCTCCTAATGGTTTACTCCCCAATGTTTGACTGGATAGAAGAACATTTTTCCATCCCTTCCTTTCCTTTCTCTCCAGCTTCAGGTAAAAATGCATAGAAGTCTTTATTTCTCTTCCCTTTCCATTAATATTACTTCTGCTAGAACATAGAAGCTTCTGTGAATGAAAGTCAGTCCTAGGTGCAACCAGCTCACTTCATCACACTTTACAGGGCCATTTCAATTCAGGGATTCTCAGATTTCATTCAACCCAGAAGTGTCAGAATCACCGTTAGAAAAGGCTGATAGCTTTTTTCATGAGGCAGTCAATAGCCTCTATTATTGGGAAGCCAACGGATGCAGACTATAAAGATTGCAGAAGGCATAACATAACCTCATCATTTGTGTAGCTATAGTAGGCATCCAGTCTCAAGAGACTATGGTAACATACTCTGAGTAGAGGTCTTAGAACAGCATCTAAGAAGGCCAATTCGAGAGTGACAGTCATTTTGCTGGTTTCAGGACTGCCTCTTTGCCTCAGCCTGCTGAGCACGTGTCTTTTCAAACTGGGAGAGGCCATGCTGTACTGCCTGCCTCCAGGCTGAGCGCTCAGATGTCAAGGTTTCCCATCTGTTGAGATACATTCCTAAGGCCTTCAGATCCCATTTGCAGATATCTTTGTATTGCAGCGGTGGTCTCCCTCTGGGGCACTTTCCCTGTAGCAGGTGCAAATAAATGTAAGAAAAAAATGGTGAAGAGAATGGTGCACACTGTATCATGGGTATGTATCTTGTAAACTGTCTTCTGTGAAACCTGGTTATAAACATGCCCATTACTTTCAACCTACCCCATAACTTCTTTATGGAACTTTGTATGTGTGCTTCTATTCCTGATTATTTAAGCTGTACTTGAAGCATTCCAGTTTGCCCAGTGATTATAAGCTGCTATTTCAGTTTTCAGTTTAACTTTGCCTCCTTATACATAGGAGAGAAATATTTCATGGTAGTGATTCTGAAAAATAATTATTTCATGCTGGCAAAAAAAGGAGAGAGTTAAAAACCTTATCAGAATGTGTCCTCCTCTTGTGCTCCTTTCCACTCTTTTGTGGAAAGAGTGGAAATGCAAAACCATGAGACAGCCTGTGCCACAAATTAGACCTTCCAGCCACCTTGTAGACTTTCCTGTGCCTGAAATACATTGATTAAATCTCAGAATGCTCTATACTGTTAGCTTGCTCAGCTGGCACCCCTATCTCTGTGCATGACATTCAACTTTTTCTAATCATGGACAGCATGATTGACATCCTTCTTGAAGTGTGGTGTCCAGAACTAGATAGACACAATCTGAATATAAGCCAACAGTGTGATGTGGCTATTAAAATGGAAAATGTTATTTTAGGCTGCATTAACAGAAGTCTCCAAATCTCACAAGGTACTTTGCTGTTGTTTAGTTGTTAAGTCATGTCCAACTCTTCGTAACCCCATGGACCAGAGCACACCAGGCCCTCCTGTCTTCCACTGCCTCCCGGAGTTTGGTCAAACAAGGTAGTAGTTCCCCTCTATTCGGTACTGGTTAGACCTCATCTTGAGTATTGTGTCTAGTTCTGGACACCACACTTCAAGAAGGATGTCAACAAATTGGAACAAGTTCAGGGGAGGCCAACAAGGATGATGAGGGGGCTGGAAACAAAGCATTATTAGGAAAGACTGAAAGAACTCATCATATTTAGCTTGAGGGGAAAAATCTGAGGGGAGACATAATAGCACTTTTCAATTACTTGAAAGGTTGTCATACACAGGTGGTGGAGGATCTCTTCTTGATCATCCCAGAGTGCAGGACATGCAACAATAGGCTTAAGTTACAGGAAGCCAGATTTCAGTTGAGTATCAGGAAAAACTTCCTAACTGTTAGAGCAGTATGGCTATGGAATCAATTACCTGGAGAGGTGGTGAGTGCTCCAACCTTGGAGGCATTCAGGAGAAATTTAGACAACCACCTGGCAGATATTTGATTTGCATTCTTGCACTGAGCAGGGGATTGGACTCAATAGCCTTATAGATTCCTTCCAACTTCATTATCCTCCTGGCAGAAAAATACCTGCATAATGGTTGTGATATCATCAGGAGTTGATTTTTGGTAACCAATAATGTCTTACCTTTGCCCAGTGGCTTTTCCAAGTCCTGTTTTATTCCTTTCATAGCATGGAAGCTTTGAGAGCCATGGGTACAAAGGAGGGAGTCTTTAATTATACAAAATCACCACCACTAGAAAATATTACTTCAGGAGGAGATTTTAGCTTGTAAAGACTTCCTCCTTCCATCTTGTGACTCCCATGCTTCCATGAGATCAAAAGGGATTACACAGGAGTTGGAAATGCCACAATACAGAAGTAGGAACATCTTAATTAGCAAAAATTGCTCCCTGCTAATGTCATCACAGTTCTGCAGGCATAAGTTATGCAAAAGAGGGGCTCACTACTTAAGTTTGTTTTGTATTACAGGCCAGTAGCTTGTAATATTATAATTTTTAAAGTTACTAAAAGACATTTTAGTTACTTTTGAATAACATTGCACTTCACGTGGTAGCTATAGCCTTGCACTTGCAACACTAGCTGCTTACCTTACTTTTGAAACATTACCTTTCAAGCTCAGAAACTGCATCCAACAATTGTTTCAAGCACATATAGCATCAGATCAGTTTTTCCCCATACAGTCTGCACCATCTGCACAGTGAATGGTTAGTGATTTCAGGTTTGAAAGTGGCAATCAGTTGTAAGGCATTGTTAAGGGAAAGCCTTGTTCAGAAGTTCTCACACCAGATGGTGGTGGTGGTGATGGTGATGACTGATGATGATAATTGTGATCATTGCAATGATTTAGCCTACATAGTGTACGTTTGCAAGGGTACTGACAGTGTGGTTCATGTAAAGATGTAGCCTTCCCAGATAAGGAAATCTGTGTTCATAATTTCCCTCCAAGTAAATTGATCTAAGCTCTTTCAATTTTTACAGAGGAAAACCATTAGCCCAGAGGTCCCCATGACTAAAGATATTTAAATTGGAACGTTATGTCACTTATTTTTCTCAGTTCATCCTTGCTGATGTGATTGGAGGCTATTTACCTTTACCAGACAAGTCACCAAGCAGATCAGACAGAATTGGTAATGATGATTAAATTTTGCAGCTGTGTCTAGGCACAGTCATGCTAAAAATATTCCCACCAAGACTCCTGTATTAATTAATTCCAGCCCAAACCCGCCTTGGGGATTATGCATTACTTAAGAACATAAGAAGAGCCCTGCTGGATCAGGCCAAGGGCCCATCTAGTCCAGCTTCTTGTATCTCACAGTGGCCCCACTGGATACCTCCAGGAGCACATGAGACAACTAGATTCCTGTCTCCTGATACTAATCCCCTGCATCAGGCATTTTAAGATACCTTCCTTTTAAGCCTAGAGATTATACATCCCCATCATGGCTTGTAGCCTGTGATGGACTTTTCCTCCAGGAATCTGTCCAATCCCCTTTTAAATCTAGGCCAGATGTCATCACCACATCCTGTGGCAGGGTGTTCCACAGACTAAAAACATGCTGGCTAAAGAAATCTTTTCTTTTGTCTGTTCTCACTCTCCCAACACTCAATTTGAGTGGATGTCCCCTGGTTCTGGTACTGTGTGAGTGGGAAAAGAGCTTCCCTCTATCTACTTTCCATCCAGTGCCTGATTTTATATGTCTCAATCATGACCCCTTTCAGGTGCCTTTTCTCTAGACTAAAAAGCCCCAAACTCTGTAGTCTATTAGTTGCCCCAGCCTAGTAATCATCATTTCTGCACCTTTTCCAGTTCCACTGTGTCTTTTTTGAGGAGCAGCAACCAGAACTTTACACAGTACTCCAGATGCAGCATTACCATCGTGTTGAACAATGGCATTACAATGTTGGCTGTTTTATTTTCAATCCTCTTTTTAATAATACCTAGAATGGAACTGGCCTTCTTTACTGCTGTCGCACACTGGGTTGACACTTTCATCAAACTGTCCACCAGCACACTAAGATCACTTTCCTGATCCGACACTGACAGCTCAGAACTAGAGATGGGGACAAATTTTAAAAAAGGCAATTTGTTTTGATCCATTATTGGTCAAGGTTAATGAATCAAGGAATACGAATATATGAATATTCATCAATGAATCAATCTGTTGAGTCACATGCATTTAAACAGCTGTAACACTGGCCCTTGATGACCTAGAAACACCAAATGTGCAGGACAGCTTCCTCAGACACATTTCGACAACTCCTGAAAGTTTAGTGAACATTGGATCACAGACCCCTGAGTTATATAGTCACAAAAGTGACCCCACCAGCAAAGCTCCCCCAGGTACTTAGAAACTCCAGAATCATAAAGGAGCTTCCTATGTGTTTCCCCAACATGCCTGCCAACTTTGGTTATGATTGGATATCGGAACTCTGAGTTATTCACCCACAAATCGGGTCCCCCAGGAGAGTTTACCACACGGCACAGAAGCTCATGGCATTGAGGGAGTTATATTTGGCCCCAGCAGAATGAGAGGTCCCTTTGGCAGAGGCATGCATGAGGCATCGAGTTTGTCTTCAGCTCAGCACAACATTACATTTGCCAGTGAAGTAGAGTTTGCCCTCAGGAGGACTGGAGGCAAGGAGTTATTTGGCACCACAGCAGGCTTTTTGGCTCCATCGGGCACTGAGGAAGTTGGCAGCAGGAAAACAAGCTCTTTTGGCCCCATCTGGCACTGAGATAGTTGGCATCAGCAAAGCACCATGTCTTGCCTCATTGGGGCACTGAGGCAAAAGGCAGCAGAGCAGATTCTGGTCTTCTCCAGAAACATCAGATCTGCCTGCAAAGGAAAGTTTTTTGCCCACAGGAGGCAACTGAGGTTGCTTGCAATTTCCAACAGTACCAGCAGCACCATCAGATGAACAGGCTCAGTGCTACTAACAGTGGTTAATCCACGGGGCTGTCGGAAACAGATGAGCTCTGCAATCTGAAGCTAGGTGATGGGGTGATGGGGGGGACAAAGATGCTCATTTAGAACTGGAAAGCTGAGAATTGCTTGCAACTTGGCTGCTGAGACTGCTCGGATATGATAAAGATAGCCCTCAGAGGGGTTTTTTTTGGGGGGGGGGTTAGACAGGCCAGCCCCCTTGGCACGGGTTGAAAACCAACAAGCTCTGCCATCTGAAGCTGGGCGACGGGGCAACACCTGGACAGGCCTTGGGTGGGGCTGAGACATGCCCTCTTTGGCACGGGGGATGCCCGGACACAGACAGGCTTTGGGTGAGACAGAGCCTGGCCTAGGAAACTCGTCTGGCCACCTATGTCTAACTAGACTTGCTGACAACCTTCAAAGAAAGAAAGACGCTCGGGTTGAAAACCAGATGAGTTCTGCCATCTGAAGCTGGGCAATGGGGTGTGGACAGGCTTGGATTGGGCAGAGCCCAGCTTTGGGTGTGCCAATACGGATGGACAGCCCTCTGTCTTGGCACATTATGAGCGTCACCCAATACTTTGCTTTGTACACTTTAGTTGTACAAGAGGAACTATTTATTCCTTTTTCTTACTGCTCAGTCTGGGTCTGCCAAGAGAGCTGGAGGTTGTCAAAGCAGCAGCAAGAGCAGGAGAATAGGGTTTGACTGCAAGGTGCTACTAATGGCAATTAATCAGGGTGGCCAGTGGGCTTCTTGAGCAGAAGATCAGCAGTTCGAATCCATGCAATGGGGTGACCTGAGCGTTTGTCCCTTGTCCCTGCTTCTGCCTACCTACTGAGTTAAACTGCTGCTGAGCCACTAGGCTTGTTGATCGGAAGGTCTGCCAGCCTACTCAGGCAGTAGCCCAAGTGGACTTTGGAGCACCGTATTGGCATGGGGTGGCTGGACAGGCATTGGGTGGGGCAGAGCCCGGCACTCTTGGCATGGGGATGTCCGGACAGGCTTCGGGGGAGCAGAGGAAAAGGAAGAGGCAGAGGCAAAAGGAAGGAAGCAAAAGGAAAGAAGACTCTTGTCTTCTTCAGCACAAAAAGGTAGTTCAGTTTGCCCCCAGGTGGCAACTGAGGTTGCACAGCTGCAGCAACAACAGCAGATGAAAAGGGTCCAAGGTGCTACTAACGTAACAGCTGTTAATCCACGGGGCCTGACCACCTTATCTATCTCCTGAGAAATTTATGTGTGGGACAGGAAGCAACAGTTAGAACTGTTATGGATAATTAGAATAATTAGAACTGGTCATGGAACAACTGATTGGTTCAAAATCAGGAAAGGAGTACAATAAAGCTGTATATTGTCCCCGTGCTTATTTAACTTATACGCAGAATACATCATGCGAAAGGCTGGACTGGAGGAATCCTAAACTGGAATTAAGATTGCCGGAAGAAATATTAACAACCTCAGATATGCAGATGATACCACTCTGATGGCAAAAAGGGAGGAGGAATTAAAGAACCTCTTAATGAGGGTGAAAGAGGAGAGCACAGAAAATGGTCTGAAGTTCAACATCAAAAAAACTAAGATCATGGCCACTGGTCCCATCACCTCCTGGCAAATAGTGACAAATTTGACTTTCTTGAGCTCCATGATAACTGCAGATGGTGACAGCAGCCACGAAATTAAAAGACGCCTGCTTCTTGGGAGGAAAGCAATGAGAAACCTAGACAGCATCTTAAAAAGCAGAGACATCTCCTTGCCGACAAAAGCCTGCATAGTCAAAGCTATGATTCTTCCAGTAGCGATGTATGGAAGTGAGAGCTGGACCATAAAGAAGGGTGACTGCTGAAGAATTGATGCTTTTGAATTGTGGTTCTGGAGGAGACTCTTGAGAGTCCCCTGGACTGCAAGGAGAACAAACCCATCAATTCTGAAGGAAATCAACACTGAGTGCTCACTGGAAGGACAGATCCTGAAGCTGAGGCTCCAATACTTTGGCCATCTCATGAGAAGAGAAGACTCCTTGGAAAAGACTTTGATGTTGGGAAAGTGTGAAGGCAAGAGGAGAAGGGGACGACAGAGGACGAGATGGCTGGACAGTGTCATTGAAGCAACGAACATGAATTTGACCAAACTCTGGGAGGCAGTGGAAGATACGAGGGCCTGGAGTGCTCTGGTCCATGGGGTCACAAAGAGTCAGACACAACTTAACAACTAAACAACATGCTCTGTGGGTGGGGGCCACTAGACACCACCATCAATTCTGAGAATGTTGTGTACCTCAAACAGAGGTGACAGTGTACTTCAATTTAAGGCAGTCATATACTTTTTTCAAGACTGCTGGAGAATCATAAGTGGCATTTTGTGGCAGGAAGGGAGTTATCTGCCTGAGCTCTCTAAGTGCAGCACTTACTGGTAGGGAATCCAGACAAAATGATATGTAGGAGATTTTCCCAATTGGTAACCTAGCTGCCAGGAAAAAAATCCCAAGCAAAATATCAAAGAAGTGTTTTATTATTCCCAGTGAATGCAACATGCACCCAAAGGTCTAGCATGAATAGAAAAACTGGTTTGAATGGAAATGTGCTTAGTTCTTCTCACTTCTGCCAACAGCCACAAGAGCAGCAGGTAACAGCATTTCTTTGTGGCACGCCAGGAAGGAAGGAAGAAGAAGGAAAAAAGGAGGGTGGAGGGAGTTAATACTATTGCGGCCTATCCCATCAAAGCCCGCACAAGAAAGGATACATTCACCCATCGGCATTTCCCCACAGTCCCAATAATGCAATGCAAACATGTAAGCAGATCTGCACAAAATATAATCCAGAGATATGTATTTTACTGAGAAAGAAAAATAAAGGAAATATTTGGAGAAAAGGCAAACTGGGTAGGTCTTTTAGATAAATAAATAAATACACCTACACATAGGAGTAAAAAAGACAGTAGAATTTATTTCTGGGTAAATCTGCATGGGTGTTAAACAACTGCATTCCTATCCCTATGCACACTCTCACTGTTTTTGTAAGTATGCAGAGTACAGTTCATGAATAAGTGCAAATGTGGTAGCCATCATCATTTAGTTAGCTCTACAGCGCAAATTTAAATAATTTTCAATCAACAGAAAATTGATGGCTTGGAAGAGCGGTGATCTTCTTTGTATCCAGAATATTCTTTGTATTGTACAGTGGACACCATATAAAAGTTCCTCATCTGTCCCAGGAAGCTGACTTGTGATTCCTTGGGTCTCTTGTGGGAATCCTTTTGCAAGCCAATAAACTTAACAAGAGCATGAGATTATAAAGCATGGAGAGCAAGCAAGAAAAGGGTTTTAGTGGTCAGGCAGAAAGTACTGTATTGTTTTGTCCTGAAATATTCATGGCATGGCCTTTCCTTAATTCTTTCTGGACTATTTAAGATACCACCAAATGGTCAATCAATAGCACCACCCTGGACTCTCTCAGTATTAGCCATGAGGACTTGAGGTGACTAGAAACTGAAGAAACAACTACTCATCAGGTAAAACTAATAATTTGACTAATTTGGCTATAATTGGCTCTTTTCTACATCTGGTGAATAAACTAAATTATAACCCCAACCTTCTCATAGAGGTTGCTATGTCTCTCAAGTCCCTCCCCCCCCCCGCAAACCTCAGCCCAAAAGAAACGTTTATAGTTTTGGGAACAGGCAATGGGATGGGAGAGGCAGTCACAAGAGTCATTAGCGAGTCTTTTGTTTGGAGTTTGGGATAGAAAATTCCAGCTATGCTTACAAAGGAGGATGCTGGAAACCCCCCTTTCCAGGTGACTTTACAATCTAACTCTGAATTCACCTCATAACAGCAGACTCAACATCGGCACCTGCCATGAATTTTTAAGACTCTAACCTGCAATTTTTCTGCACTCTCCATGAAGCATTCAGCCTGGAGGCAGGAGGTGCAGCATGGTCTCTCCCAATTTGAAGAGGCACCTGTTCAGCAGGCTGAGGCAAAGAGGCAAAATCAGGAAGCTGGACAGGGGACAGATTGGATTTGTCTTCAGTGTGGAAGGGACTGTCACCCTCAAATTGGCCTTCTCAGCCACACTAGATGCTGTGCCAAGCCCTCTATTCAGAGCACATTACCATAGTCTCTTGAGACTCCTACCTACCTACCATGAAGGCTTGGTGACCAGCCTGAAGAAGTGAGATTTATTTATGAAAGCTTGCAATTTGTATTATCTTTAGTGGTTCAATAAAGGGATCATCTTACTCTTGCATTCATATAGCTGTTTCCTTCTCTCCAAAGCTCAAAATTGGGATATAAAATAATCACTGGAATTTTCTACTCTTTTCTGATCTTTATTATATCTGCCTAATATAAATGGCAATTTAGCATGAATTTCATTGTTAAAAATGCTTCTCCTGCAACTTGAACTTCATAGAATTGGATTTTGCGATTGAGGGCACATCCAGACAGGGGAAGTTAGAGTGGTCTAGTTCATGCTTAAAAGGTTCTTATCTTTAGTGTAATCTATTTTATCTCTCACTTGAATGATTCTTCTATTTACACTGATCAACTTTTTTGTTCCATGAGAAAGGTCTGGACAGGTCTTTGGATCACACAATTTGTCCCCCTTCTCACCCCTTTTCCTGCCTTTTTCTGTGACCATCATTCAGCAGGCCATGGAAACTTTCCTTATTGTTGCTGTTGTTAAATAATTATTATTATTATTATTATTTATTTAATTTATATCCCGCCTATCTAGTCCAATGGACTACTCTAGGCGGCCAACAACAAATATAAAATACAATAAAATAAAACAACAGATTACAGAAGAATTAGAATAAAGAAACAATAAAAGGGAAAAGAAAATCAAAGATAATCTGGTGAGAAGGCCTGCCGAAACATCCAGGTTTTTAATAGATTCTTAAAGGTGCCCAGTGAGGGAGCTCCGCGAATACCAGGAGGTAAGTTGTTCCACAAGCGAGGAGCCACTGCCGAGAAGGCCCTATTTCTTGTTTTCTCTTTCCGGGCCTCCCTCGGCGTTAAGCTCCTCAGCCTCACCTCCTGGCTCGCCCGTGTGATCCGGGTAGAACTTGGTGGGAATAGGCGTTCCGCCAGGTATCGAGGCCCTAAACCGTTTAGGGCTTTATACGTAAGTATTAACACTTTGAAGTCGATGCGGAACCTGATGGGCAGCCAATGCAATGCAGCCAGAGTGGGCGAAATATGTTGGAATTTTTTCACTCCACTGAGTAATCTGGCCGCCGCATTCTGCACCACCTGTAATTTCCGCAGCAATCTCAAAGGAAGCCCCACGTAGAGCGCATTACAGTGGTCTAATCTTGAGATTACGAGCGCGTGTACTAAGGTAGTGAGCGCCCCCACTTCCAGGTAGGGCCGCAGCTGGGCTATCCGCCTGAGATGAAAAAAGGCGGTGCGGACCACCGATGCCACCTGTGATTCCATGGAAAGCACCGGGTCCAGATGAATCCCCAAGCTGCGTACCCCATCCTTTGCAGGGAGAGTCACCCCCCCGAAAGAGAGGGAGTTTCCCAGAGCCCCGACTGTGGGAGGGCCCACCCTCAGTACTTCCGTCTTGTCCGGGTTCAGCCTAAGCCCGTTCTCCTGCATCCATTCCAGTATAGTCCCCAGGCAGCGCTGAAGGCACAGGACGGCTTCTCCTGCAGTTGGCAAAAAGGAGATGTAGAGCTGCGTGTCATCCGCATACTGGTGACACGAAGCACCACACCCCCTGATGACCCCACCCAGCGGCCTCATATAGATGTTAAATAGCATTGGGGAGATAATCGACCCCTGTGGAACCCCACAATTGAGGCGCCACGGGGCCGAGACTCTCTCCCCAAGCTGGACTCTCTGGGGACGGTCCTCCAAGAAGGAACGGAGCCAGGACAATGCCAGGCCACCTATTCCCAACTCGGAGAGCCTCCCCAGGAGGATACCGTGGTCAATGGTATCAAAGGCCGCTGAGATGTCGAGGAGGACCAACAGGGACACTTTGCCCCTATCGGCCTCCCTCAATAGGTCATCACACAGGGCGACCAAAGCCGTTTCTGTGCCGTGGCGCGGCCTGAAGCCCGACTGGAATGGATCCAGGGCATCTGTTTCATCCAGGAGCGCCTGAAGCTGGTCGGCCACCACCCTCTCGACTACCTTGCTAAGGAAAGAAACATTGGCGACGGGCCTGTAATTGCCAATTTCGTCCGCCGCCAAACTAGGTTTCTTCCTAATGGGCCTAATGAGTGTCTCCTTCAGGGCAGATGGAAACCTGCCCTCAAGGAGAGACCCATTTATTATAGCCGTGGCCCATTCCGTTGTTAGCGGCCTGGCTGCTTTGATTAGCCAGGCCGGGCAAGGGTCCAAAGAGGAGGTGGTGGCACGACAGCGGTCGAGCGCCCTGGAGACAGTGTCAGGCGTAACAGGCTGAAAGGTGTCCAAAATCACCGGACAAGACGGAGCGCTGGACATCTCAGCTCGACTCACTGTACTCAAAAAGGGTGAGAGGTCCCGGCGGATGGCCTCCACTTTTGATTTAAAAAATGCTGCATATTGGTCCGGCGAGAAACTAGGGGGAGGCCCATCGCCCGGACCAATTCCGGAAAGGTCGCGTACTATACGGAATAACTCCGCCTGCTGGTTGGACGCCTCGCTTATCCGGTTAGCGAGGTATGATCTACTAGCAGCCTTTACCTTAGCAAGATAAAGGTTAGTAGCGACCCTGACAGCTATCCTATTAAAATCCGTCGGGGCCTTTCTCCATTTGCGCTCTAGCCGTCTCCTGACCCGCTTCCTCGCCCGGAGGTCCCGGTTAAACCAGGGGGCCGGGCGGTCTCTGCGGCGGAGAGGGCGTTTAGGTGCGATCATGTCAACAGCCCTAGTCGCGGCAGCAAACCAGCCATCTACCAGAGCCTCGACAGGAGCGCCAGCCAGGTCAGCCATAATACCTCTCATGGCATCCTGGATGGGGGCTAAGATGGCGCCGATGACGGACGGCTAGCGCGTTTCTCCGCTGCCTCCGTGTCTTTTTTGTTGCCTCGGTTCGCCTCTTGGTCTTCCTTCTTTCTTCCTTTCCTTTCCCCCAACACTCCAACACTTCTTTTTTTATTTTTTATTTTTCTTTCTCACTTCTCTCTAACTTTCTCTGTTTATTTTCTTTGTTCATTTTCCCCCTGCCTTCCCCCACACACACTGCTGACGCTTCCTGGCGAGAAGCAGGAGCCGCGTTCCGGACCAAGAGCTCACAAGCGGGGATCGGAGTTGGAGCAGGAGTAGGGAGAGGGCTCCTCCGGTTTCCTGCTGGGCTTGGAGGACTAGGAAAGCGGCGGGCAACGGGCTGGTGCGGAGGTGATCGCTGGAGGGGAGAGGATCTGCGGTTAGCAACGAACGCCCCCCCCCTCTTCCTGGAGACGAACCTCGCCGCGCTGGAGAGATCTTGGCCCTGGGTGCCTGGCGCTGCAGACGGACGCCGCTGCGGGCGAGCGCGGAGCACGGGACGCCGGGTTTGCCTGCGGAGAGGTGGTGGGCAGCGGCCTGGAGGTGCTTGGGGGTTCCCCGCTTGCCTGGGAGGTGTTTTCCTCCGGTGGAGTTGGTGGAGGAACGGAGCGTCCTCTGGAGATTGGGGACCTTGGAGGCGCGGCTGGACGGACTGTTGGGGCTGGGGGCAGCCGAGAGGGTGCAAGATCCTGCAAGAACCAGCGGGAGCCGAGAGGCTGCCGGAGCGTGGGAGCGCGGGCGCCATGCTGGAGATTCCCCTCCCAGCTCCTTCTTCCCTTGTCTGCTTCTCTGCCTCCGTCTGCTTGCTGCCATTTGATCTCCCCCCAACTGGATTCTTAAGGGGGGAAATGGCAGGGTCCAAGCTTTTTCCAGCTTGTCTGTTAGCGCTTGTGACCCTGCTTAGTGACAATATCGAGACCTCTGAGCCGGTTACTGTGATCTGGGACTCCTGCTTTGTTAATGAAACGCCACTGACTCTGGTATCACCTAAAGGGACAAAATCAATCAGCAGAGAAAAACAGCATTTGATTATATGTGGGGGATAGCATTTGGGGGAATTCTGTAGTCATTTAGTTATTATTCTGTGATTTTTTTTTTTCTTCCTTAAATGTTTGTTTATTTGATACTATTATTATTCTTAGTTAGATTAATTTTGTTTATTTTATAATTGTATAAGTTATTTATTCTGGGTTAATTTGATTGTTCGTATTTAGTTGTTTTTTTTTTTTTCTTTCTCCTTATATATTTTTTTTTAATGTTTGTTTATTTGATATTATTATTATTGTTAGTTAGATTAATTTGTTTATTTTATAATTTGTATAAGTTATTTATTTTGGGTTAATTTGATTGTTTGTACTTAGTTGTTTTTTCTTTTTTCTCTTTTTTTTTTTTTTTTTTTTTTCTTTTCTTCTCCCCCCCCCCGATATGGTATGGAAGGCCTGCCCTCCCAGTGAGGGGCCCCAGAATATTTCTGTGATTACGGGTAGGGGGAAATATGGCGTTGGCTCCGTCCCTGCTCGTGTTAGAAGAACTAGGGACAGATGTTTGAAGGCTGTTCCTTGTTCTGAGACGGAGACCAGCCCCCAGCATCGAGGTAACCAGACCAGCCAGCCTTCCACTCTACACCTGGTGTTGTTGAACGCCAGGTCTGTATCCAATAAGGCCCAGGTAATTCAAGACCTTATCCTGGAGGAGGATGCAGACCTGGCTTGCATAACCGAAACTTGGATTGGCGGAGAGGGGGGTCCCCCTCTAGCTCTCATCTGTCCGCCCGGTTATGCTGTCCAACACCAGGGTAGACTGGAGGGTCGGGGGGGGGGAGTAGCCATTGTCCATAAATCAACCTTGGAGGTCACTAGGCGCTCCTCGGTGATAAAGCCGGGTCTTGAGGCCCTCCACGTGTCTATCGGGGCCAGGGATGGTATTGGGATCTTGCTGGGCTACCGTGCTCCCCGCGACCCAGCCACCTCCCTACCGGAGCTGGTGGACTTCGTCTCCGCGGCACTGTTGGGTTCCCCGAACCTATTGGTTCTGGGGGATTTCAACGTGCATGCGGGGGCGGAGACCTCTGGTCCAGCTCTTGAGTTCTTGGAGACCATGGCCTTCTTGAACATGTCCCAACATGTCAACGGCCCCACTCACGTGGGGGGTCACACACTTGACCTGGTTTTTTCTACCAATGGGAGTGAGAGTGGTCCGATGGTGACTGACCTAGAGTCGGTACCCTTGTCATGGTCGGATCACCACCTAATAAAGTGTACCATTAAAATGGCTCTCCCCCCCTGCAGGGAGCAGGGATCTATTGTTATGGTCCGCCCTCGAAGGCTACTGGATCCGGTCGGATCCAGTATGCATAGCAATGCAGCAATGCATCTACCTAGAATGTACACATAATAACACCAATGTATCTAATCTATTATATAAAATAGTGCTGCATCAATAAGAAAAAATATATTCAAAATTTAAAATGGTAGCATGAATGAAAATGGGTGTGAGTGTGTGTGTGTGTGTGTGTCCCTTTCAGTGCCACAACCCTCCAAATATATCACGGGGTAGTCCCTTCAGATAACATTGCTCACAGCTCTATTTTGGTGCAGATAAACCATGTGCATGAGCTACAGAATGGACTGAATCACACCTGTAGACGTACTACGGTGCCAATAAGTAGGACAGATCTAAAAAGGTGCAGAATGGATCTCTGTAAGTCGAAACACAAACCAAACAACACTAAAAGCTATCCAAATAGTGAACTGTTCTGCCAATCAGCCTCAATGAACCTTGTCACCCTGTTCTATTATCTTTCCCAGCTCTGATCCTTGTACCTACAGTAGGGTATTGTCTTAGTAACCAAGCTCAACTTTCCTTGGTTGGGTAAGACAGCTGAATCTGCTTGGCCTCAATGACATCACCGCCTACTTATGCTCCATCTCCTAAATCCAATCCTAGTAAGCCTAATGAGTTCAGTAAGGCTTCCTTCCAGGTGAGTGGGTCTACAGTTTCAACATTAAAAGTAAATAACAGCAATCATTTAATTTCCTTGATATGGCTTACATAATACGCTTGACACTACATTTTTCACAGCTCGGCTCAGAGTGGGAGCATCATTATGTCAACTGTCAACTGAAGTAATTAAAAGCATTGGAGAAGAGAAGCGCCCTCCCTCCTCCAAGCTCTTAGGAGTTTTCTTTTGCCAGAGGGAGGGATAGCTGGCAGCTGTTTGTATGCCAGAATGCTGGTGGCCTACAGGACCAGCCCTGGTGCTGAGTGATGGCCTCCCGTGGTTTATTTCATTAAGTGCTCATCCAAGTCCTTTTTGAAATGAAACAGTTGAGCAGAAGACTCACTGCTTTGCTTTCACTAGAACGGCAACAAAAATTACATGCTAATTTCCAATTTCAGTCCATTAAAAATGGAACAAAGAGCCAAGGGCAAAACTGAGCTGGTGCTGCCAGTCTGCATGAGCTGTTTAGGTGAAACTTTGGGATAACAACAATATTTCTGCAGCAGAAATTCATTTTCCAGCATCCATACTGTCAAAGTTAAAGATATTTTATTTGCCATTGCTCTATATAGTCCAGACCTGAGACAAAACAAGCTATAAATACACATGTATAAATATTCACTTGTGCCTAGTGATTTTGAATATTTGTAATTGGCGACTTTTTAAAAAAGCTTTTTGCTTCCAGAGAAAATAAAAATGATGAAACCAAAGCTGAGAAGGCAAGACAAAGCTAGAAAGGACAATAGCACTGTTAAAAATTGAAGGGCACAGGAAACGAAAACAACCCAATATGAGATGAATTGACTCCATAAGGGAAGCCACTATCGTGAGTTTGCAAGGAGGGTGGGGTTTGTTGAGGACAGGGAATTTTGAAGGTAACTCATTCATGGGGTCAACATAAATTAGAGGTGAGTTAATGGCATGTAACAAAAACTATTTTAGTAGATAATTAGTCACCCCAAGGAAGGATAAATTATGTCATATTATTATTAGTAATAACAGCACTTCTAAATTTCCACTTGTCAGTGGATACACATTCAAGGCCAGCAGTGGTAGTTTTTTTTTTAAGGGACAAATTGCCAAACTGAGCTATTCCCCTTGGCCACCTTGTCCTTGCCTCAGGCAGCAAAATGTTTTGGGACAGTCCTGCATATACTGGCAGTAAATGGCTTGGGCCCTGGATACCTGAAGGACCGCCTCCTTCCATGTGAACCTACCCGGCAGTTAAGATCTAGCCAGGGGGCCCTTTTGAAAGAGCCGTCCCTCAAGGAGGTAAGAGGGAGGGCTTGTAGAGAAAGGGGCTTTTCGGCAGCTGCCCCCAGACTATGGAATGCCCTCCCGACTGAGATTCGTCTGGTGCCGACGCTGATGACATTTTGGCACCAGGTCAAAACCTTCCTGTTCCAGAAGGCTTTTAATTGAAATAATATCAACGGATGGTAATTTTAGAGTATATATTTTAACTGTATTTTAATTGTCTTATCTTTTTTTTTTTAATTGTTGTAAGCCACCCAGAGATCTTTTGGTATTGTGGGTGGCATATAAGTTGAATAAATAAATAAATAAATAAATAAATACAGTGGTGCCTCGCATAGCGACGTTAATCCATTCCGGATTAATCGTCGCTATGCGAAAACATCGCTGAACGGAATAAAAAAAGCCATAGGAACACATTAAACTTTGTTTAATGTGTTCCTATGGAGGATAAACTCACCGTTCAGCGATGTTCCTCCATAGGGGCGGCCATTTTCGGTGCCTCTAAAGCGAGGCAGCACAGCCGGTCGGCCATTTTAGAACCGCCGACCAGCTGACCGAAAATGGCATTTTCCCCCAGCTGAGTGGCGGGAGCTTCAGCTGGGGGAAAATATTGGCAGTCGGCGGTGGCTTTGGATGGATCCCAAAGCCACTGCCGACCGCCGACATTTGCCTTCCGAGCTCTCAAAGGGCTTCCCCACCACACATTGGAGAAAGCCCTTTGAGAGCTCGGAAGGCTCTCAGCGGCGGCGGGGACAGGGTAGGGGGTGTCCGAATGGCTTCCAGGCGAAGCACTGGAAGCCATTCGGAACCCCCCTGCCCCCGCCGCCGCTTGGATCCAGCCCCCGGCGAGTTCCCCTTGCATGGTCTGATCCGACCATGCAAGGGGAACCGGCTGGGGGCCGGATCTAAGCTCCTACCGCTGCCGCCGCCGCTTGGATCCGGCCCCCGGCCGGTTCCCCTTGCTTGGTCTGATCTGACCATGCAAGGGGAACTGGCCGGGGGGCGAATCCAAGCGGCGGCGGTGGTAGGGGCTTTGATCCGGCCCCCGGCCGGTTCCCCTTGCTTGGTCTGATCTGACCATGCAAGGGGAACCAGCTGGGGGCCGGATCAAAGCTCCTACCGCCACCGCCGCCGCTTGGATCCGGCCCCCGGCTGGTTCCCCTTGCTTGGTCTGATCTGACCAAGCAAGGGGAACCGGCGGGGGGGCGAATCCAAGCGGCGGTGGTGGTAGGGGCTTTGATCCGGCCCCCGGCCGGTTCCCCTTGCTTGGTCTGATCTGAGCTCCCGCTCAGCTAGGGGAAAATGCCCCCTCCGAAGGGGAATCCCGGCGGTGGCCTTGGAACGACCCTTCGGAAGGGTCCTTCCGAGGCTACCACCGGCATTTTCCCCCAGCTGAGCAGCGGGGCTCCCGCTCAGCTAGGGGAAAATGCCCCCTCCGAAGGGGAATCCTGGCGGTGGCCTTGGAACGACCCTTCGGAAGGGTCCTTCCGAGGCTACCACCGGCATTTTCCCCCAGCTGAGCAGCGGGAGCAGTCCTTTGGAGGCTCCCGCCACTCAGCTGGGGGAAAATGGGGCCCATGGGGAAAACATCGCAAAGCGATTTTTCCCCATAGGCAACATCGCAAAGCGATGGCAAAAGAGATTGCTTTTTTGCCATCACTATGCGAATTCATCGTTAACCGGGGCACTCGTTAAACGAGGCACCACTGTAAATAAATAAATAAATAAATAAATAAATAAATAAATAAATAAATAAATAAATAAATAAATAAAGAAAGAAAGAAAGAAAGAAAGAAAGAAAGAAAGAAAGAAAGAAAGAAAAAGTAAGTTAAGACCTCTTATCTTACTAATCCTATACTTTAGTGGAATCTTATTAGTTCCAGACAGTTTAAAAATATATACTTTGATACCTGTTCCTTATTTTCCTTTTAGTGGTAGACAAGTTAGCCATGTAAGTATGTGCAAGCATTATAGGTAAAAAACAAAATTATATATATAAAAAGATAAAAAAGAAAAATATGATGATACATTGAGACTGTTATATTTTAATGTGAGCTTCCATGGACAATTCTACTTCCTCAGACATAATAAAAGAGAGAAATAAAATGGCAAATAATTTATCCATGGCATCAAAATATCAAAATACAGAGATCATGACTGGTTGGTAAGAAAGTATTTAGCAGTGGGATGATAGCCTCTTTGGCATACTGTATAAGTGTACTGTACCCCATTGAAGCTTGTCCTGTAAAGGATGTAAGAACCTCTGTCATTAATAACAATGGTAGAATGACATGAATGTTAATTATATTTAGGAGACTGGCCATTTCCAGTTGATAATGACCTTTTCTTTATTGGAGATTGTCTGGGGTAATTCAACCAGTCATAAGGATGTGTGAATTACCTCAGGCAATGGATGACCACAATGAGTCAACCTTCATGGCAATGAGTCAACCTT
This sequence comes from Pogona vitticeps, assembly GCF_051106095.1. NCBI lineage: Eukaryota > Metazoa > Chordata > Lepidosauria > Squamata > Agamidae > Pogona > Pogona vitticeps. The sequence continues at coordinate 289,636,679 of NC_135783.1, read as the reverse complement.
CCTAAACAGGGCTGAGAGTGTTCATCCTGCAATAAACACACAAACACATTCACATACTACATTCACACATATATTTTATTTATACGCATTCATACATAATAAATATGCATATCTCCCATCCAAGAGATGGATTTAAGTCACATATCTGCAATTCTAGGTCCTCAGTCTCCCTGCTCTTTTCCTTCCACAATAAGAATCTTCCCACTGCAATCAACAAAATAGACCTTTGCATTTCAATGCCCTTAGGTTGGAGATTTTAATGTCTGATGGTTGTCAGCACTTTTTTTGCCAGTCTTTTATATATTTACATGCTTGCAAACCTGTTTATCAGAGGTGATATAGTACAAATTTATAGCCCTAACTCAAATAAACACATACAAGCCCACAGACCTCAAGCTTCTGGCTCCTTTATAGATCCCACAGGACCAGTCACATTGAATCCTTCTCTGAACAGTTGTTTTTTTAAAAAAGAATTGTTGCTTTTGCAGTGGTGGTGGTGGTGGTGGTGGTGGTGGTGGTGTGTGTGTGTGTGTGTGTGTGTGTGTGTGTGTGTGTGTGTGTGTGTGTGTTTGACAGATAATGTTTAAAATGGCACATTCCCTCTCCAGCAACAGAGACTATCCTGCAAGCAAGGGATTATGTTTCCCAAGGGCAATGCACTGAAAATCAGCCCATCTTATTCATTCAAGGAGGATCGATAACAAGGAGACAGACTGATGCTCAGCAGCCAGTAGTTCTGGCACCTTCCTGCTTGCTGATGCAAATCCCCCCCCCCATAGTAATCTATTTAGTCACAGACAACTAGCATAATAGATTCATCTCTTGGATTGTCCTGTTTATTTTCTCTAGCTTGTAAAGAAAATTCATGGGAAGCTGGCAAGAGTGGGTTATTTTTATTTTGTTTTATTTTTAAATGGACATCCATTTGTAATTTTGTCAGGAGTCTCTTTACTCTCAGGATTTATTTAAGGGCGGGGCGTGCTCCCCAAGGAATTAATATCTTTTTTCTTTTCACTAGATCCATTTTCTCTGTGATGCTCTTGCTATATTCACATGAGTCCCAGGACTGAATGAAGGACAAGAATCCTATAATTCATTTTCACAGATTATTTACTTCATGTTTTCTTTCTTTAGGATTCAGCATCACAGCCCTTTTGTTTGCTGTCTATCCATACAACAATTATGTATAACTATTTCATATTTTCACACTTATGTCTATAGACCTTTGAACCCCTGCACATCCAATATCAAATAATTAATGTATACATTTATATGCATTTTAACGAGCAGTTTTGGTGTCTGGGGCTTCATTACCCTATTGTTTAAGCTTGGGGTTTGTGTAAGAATGACATAAGAGTGAAGAGGGTGGAGAAATGAAGAAGGACAACTGGGCCTGAGTATACAATGGTGGCCACATTGGTTTCACACTGAGTTCTCCTCTTCTTTTTTCTTTCGGGGTGGGGAAGGTTCTGCCTAAGGAGGAGCAGTTGGAAATGCCCTGTGCACTTATAGTGGGTGAATTCGGGCTCTTCCATCCACATATTCTTACACTCCTTACATTTTAGCACCTTGGGTGAAAACCCAGTTCACCCCACCCTAATTATAGCTCTGGGCGCAATTCAGCTGTGGGGAGATAGTGTATGTTCAGGCAGGGCAACTGGAAAATTCAAACAACCAGTATTCCCCCCTCCCTCCCTCATTGTTCTCATTGTTGCAATTATTACAAAGTAATCAGAAACATGGAGGGACGTGGTGCTGCTGCGAGTTAAACCGCACAAACCTCTGTGCTGTAAGGTCTGTAGATCTTCAGCTGTAAGATCTAATCCACGTGACGGAGTGATCGCCCGTCACTTGTCCCAGCTCCCACCAACCTAGCGGTTCGAAAGCATGCAAATGTGAGTAGATAAATAGGGACCATCTCGGTGGGAAGGTAACAGCGTTCCGTGTCTAAGTCGCACTGGCCATGTGACCACGGAAGATTGTCTTCGGACAAAACGCTGGCTCTATGGCTTGGAAAGGGGGAAGAGCACCACCCCCTAGAGTCAAACACAACTGGACAAAAAATTGTCAAGGGGAAACTTTACCTTTACCTTTAATCAGAAACACACACACACACCAGGTCTCTGGTGCCCTCTTCAAGAGCAGAGCAGAACAGAACAGTGAACTATGTTGGCCTTTGCAATGTGATGCAATGCCTTGTAGACAGGTGTGGGTTACATATAACACGTACGTCCTTCTGTCTTCTCACAATAAGTAGAATGAAGTTTCCCGGGTGAAGCCGTTGAACCCAAGCCAAAGTATATGTCCTTCTAACTCTCATCCTGACCCTAACCAGCAGGATCCTTCATAATGAACTAAAGAACAAAAATTCAACTCTTGTCCATCTGTGTTTTTCAGATGGGGGTTTAGGAGCAGACCATTGGTTCAGGTCACGGACTAGAAGATGATTTATAGTCCACCAGATCTCAAAGTGCTAGGTTTGAGAATGCTACCCATAAGCATCTATCAACTTGCCATCATCTCAATAAAGAGAACTCCAGTGTTCTATCTCTTTCTCATATACACATCCCTCTTAACTTTGCCTTGTGGTGCAGTGGTTGAACTGCCGTACTGCAGCCAAAAAGCTGTTCACAACCTGGGTTTGATCCCAAAGTTCACTCAACCTTCCATCCTTCTGAGATCGGTAAACTCAGTACTTGTGTAGCCTGCATAATTAAACTGTAAACCACCTAGAGAGTGCTTTAAGTGCTATAACGGTCAGTATATATGTAAGCACCACACTTTGTTTGTTTTCAGCCACTCTCAATAGCAGTTTCACCTTCCAGCCAGGGAAGTTTAAACAAAAGTACACCACTCTCCCACTGTTGCTTTTGTGATCAAATCCCCTTCTTTTTCTCCTGTCTGTAACTCAGACCCTGGCCTTTTCCTCCTTGTTTGTTTCAGCCCTGGCAAAATTGCCTAACTGAAACATGTAGAACTATTAAAGTTCTGTGTAAATGGGACTCTTAGTCTACATGATTACTGGTAGATTCAGCTGCAACCAGTTTATCTACTGGGCACCCCTTGTTCCTCCTCCTCCTCTCTCCTCCAACGTCCAGGAGGAAATTTCAATTTTTGTTATAAGTGAAGCAGTTACAGCACAGAAAGTGTTTAATTTTCCAATATTCTGAAATGGCTCTCTTCTTAAGCCCCTACACAATATTTGAAATTCTTGGTGGAAGGAACCTCGACAGCCAAAGGCTTGCTTGGTTCATTTCCAGCAATCGTCACTTTGGAAACAAACCTGAATAGATTGATCCTGCCCATACCAAAAGTAGAAGCCCTTGACAGGGACCCAGAGAGGGCTGATTTTCTCCAGCAGTTAGTTACCTTATGTGATCAGAGGAAGGAGTGAAAAAATTCATCCCCAGAGTGGCTGCAATAGCAGACTAAATACCCAACAAACCGCACCCTATGTTAATAATATTCTAAATTCACTAAATAATTAGGCAAATTAGGCTCTGGTTGGTTAAATTACTTCATTCCAGGACTTTCTGGGAATATACATACTGTGTTTCCCTGAAAATAAGACAGGGTCTTACATTAATTTTTGTTCCATTAATGCATTAGGGCTTATTTTCAGGGGATTTTTTTTCATGTACAACAATCTAGATTTAGTCAAACACAGTCATGTCATCTTCTGGTTGCTGCACAATGCTGCACAATGCTGCACAATGGTGGAGAGTGGGGATTCACTTAACTATGGCTTATTTTTGGGGTAGAGCTTATATTATGAGCATCCTGAAAAATCATACCAGGGCTTATTTTCAGGTTACCGTATTTTTCGCTCCATAAGATGCACCTGACAATAAGATGCACTTAATTTTTAGATAAAAAGAAATATTTTTTCTCATATTCTCTGCTCGAGGGCTTCCCAGAAACATCCACTGGATTCTTTCCCCCGAGACTCCACTGAGTTTGCCCAGCTGTTCTCGAGCAGCCGGCCATGACTCTGGCTTTAGACTTTTGAGAAGGCAGCAGATTGGCTCCCCACTGGCACCCACTAGACTCAGGCATTCATCTGTGGCTGGTTTGCCCTCTGCCACGGGTGGGAGGTTCTTCTTCGTGGCCTCTGTGAATGGCTGGTGGGAGGATTGATTACATAAACTGCTTTTTTGCCCAGCCCATCCATCCCCCATCTATGTGAGTCTCCAACCTTGGAGCCTTAAACAAATAAACACTCCTGTTCAGGCCTGACCATTCTGTTCTTTCTCTTTCTTGGGGTGGGTTTTCCTATAATCTGTTTTGTTTTGAAACGCTTCTGATCATGGGGTGGGAAGAGCTTTTCCCTCCTGTGGGTGGATTGATTTTTCCAGGGCACCTTCAGCTGGTTTAGCGACAGCCCCCGAGATCACCGGTTCTTTGCCCGGGGAGTCTGCCAATTCACTTCTCCTTGCTCCGGGGGGGGGGCACTTCGTGAATTCCCAGTGATGGAGAGCAGAGGACTCCCCGGCATCCGCTTTCCTCTGCACCATCTTTATGCGGCAGGTTGGCTATTTCGGGGAAAGCCCAGAGGCCCAGCAAACAGCCAGGGGAGTGCCCGAGAGGGGATGGACTGGGGTGGGGGGAGAGAGGGTTACAGCAAGTGGCTTGGGTTGGGGTCGGAAGGGTTACAGCATTTGCTCCATAAGACACACGTACTCCCCCCCCACTCTTTTTGGGGTAAAAAGTGTGTCTTATGGAGCGAAAAATACGATAGGTCTTTTTTTCGGGGGAACAGGGTATTTCTTTTATTTTCACTTCTGTTGAACATCGCTGTACTGAATACTAAATCTACAAATTAATTCTGACTTCTTATATATCAAAACCTGCTACAAAGAAAAACTGAAGGAACAGGGTGATAAATTATCTCTATAATTGAGTTTCATATGCTGGAAAAGGATATCAAAAAGCAGCAGAGTATTCAAGATGGATCCAAAAGGGGTTAGTTCTTTTATGTTTTCTGTAGACTGTCCTTGTGCCTTTTTACTAAAAGCTGCAAATAAGAGACATATTTATCTTGATCATTAAATTAACTCAACCCTATTCAGCACAGAAGTATAGCAATTTGAGATAGAAGGCTCCATATTTCACGTTGTCCCTAATTTTACAGCCAAGTTTCTTTGAAATGAGACTGGGGTGGAAATCCTTATTCGTCTTCTTCTTACACATGCAGACAAAAAACTGCAATATTGTTCTCCTTGCCCCAAAAGAGAGGAAGATATTTTGCAGTGCTCTCTACAAGAGAACGGAATAAGAATGATTGTTTTCTTTCCCCAAATTAAACAAAACCATGCATAGAAAATATGTGAGGCAAAAAACCCCACAACCCACACACCTCGAAATGCACAAAATGACATTGGCCATATTGCTTGGCCTTTTAAGAGTGAGATGCATTGAGGAACATTGTATTCTTCTTTTTCTTTAAAAAATAACCTGCCACTTATTCTGTGCTTGCTGTGCAAGGTTTTGCTTCTCAGAGAACAAGCACTGGATGTATATAGAAGCAGTTTACAGGCCTTGTCAAGGAAAAAATGCTCCTTATCATTGTATTCGTGAAGGCTTTCACAGCCGGGATCTAATGGTTGTTGTGGGTTTTTCGGGCTGTTTGGCAGTATTCTGAAGGTTGTTCTTCCTGACGTTTCGCCAGTCTCTGTGGCCGGCATCTTCAGAGGACAGCACTCTGTGCTCTGGAGAGTGCTGTCCTCTGAAGATGCCAGCCACAGAGACTGGCGAAATGTCAGGAAGAACAACCTTCAGAACGCGGCCAGAGAGCCTGAAAAACCCACAACAACCATTAGATCCTTATAATTCTCTCACTGGGAAATGAAGAACTTTGTGCAGCTTGAAAATTCTGTGTTGAAATATCTTCCCAAACTGAAATAATCTAAGCAGATAAGAACAGCAAATTCAGCATGTACACTTTATATCTGTAACAGAGGGACCCTCTCCCCTAGGTGCACCAGCCCAACCATCGGGTAGAATGAGATGATTACTTCAGGGAGCTAGATCCCTCTCTCTGTTTCTCTCTTTATGGACAGAGTAGTTCAGTCACTGAAGCTGCCCTGTATCGTTAAGCTAGCCTGCTACCCTGAGGATCAGTTTACAATGGTATGCTCTTGCCAACATTAAATGTAGCTTTTTTCCTTGCTATGGCTGTCACAGAGTTGGTTGATGCCAAACATGGAACACTCTAAAGTTGGCGATGCACTAGGTAGTGCCTTGGGCAACTGACTGGGAATACCAAGGGGACATCTTCAACAGCCCAACACAGATTTTCCTTGAGCATTTCCCAAGGGGGACAGAGGGAAGGAAGCCACCGGGAGCTTTGTCTACAAATAGAAACTCTATCCCATACAAAGGTTGATAGTGCTGCAGAGTGCCCTTCCTCCCAGGGCACTCTGCAGCACCATCAAACTTTGTACGGGATAGACTGATATTCCACACTTTCAGGGTGTGTTTCCTCCCAATATAGAAACACATAAATGCATACAGATATCCATAGAAACCCTGGAACAAAAAAAGGTTCAGGGTTCCTCCAAATTAATTCTCTCTTTTTTTAATGACAAATTTTTGGATACAAATTGGACCAGACATTATTGGCACACTCTATTCACAAGTGTGGGTACCCAGTGTGTGACAGTGGATAAAGTGATGGACTAGAACTCAGAAGACCTGGGTTCAATTTCCCACTCAGCCATGGAAATTCACTCTGTGTCTGTGCGTGCACATGTGCATGCTTGTGTTTGGAACTGGTAGAATCACTCCTTAAATACCCCACTTATTTTGAAAGCCCTATTAGGATCTCCATAAGTTGGTTCCAACTTGACAGCACATAATAACATTTCACAAATGCATGCATGCTCATGCGTGTGTGTGTATGTCTTCCCTCTGAGCAGCCCCTCCCCTTGAGATTCAGCACTGTCTATCAGCTGGAGGAGTGCACAGTAAATTACAGGTTGACATTAGAGAACAGAGGATTAAAACAGGCATCTTTGGCAGTGAATTGTTTCCTGAAGCTTTAGAATAAATTATGACAAAGTCAATGGAACTGCCAGCAGATTTGGCAGAACTGACATAAAATATGACAAGGTTCATTCTCCTTATAATATCATGTGTTTGCTGTCTGGAGCCTCCTTTTGTTTAACTGAAACCATCATTTAACTCATACCTTAATGCCACGCAGACAGGCAGGGCGGTGGTGGCTGAAAAACAAGATCATGCAGTTATAAATGTACTGCCCTGAGAGTTGGATACAAAAGTTCCTGGTTGTTTCTTATATCAATACTACTGTGAATCCTAGTCTAGAGAAATATTATGCAGAAAAACAAAGTGCAGACTGGTGCAAAAATAGCTCAAGCTTTCTCCTATGGCCCCTCTTTTGGTACTGGGACTCATTAACTAGGCTCATCAGCTATTGACCATTTCCCAAATTAATTTAGACTCATTTACAGCAACTCATTTATATCAGTTCAATAGAATTCAAGTACATTACATCCATTCTGCATGTTGCATTTTTATTATAATTCACAGAATAACCCTTTCCTACATTGGTCAAGCTGTTTTCAAACCTTTTATTGCCCTTTCTGTGAGACAGCCAGTGCTTACATCTCAGAGCCTTTATTCTAACAATCACAAAATCAAATCCAGTTCTTTTTCTGCTGTCTGTTACTCAGACCCTTGCCTCCCTTCCTTGCTTGTTTCAGGCCTGGCAAGACTGACTAACTGAAACAATAAGAACTCTTAAAGTTCTGTGTAAATGGGGTTCTTAGTCTATGGGACTAGTGGTAGATTCAGCTGCAGGCAGTTTATCTACCAGATGCCCCCTGATCCTCCTCCTTCTCTCTCCTCCAACTTCCAAGAGGAAATTTAATTCTTTTTTAATAAGTGAAGCAGTTATAGCACAGAAAGTGTTTAATTTTCCAATATTTTGAAGTGGCTCTCTTCTTAAGCCACTACATGATATTGGAAATTCTTGGTGGAAGGAACCTTGACAGCCAAAGCCTTGCTTGGTTCATTTCCAGCAATCATCATCTCAGAAATAAACTTGATTAGACTGATCCTACCCTTACCAAAGTTTCATTTTTATATATGTACATTTATTTCAGTCTCTTAATGTCTGACGAAGTGGACTTGCCCACAAAAGCTTACATTAAAATATAATGGTTAGTCTTTAAGGTGCCATATGTTTTTCTCTTTCTGTTTTGTTTTGTTTTAGTTTGGTTTGGTTCTTTGGATTTTGCCTGATATGTTTGCTTATCATGGCAACCTCTTCTAAAACTAAGATTTTGACATGTTAACTAGCAATGTTGAGTGGAAACTAAATCCTTTCCCTTCCCCAAAAGGTCACTCTTTTCCTGCATCTATCACTGAAACTTGCTGCTTCTGCTCCTGTTTTTGCTCCTAAATGTGTGTTTTTGAGGAGACAAATTGCAGGAAGGAACAGTGAAGTAGGATCTGTCCAGGCTATCCTTCTTGCTTGTTTTTAGAACCTCCGTATCTGCTTTCCAGCAAAAACAATAACCCATCACAACCTTGTTAAGATGAGAGAATGACATGGCTAGAGAGTGGAAACTCCTGTAATTAGAACTCATTGCCCTGTTGCCATGTATCGTTTACAAAAACAGCTGGTGAAAGCCCGTATCTGGATAAAGGAGAGTGTTTCATCCATGCCATAGGATAATGGGGCGCAAATCCAAAAGACTAGATCTGGTGGTGGGGACAGCCATTAAGTTGAAGAATTGACACATGCTATGATTATTTCAAGGCTTCAAATGAAATTCACCCACCTTCCCAATTCTTTTTATGCAATAAAAGGGCTCATGGTATCCCTCCACTGTGTGAAAATTGCTTATCCGCCTATCTAGATTGGCCTCTTTTTCACTTCACTGCTTTTCTATGTAAAGATATTGAGCACAACCAGAAAATGCTAGGATGCTAGTATAGGAGACAATGTGGCCTGCAGTTCTCCAGACAGCCCTCCTTCCCTGGCAGTCCTTAAGTCTCCAATTTTTCAAGTCCTAAAACTGCATGCTTTGCCCCACAGAAGCCTCCGGATGACAACAACTTGCTCTACAAACACAGTTCCCCTCATTCTAAGCCTGTTCTAGCCTTTAAGGGACTTTTAAAGAAACCAGCAATGTCCTTTTAAAAAAATAACAAGCAAACTGCAGAGCCTTTTCTCTCTCTCTCTCTCTCTCTCTCTCTCTCTCTGTGTGTGTGTGTGAGTGAGTGAGTGACAGAGAGAGACAGAGAGAGAGCTTGCTAGGCAGGGTGAGTGTATCAGAGATGTGTATCAGAGATGCAGCTCTACAAGGCAGGAAGGCAAAACTAGCCTTAGATGCTTAGAAGCTGCCTAGCCCTTCCTCTGGAGATTCAAAATGAATAAACTGCCTTCTCTGTGCCTTGATCTCACCTTGATTAGTTACACCCCATAGAGTTGAAATCTCCAACTACACCACAGTTGCACAAAACAAAGAGTCTTAAGAGGGAGCTATGATGGTAGAGGATGAGGTTATCAGAATGGAATCAAGCTGTCTTATGTCATATCCATTTAGAGAGAAAGAAATCATCTTCCCAAATGACTCCTTCTACAAAAACAAACCAGTATAGTGGAATTAAACCCTCTTTGCCGGCATGAGCAGACATGACTGAACTCATACACTTCAGCGTCACATGGGTTTTTTTGTCTAGCAATAGTGATTTTTTCCCCTCACCCACCCCCTTAAATTAAAGCAAATGTGTTTCTGGTGAGTGTAAGACTCAGCAGGCAATCCCAGTAACATGAAAGGAAAAGATTTAAAACACTGCTGCTGAAACACCTTCCAGGAAGCTGAAAAGGCAGATCAAAATCACAGGAGAGTCATTATATCCCTTTTAATGGTAATAGCCCTTGCCTCAAGCATCATCCTAGCAAAACTGAAGATGGAACCACTGCTTTGGCAATATTGAGCCACAGCACCTGAGAATTCTTCAGAGTAGATTTTTGTGCACTGAAATAAGACTTCAAATACCTGTATCTATACTGTTCAACAGTCTTTTGACATCTTACTGTACTTGTAATTTTTTTTTGCCGCAGATGCTTACACAGGACATATTTATAGTCACCTCACTACTAGCACTTCATCTGCCTTTCTTTCTCTCCAGCCCTCAGTTGCTGAGAATACCATGGAGAACAGTGTCTTTCTGGAGTGCCCTGAGGTATTTTTCTGGAGGACTGAGGTGAGAGAAACACATATTTGGTACATTAGCATTAAGTTGTGCGCACTGCACATAGCACCACAGCTCAATGTGTTTATCTGTACATATTGTAATAGTCAATGTAGGACTGAGAGAGGCAAGTGCCCCTTCTTAATTACCATGGAGACTCTTGTTCTGTCATAGGTTCCTAGGTTTGAATCACTACAGAGAGGAAAACATAAGGAAGGAGAAGAGCCTGAACAATTTGTGCTGTGATTTGCTTTCAGCAGGAATAAGGAATCTTTGCCCTCCAGATGTTATGGCCTACAGATCTCATTACTCCCACCCAGTATGCCCAATAGAAAGGGAGGCTGCGAGCTATATTCCAAACAACTAGGAGGATTTGATTTTCTCAGCCCGTTGCTGTCTTTTTTCAGAATTTTCTACAACTTACACTAACAAAGCTCATATTTACATGTTATATGCAAAACTCTATGGCTATTTTTAATTAGAAAAGCAATTTTCAGGGCAAATTTGTCCTGGCATGATTCCAAACAAGGGACTCCCTTTCCCCAAAGGAGGTGAACAGATGTGGTGCTACTCCACACACACAGCAGCTAGAAAGAGTGCTGGAGGCCACAATTTCTGAATTAATATCCCACCAGAGACTTGAGTTTAATAGTGTGGAAGCCTGATGAACCGACATAAGAAACAGACTGATATTAACGTTCAAGGAATTGTGCTTTGTGGCCATTCCAAGGGATCAAAAATGGAACAGAACAAAAATGAGTTAATCCCATCTACCATAGATTTCAGTTTCCCTTCCCTTGGCCACCCTATCCTGCCAGTTCTGACAAGCTCCAGCTGACACTGCCCCATCACCTCTGGCCATGGGTTCAAAATTAAGAGGCTGGGATTTGATGTAGTCATTAAAAAAGGAAAACAAAGAGCAGAAGTAGTGTAATGGGTAGAGGGATGGACTAGGAGCCAGAAGACTTGGGTTCAAATTCCTGCTCAGATATAGAAACTCACGGGGGGGGGGTCAATGGTAGAATCACTTCTTGACAAACCATATGTCAGATGTGACTTGACAGCACATAAAAACAACAACAAACGGGCAGATGGCAAGAGGGAGAAGAGTTATTGCTCTCTGAAGTCATGCTGACTAGGGCTTACAATTTGTTTGTTTGTTATGGTACCTTTCTCCTCGTAAGGAACTCAAGGTGGTTCCCAGTCAATTAGAACAACATAGTAAACAAATTAAAAGTAACGTAAAATAGAATATTAAAAATTATATAAACAAGTGATAATATTGAAAAGAACCTTTAAAAGCACTTTAAAATATACTTACTGGGTTCAATAAACACAGCACTTACTCTTCATTACATGCATATGCTACTTTTTCAAGTTAATTAAAAGCTAGAGTAAAAAGAAAGACCTTTGTCTGCAGGCAGAAGAACAACAGTGAGGAGGCCAAATTGGCTTCCCCAAGGATTATATTCTATAGCCTGGGTGGAGCCACTGAAAAGGCCCTGTCTTGGGTCCTGACCCAATTAGGCTGTGAAGACAGAGAGAGAGAGAGAGAGAGAGAGAGAGAGAGAAGGACCTCCTTAGAAGATCTTAAAAGTTAAGAAGTCTCATAAGGGGTGATACAATCATTGAGAGAGCCTGGACCCAAACTATTTAGAGCTCTATGGGTTTTGAGGCAATTTGATTGGCTGATTGATTTTAAATATTTAGGTCCTACTCTTCCACCAGTTTGTCTTTACTATTGCCAGGTGTCCTTGCAGGAACATTTCATCCTCATCCCTTTGGGCCCCTCACATTTCTTTTTCTTTTTTTACCTCAGAAAAATCTGTGCCAACTGTTTCTAAATGAAGGGTGAAGAGTTGGTTACTTAACATGGAAGGAGCATATGCAGAAGGGGCATTTGCTGATATTTTTTCCTGTCTAAGCTAGCTTTGGAAGTATGCTTCCTATTAATTCATGGCCTGTATAATTACATCTAAATACTACCTATTCAGAAATAGTCATGAATCTCCTGCTTCTACAGAAAGCAGGTTTTTAATATTCTATATCGCTAGTGGGCATACATAATAGGATGTTTCTGCATGGCAGTGCATGGAAAGATCACTCCCTAAACTGAAAAGGATTGCTCCCTCTATGGCAGTTTATCAGCAGGAAACTGTTAATGAACCAGTCATTTCTTAGGATGGCAGATAGCATTCTTCAAGGGTGGATCAATATAAACCCATTTAGGCTGCAGTTTTTACATATGAAACAAACTTCTGCATAGATGGCCACTATTTGTAAAGACTACAGCAAACTTTCCATGATCACAAACTCTGGATATTGACTACAGTGGGCCTTCTGTGATATTTTTTTAATCATTGCCACATATGATCATTGTTGAGATAACAATCATAGCTTTTTGAGATTTCACTATTGTGGCAATATCATCTGGCCAAGGTTTTGAATGTTTCAGCTTGGCAACACTCTTCTTCAGATGTGATAGCCAGAACTGGACACAGTGTTCCAGGATAAAGCGGTGCTAATACTCTCTTTGTTCTGGACATCATACTTCAGCTGATCCAAAGAAGTATTGAATTGGGGGGTTGCCACTGTGTCATAGTGTTGGCTCATGTTTAGCTCATGGTCTACTAAGGCCCGTATATCCTTTTTCATGCACACCATTGCAAAGATAGCTGTTAATCATCTTTTTCTGCCTACATGTAGAATTTTATGTTTTTTTCTACTGAAACTCATTTTATTTATTTAGCCCAGTTCTCTAGTTTGTTTCAGTTGTTCTGAATCCTGATTCTGTCTTCTGAAGGATTAGCTACCCCTCATATATCCTTTTTAACCTGGATACAGTATTCAGATGAGGTCTTGCCAAAGCTGAATGGAGTGTACTTAGTCTTACTTTCAGCACAAATTTCTAGCAATGGCAATTAATGCTTTTAGCACAACTAAAGAAGTTCCCTCTTGTACCTTTGGCCCATTTTACTGTCCCTTGATGAGTACATATGGGGCATTATTGAAAAATAACCTACTTATTTCCTCTTGTATAGATTCTCTTTACTGTCCCAATGCCAGTTTAGTAAGGAGGAGAGCTCTAATTACTTCTTAACTTTTTCCCTTATCCATTTGTTAATGATTTGATTTAGGCATCAGCAGATTATTTAGAAACCATAATTAGTTTTGCTTTTGGCTGTTGCCACCAGTATAACTAGAAGAGAATATACTGTTCTAGTTTTTGAAGAATTTTGCTAGCTCCTATTTTGGCTCTGGGCCCAATTTAAAGTGACAAATTTGACCTATAAAGCCCTAAATCATGCAAGACACGAGTACTGAAGGATACCTTGTTTTCATATAAACCAGCTAGGGTACTGGGGAATCTCTGCTGGGGGTACAACTCTGGAGGGGGATGCTTAGCTAGCAGAGACATGTTACTCTCAGTGGTGGCACCACATCTTTGTAACATCCCTACATCTTTCTATTTTGTTACATCTATATCTTGCCTTTCCTCTGAGAAATTGGTCGGTACTTTAAGACTGTACATGCTCATCCTGTGCCCCACAAGGACTGTATGTGTGTGTCTTTAACTCTTCTACATTATAAGATTACTGGGCAGATAAGCCAAGGTGGATATGATTTCCAGAAAACAGAAATCCTTTGAAAAGAATCTGACATTCTGGAGACGTTAGCATAAATGAAGGAAAAAAGATCTCTGTCTCTGGAGTCATGTTATGGTGGATACAAATTCTTTTCTTTTCTTTGAAAGATCAAGATATTAAGTACACAATATGGATTATAATCCTCTTGAAAAACTGAGAAGACATGTCACCTCAGTTGACATAATAAGTCTTATTTACTCCTTCCTAAAAGTCCTTAAATAGTAATTCAAGTTAACTTGCAGTTCTATTCCATGTTTCCCACAAGGAAACATTTTTTAATTTTCTGCCAGTTCATCTCCTTGACTACCTGGCTAACTATCCTTTCAGAGCCCTCAAGTAATGTGATATCCTTTTATGGCATTCTGGAAAAGAATTGATAACACATCTTAATAGTGCTTGACACACCATCTGTTCCTGAGCAGGTTTAAATTAATTCACTGAGGACAATGTTGACTCACAAAGATCCCTGTAGAACACAGAGAAGGCCATATCCAGACAGACTGATGGCACATCAATGTTACGAAATGTCACTGTTTGCTGAAGGGGAGCACACATAGTGTGTTTTCCCTGCAGAGTCTCCAGCAGCAAAGGCCAACAGGAATAGGTTGAAACCATACTGTCAAAAGCTTGAGCCCACAGTAGTTCTTGATCAAGACACTTAAAGGTAAAGGTTCCCCTTGACAATTTTTTTTTTGTCCAGTCGTGTCCGACTCTAGGGGGTGGCGCTCATCCCGCTCTTCAAGCCATAGAGCCAGCGTTTGTCCGAAGACAATCTTTCCGTGGTCACATGGCCAGTGTGATTTAGACACGGAACGCTGTTTACCTTCCCACCGAGGTGGTCCCTATTTATCTACTCGCATTTGCATGCTTTCGAACCGCTAGGTTGGCGGGAGCTGGGACAAGCGACGGGCGCTCACTCCGTCGCGTGGATTCGATCTTACGACTGCTGGTCTTCTGACCCTGCAGCACAGGCTTCTGCGGTTTAGCCCACAGGAGGTAATTAAGCAGCAACTCAACTTTGTACACCAGACTCCATCTCACTGAAGGAACCGAAGTTCAAGAAACCATAATGGTGGCAAGATTGATTTAGACTGTATATCATGATCTTTATAGAAGTGTCTGTGTCAAAATCACTTCAAAAACAATAATGATCTCGGGCAAGGAGTTACTTCGGATGCAAAACTACCACTTTCAGTGCCGGAGGTAGGTCCTTTAAACCTCAGAAGTCCATAGACCTTGCTCCATGGACAAATCCTGGCCTTAAAGAGAAAGCTTGCTTACTTGCAAAGCAATCAACCAATGGTTGTGTGCTTCCGTAAATAGCACGACAGACTGGCTAGGTAGGACCTTTCTATTTTACAGTAGCAATTAGTGACCTTCTCAATCCTCACTGGATTTAGGTGTAATCCTGCTGTTCAAGAGACAAGTCATTCAGGTTAAGAATAATACTTTTTATTAAGAAAATAGTTTCATTCGAATACAGTTGTAGCATTAAAAGGCATAAAGCATTAAACATATCCAGCAGTTACCCTGATTCAAATAAGCTTACTATTCGTAGGTAAAATAATAAACAGCTAAAATCATGCTAAGTCATCATCTTTGCTCTCTACATCTTAGCATCTAGAGAAGCTGGGCTAACTCTCTCTCCTCTTCTCCTGCAAAAGATACTGTACAATATTTGCACCCAACAATCTTTGAATCCTCATACTTCCAATAAGGGAAGGAGGGAATGTCTTGCAAGCAACTCAATACAGTATTGCTAATCCCTGGCAGACTCCCGTCCAGGAATTACCTAAACAAGAATAATATATTTTCTGCTCTTATGCATGGAGACAGGTTCCATGGCCACAATCCTACCTTAAGGAAAGCTAGCACAAGAGAATATAGATGCAGACCTGAAAAGTTACTTTAAAAAAAAACTAATTATAGATCAGAAACCCTCAAATATGTTCTTACTATTTCAGTTATTTCTTTTAAAAAAACCTGTCTTTCCTTGGAAGTGGCTGAAACAATTACTCTTATTTATGGCACCCGAATGGCAACATGTGGTACAAAGCACAGTCTCCTTTCATCCTCTGGCCCACCACATCCACCTCTGGAACAGGGCATGAACCACAGCTCTTGCCTCATATAGTCTAGTCCTTCTCTGCCATCAAGTGTGAGACGTCATCCATGCAATTATAATTTTTTAAAAAAGTTAGAATTGCACTAAAAAGACAGTAAAGTTATCCTTCAATTAAAGTTATCCATTTAATTGGGCCTTCATTGTTGGAAAAGGAATTTCCAAGCTCTGTACAGATGGGCATAGTTGGAATATACCCAGTACTGTTTCCTTGCATCCCTCTGAGCATTCTTTACTGAGCATTTGCATAGGTAGGAAGCTGCCTTACAGTGAATCAGATCTGTTGTCCATCTTGCCTGGTATTGTCAACTCTGATCTGTAGCAAATAGGATTCTTTCCTAAGCCTTCCTAGATATCTCTGATAATATCTGGTGGTCTCCCATCCAGGTGTGAACCAGGTGCAGTGCTGCTTAGCTTCTGAAATCAGAGTGGAGGGGTTGCATTGGGGTGGTAAGGTAGTCCTCCATGAGAAAGGCCCCACATAAATCCTGCTAAAAATTGTTTGGAGCATGAGACCCTTAGAGAAGCTAATTCTGGTTGTTGGCTTTTGGACTCAAATAGTCTATTTTAATTCATCCCTGCTGAATTGTTTGCTGTTGTTTGTTTGTTTGTTTCATTGCTTTCAATGCAATGTCTTTAGGGATTCTTTGGCTGCAGTTTGTGGGAGAATTTTAAATCAACCAGAGCAAAAGAAATATCTCTATCAGGGATAATAGAGACTTTGGAAGCTATTTAAATAAAATTATTCTCATCACATATTTTGCCTTTAAAAAGAGGAAAGTTTTCATGGTGGCCTATCATAGGTCATGCTTCCTTTAAGTATCTATCCCCACAGAGACTCTGTTGTTGCTCTTCTGTGCCCCCCGTTAAGACCAAGGGGGCTGCTGGAAGATCTCCATATGGAATATAAAATGCATTTCATTTGATGGAAAACACAAAGAGGCCAGGTGCTGAAGGCCCTTTATTTCTCCTAATAGATAGAAAACAGGCTTAGTGAGCTTGGCAAAATATACACAAAGCTCAACATGCTGGAAAAGATGGGAACTGACAAAACCTTTTTCAATTCACTAACAATTATAAATATACAAACAACGTTATTTATGATTCAGATAAAGAGTGGGGGATTTTTTTTAAAAAAAATATCCACACTGTTCTGTCTTGCACAGAAAGGTGAAATGGCTGCAGCTGGGACATTTCAGCATAATCAAGAGCCATCCATGTCATGCCAGCGTCAAAGGTATGAACTACTTAAAGATGATCATAGAATCATAGAAAAGTGAAGTTGGAAGGGGTCTACAAGGCCATCAAGTCCAACCCCCTGCTCAGTGCAGGAATACAATCAAGGCATATCTGGCAGGTGATTATCTAAGTTCTTCTTGAATGCCTCCAGCGTTGGAGCACTCACCAGCTCCCAAGGTAACTGGTTCCACTGTTGTACTGCTCTAACAGTTAGGAAGTTTTCCTGATATTCATCCAAAATCTGGCTTCCTTTAACTTGAGCTCATTCTTGCGAGTCCTGCACCCTGGAATGAATGAGAACAGATCTTGCCACTCCTCTGTATGACAGCCTTTGAAACATTTGAGAAGTGCTATCCTATCACCCCTTGGCCTTCTTTTCTCAAGGCTAAATATGCCCATTTCTTTCAAAGTTTCCTCATAAGGCTTGGTTTCCAGCCCCTTGATCATCCTTGTAATCCTCTTTCTGAAGTTGTTCCAGTTTGTTATCATCCTTCTTGAAGTGTGGTGTCCATAAATGGACACAATATTCAAGGTGAGGCCTAACCAGTGTTGAGTGGAGGGGGACTAGCACCTTGCAGGATTTGGAAACTATACTTCTATTAATGCAGCCTAAAATAGCATTAGCCTTTTTTGTAGCCACACCACACTGTTGGCTCATATTTAGCTTGTGTTCTGCGACAATTCCAAGATCCTTCTCGCTCGTAGTTTTGCTGAGCCAGGTATCCCCCATCTTGTAACTGTGCAATTGGTTTCTTTTTCTGAGGTGCAGTACTTTGGACTTATCCCTGTTGAATTTCATTCTGTTGTTCTTGGCCCAGTGGTCCATCTTATCAAGGTTATTTTGAATTTTGTTTCTGTCTTCTAAGGTATTATTCTGCCCAATTTTGTATCATCTACAAATTTGACAAGCATTCCCTGCACTCCCTCATCCAAGTCATTAATAAAAATATTGAAGAGCACCAAACCCAGGACTGAACTGAGCTTTGGGGTACCCCACTTGTGACCTCCTCCCAGTTAGAGAAGGACCCATTAATCATCACCCTCTGAGTATGATTCTGTAGCCAACTGTGTATCAACTGGACACATGATCTATCCAGCCCACACCTAGTTAGCTTGCTAATCAGGATATCATAGGGCACTTTGTCAAAAGCTTTGCTGAAGTCAAGATATACTATGTCTACAGCATTCCGTCTGTCTACCAGGGAGGTGACCTGATCAAAAAATGAGATCAAATTAGGCCTGGCCTTCTTTCTACTTCCTGTAAGCCACACTGGCCTTTTTTGCTGCCTCCCACCTTTTTTCATGTTTGATTTGTCTGTAGTTTTGCCTTTAGAATGTCTTTTTGAAATAGCATTGGCTACTAGCTATGGTTACATGCTAAAAGGAGTGGCCACCAGAAGGGGATTCGATAAAGAGCTGACAACCGCGAATAATAAAGGATAAGTAGTGATTCTCCTTCTCCATTCCATGCACAAAAGCCAGCTGTTCGATTTTACTTCAGTATTGGAAACAGAGTGGCATCTTCTGCAACACTTCAAGACTTCCCACTGTGCCTTTTTGTATAACTTGTCTATGAGGAATTGTTTATTTTGTTCTGGGGGAGAGATTAGTGCTATGGTACCATTCACTGTCAAAGAGTGTAAGGAGAAATGGTTTTTAAAGATATGGAGAAAGTCATTTTGACACAAACCCTAGTAAGCCCTATTCTCGCTTTGTCTGGATTCCATCTGATCTTGTACCAAGCTAAGTAATTTCCTTTGAGGTATCTATCTTTAAAGATAAATTGTTTGGGGGCAACAAGCTTCCTGAATTTGTGGAGATGTTTTAGTTGCTGCCTTAATAAACCATGCCATCAAATTAAGCTGTACCAAAAAAATCCTTAATTACAAGGATTTAATTTTTATAGCTTGGTTATATACACTTATTCTACAGCTATTTGGATTTGGGTATGAAGCTACTGAACTTGTGGCCTGGTTTATGGCAAGGCTGAATTGGAAAGCTTTATTTCTACTCAGTCTCCTGGACCCCAGTGGACAACACTTGACAACAAATTGAAGCAACCCCAAAATAAAGGTACACTGGTATGCCCTTTCTCTCTTCACAGCATCAAGATTTCTTCTGCTTGACTAATTTCTCACTAGAAACATTGGCAGTTTTCTGTAAGGGAATAATTCATTTCATCCAATCTTTCCAGGCAATACTCTGGCCTACTGCCTTTCGTAAGAAGTCTTCCTTCATGCAGGATAGCAACCTTTGCCAATGATGGGGAACAGGATAGTCATTTGGCTATCAACTGCGTATGTGTGGGACGAGATATTCCAATCCATAACAAGGACAGTAATGAGCTTAATTAATATCTGACTGCATAATACCAAATTCGAACTGAGGTTTTTATGCTTATTATGTTGATGATGCTCATATTTTCAGGGGCACTTTTCAAGCGATGCAAAATGTTTTGACAGTGGTGCACTGCGCCAGTGATTATCTTTCCCAGTAACACACAGCATTTCATCTTTTAAAAAATTACCTCATACATCTAGCTGTAGTATGGAGCACTGAGAAAGGAGTGGAGAAAGGGGAGAGAGTGAGATTTTGAGGGAGGGTGTTGAAATCCAAATTAATTAAAATGTCTGAATCTAACATCTGATGAGGCCCTGCAGGGCCTCTGAACAGCATGAAAAAGAACAATATGAGCAGCAAATTGAAAATGAAAGATATTAATATGGCAAAAGCAGATTTTTTAAAAAATCTTGTTATCTACCATCAAGTCCCATCTGACTTATGGCAAACCTGCTAGGGTTTTCAACATATGTGAAATATTTAAGGATGGCTTTACCATAGCCATTTCCCAGTGATTTTCCATGGCTGAACAGGGATTCGAATCCAGGTCTCCTTAGTCCTAGTCTGGTGTACCACACTGGCTCTTTAATCTTATGGATATATTCTGATTATTTTTGTAAAGAATGCAAGCAAAGTCTGTATTCCGGCTCTGCTGGAAAAAAACAACAATGTGACAAAGCAAAACCAGGCAAGTGTTATGATTCCATGCAGTATTAACAAGATGTACCATTTAGTATAGTTCATAGCAAACACTAGCAATTTTCTTCTGTGAAGTTTTACCATATATAACACATATGTCCCAAGCAACCACACTCAGCTGAAAAGAGAATGATAAAACAAGTCAATCAGTTCAGGTAACTGCTTGACGCATGGCAGAAATAGTGTGATGTAATACAGAAGAATATATATAGACGGTTTTCAGCTTTTACTGAAAGTCTTGCCAATCACTTTATAAAAGAATCTAGGTCTCACGTTCTTTGACAGAAGCAGAAAGCCCATCTTTTCCAGGAATGGGCTTTATGTTTACGGGCATTCTTTACTATATTTATCACACATGATAAATTTCTGGGAGAGGAATGTGGGGATTATGAGAAACCATGGAGTTTCCAAACTATGACCATGTTAAAAAAAACTGCAGTCAAATAATCTATGGAATTAGTCCTGTCTTTGTTAAGTCTAAGCAGGACACAGCATGTCACAGCTTTGTGAGGACATGTGGATTGAGGGTGAGTAATTCTTAGTAATTGTTGTGAAAACCTGGCATCTCATATAGACTCCTCCTGTTTTAGAATCATAGAATTTAGAGCTGGAAGGAAATCCACAGTCCACCCCCCCCACCCCCCGCCAAAGCAGAGAATCTACAGCTAAATTATCTCCGACAAGCAGGCATCTAACTTCCATTTAAAACCTCCATTAACAGCAAATCCACCATTGCCTGAGGCAGTCCATTTCACTGTCACAAGCTCTTATTGCCCAGGAATTCTTCCTAATGTTTAGGCAAAATCGTCATGGTAAAGCTGGCACTGTCAGCTTGGGCAACAGCAGTGTGGCTGCTTCTGTGATTGGAAAAGAGGATGATGAAAAGCACCAGGCGTTGCCCTCCATATCCATACTATGCAGTTCCATTATATTCAAGGAAGCCCCCCATTCGCAGCAAATCCTTCCTGTGCAAAGCAGCATTGTGTTTAGCGGGAGCTCCCCTTGAAGTACGTAGACATCTGATGTGAGGGAGAAGGAGATTGAGGGGAATTGGGGGAGCACTATTTCAGAAGTATGTGACCCTGAAATCGACCCTGCTTCTCCAGCTGCCCTTGCACCACCAGTTGCCAGAACTAGTAGTGATTATAAGTTAGCAATCCTTAAACATTCAGTCAAAAACTGGAGCTCTCCCAAAAGGGTAGTAATCTGGAAGCATTTTCAAAAGTGTGCAACATATGCTCATGTGCTGAGTACATGCATTGCAAGGATAAGCTCAAGCTTGGGCAAAACTTGGGCCACCTTTCCAATGATAGCATGCTCAGCCACCTGAAGACTCAGCATAGGGCACTGCTGATGGGAAATGAAGTAGGTACTGTGGGGGCAAGTAGGTTTCTTATTGTGAGAGTCATCAGAGGGTCAGGGTTGAGACAGGGTTGAGACCCATTGAAGCAGGGAAATGGATGGGCAAATAGAAGGAGATGGGAGACAGAAAATGCCCAGCCCACAACTCAAGAGGAAGTTTCAGAAAGGGTGCAGGAAAAGGCCTTCTGCAAGCATAAAATGCCAGAATTATTTGTCAACTAGGGGGAAATGATAGCCATTTTCTCTGGTAGAAACACTGGTTTCCATAGACTTGTGGCAGAACTGACACTTCCTTACCAATTGCTGTCCTGAATTACCCTGAGCCATAGGATGATGCCAGATTTATATATCAAACAATAGGTACAACAGTAGTTGGCTAGGGCACAGGTGGTACGTTTTACAAGCGACATAAGGACCAGCCAAATTGCCAAACATCCGTGACTCTCCCTGGCAGGGCACTGGTGGAAGGTGGAGGCACCAGCCATAGGGCATCACACAAGGATGAAACCTGTTGAATGTGACTATGATGGAGGGCGATCATACAGCTCACAACATATAAGAAGCTATGCTGCAGCAGTGGAGCCTAGCTATAGAAAGGCAAGGTCTGTTTACCACAGGCAATGTAGGAAGCCTGGTGGCAGCACTGCAGGCTGTGAAGATGACAGTAGTTTGTGGTGCTTTGCAGGGTATGGAACACACATGTATGCCTGGTATATGGAATGGATTGGAAAGGTGGCAAGGCAATTTCACCACAGTGTCTGAGGCAACGGGGTGTTGCAGGAGAGGCAAGAAAGGTTGGAAACTGCCAGTGCACCATGTAATTCAAGATGTGGTAGTTCAATAGAACTCAATTTTCAACCTGTTTGCCAGAGTGCTAGATCAGCAAAGGACACCCCACAATTTGGCACTGGAGACTCCCATTGGTGTGGCTGCTCCTCTAGGCAGAGGAGACACTATGGGGTCAAGTGGTCTATGTCCTCTGATTTTGGGGAGCGCAAAACAGGCCCTTAGTGGGGAGATATCTATCCTTAGCCAAATGATCTGAATGCTTCTGGACTTGGTTGGCATGATGGAGGGCATGATAAAGGGGCTAGATGGATGGGAGATTCCATAGAGGGAGAACAGCATTTTTCCCCCAATCTCAAGTGGTGGCCTTGGTCAACAAGCTAAAGGACCTACTCCACCCACTACAGGTTTGCCTCCTTGTGGAAGAAGGAGTACATTCTAGCAACCTTCTTGGACTCCCAAATTAAACAGCAGACAATGGATACTAAACAGCAAGAAGGGGGGGGCAAGATCAGCCAATGTTCCATCACATGCCACAGCAGCAAGCAAATAAGGTTTGGTTAGCACTGGGGGGGGGGGTCATACAAGGCAGGAAGAAACTAGCCATGTTCATAGCACTTCAAACAGTGGTAATAGGAGTTGTATTCTGAACTCGAAGTTCCTCACCTCTGCAACAACAGAGAAGCTTTCCGAGACCCTGTCTTGACAAGCATGGCAAGATTTCCATGCTGTTGGCTCCTCCAATCTGCCTGCCAGTGCTGCTCAGATTATTTGGCCACTTCCCAGTGTTTCCTGAATAGTGTTAGCATTTCCTGCTGGCATTCCCACTGTTCAGGATCCAATCAGTATGCCCATTACAGTCATTTCCAACAGCCAGCACTGCTGCTGTTGGTGTGCACTCTTTTTGTTTGGCCCAGCCACTGGGAAGGTATCAGAGGACACAGAGAAATCCTTTTAAAATGTTTTGCCTGTTTATGTTTTTTTAAAAGGGAAACTAATGACTATATAGCACACTAGGATCACTGTATCAGCGGGGGATCATTTCAAGCTCTCCCGCGGATGATGAAAAATATGGATTATAGCTAATGCCATTTTAATAGCAAATGGTATACATAGCATGGTCTCTGGCTCTCTCTACTAAAAATACTGCTAATTACATAATGGAAATATATTTATCTAGTGAATACTTTACACAGCATGGCCTCTGGCTATCTCTAGTGGCCCATTATGGTGACTTCATCTTTAGAAATATATTTCTAGGATATTTCTTTTAATATTTTTAATATTTTCAGAATGTGGTTAAGTGACTCAGTGGATACTGATCCCATACATAAGAGTTTCCTACTGTACTCATGTTGACTGTAATGGAGTTCCAGATATCGAGAAATTCCAAATTTTTAAAATTCTGAATCTGAATGGCTGTAATTGCAAATTTTGAATCCAAATTCTAAATCTAAACTTTGGTGCTAGTGCACATTATTACTTGCAATTTTATAACAATGTGCAGAAGTTGATATGAAAACTTATTCCTCTATTTAGTACTCTCCTGGAAAACTATCTATAGCTGCAATCTGCTTGCATGTAATTCAATGGGATGCAAATTGTTTCCCCTAATTTCCACTGGTTCTACTTTCCTTAGAACAATATGGCAATAAGCAATAAGAACAATAAGCTTCTTCTATGCCTTGTGAGTATATATTCAGAGCTTCTACTAAGGCAGTGGTTCCTAGCCTTGGGTTGCCCAGGTGTTCATGGATTGCAATTTCCAAAAGCTTCCAACCATAGCTGTGCCAGCCAGGGTTTCAGAAAGTACCCACTGTACTAAGCTTATTAATTTTTAATTTCTATCCTCAATATGAACAACATCACTTCAGGTGAAGCTCTCAGTCCACCGGTAATCACACTGGATCCCATCCTGAGATAGAAAGCCAATCACACATTGAGATAAGGACTCTAAGATGTCCTATAAGAATAACGAAGCTCAGCATTTCCTGGTTCTTGCTTATTTAGTATGCTGATATGGATCACAGTATTGTCTGGAATGATTCATTGCAGAGTGATAAGAAAGTTAAGGAACAGCCATTAGATAAATGGATGTCTTGATTGTGCTAACAAACAAGAAAACAAAGAGAACAAAGGTGTTCAAATTAAGCATGTAAATGAGCCTTTTGTTGCAATGATATGGTATCTGTTTTACAAAATATGGGGAAACATGGAATATTTCATTGGAAGACATTGGGTGCAAACTGCAAATTAAGCAAATATCACATTTTTGTTATGCTTGACTCATTCAACTCAGTGGAGTCTGTTCATTTGTATATGATAAAAATGTAGAGTCAATTCTAGTATCTACTTAATAATAGCAATAATTAGGGAGAAGAGAAGACTCCCTGGAAAAGACCCTGATGTTGGGAAAGTGTAAAGGCAAGAGGAAAAGGGGACGACAGAGGATGAGCTGGTTGGAGAGTGTCACTGAAGCTACCAACATGAATTTGACCCAACTCCGGGAAGCAGTGGAAGACGGGGGGGAGGGGGCTGGCGTACTCTGGTCCATGGGATCATGAAGAGTCGGACACGACTTAATGACTAAACAATAACAAGCTATAAAAAACTCAGAAGTGGTTTACCATTCCCTTCTTCTGGGAGCACTCTGAGACTATACAACTTGCCCAAGGCTACAGGGGCCAGTTGTTTTCCTGGGAGGCACAGCAAGGAATTTAACCCCCAACCACATCTTACTCACTGAATTATCCAGCCAGCTAGTTTTTATTCAGTCTTTAAAGAAAAAAAACGAAGTCAGCTTCAGACAAGTCAGACTATTGTTCCATCTTTTAATACAGAACAAGAACAGGGATGGTCAACATGTTGTCCAGAGTCCCAAATGCAACATCCCTGCTGCCCCCCCCCCCAATTTTAGAATTTTTAAAAAACAAAATTGATTTAAGAATTCTTTTTGTGCTGGAATGAGACAAACTTATCATGTTATGAACCCCATTCCCTGCAATACTGGCTCCTCCATACCCAGGGTTCCCCCCCCCAAGATATTTATGGTTGACCAGTAGTAGGCATAAGGGGGCTAAGTTGCTCCCTCTGGGCAGGATTCTAGCCAAATGTTGTCTATACCAGTGGTTCTTAACCTTGGGTTACTCAGGTGTTTTTGGACTGAAACTCCCAGAAGCCTTCACTACCAGCTGTGCTGGCTGGGGTTTCTGGGAGCTGCAGTTCAAAAACACCTGAGTAACCCAAGGTTAAGAACCACTGGTCTATACCAATTTCCAGCAGCTCTCCAGGAGATCCCTCTTAGTGCCATCAAGAGATATCCAGGATTGGACCTTCAAATGAAAATCCTGTGTTCTGCTTTGAAGCAGCAGAGACTATACCAGTAGTGCTGAAAGTTCAGACTGAGCAGGACATCACCCCCCCCCAAGTCAAGGCATTAAGTTCTTAGCTCATCCAGTGGGGCTACAAAACCTTGCTTTGCAGAAATCCTGGCACATTTCTTTCCAAACATGCCTGACTTCAATTGTAAATAAAAAGATCTCATTTAATTTTTTTACAGGATATGAGGATATGAGAAAGAAGGGCTATTTATTTGGTTGTAAAATAATAGATTCGTATGAGTTACTTCTGGTCCTTTGCCAATTTTCTGGCATAGGAAGCAATATTTGTCTGTTCATCAATTATCAGCTCCTTACTCTGTGCCTGTTGAGTAAAATGAGCCAGCGTGGTATAATGGTTATCTCGATGGATTTGGGAGATCCAGATTTCTCTGCTGACCTACTGGGCTAACAAGTCACTTCCAGCCTGAACTACCTCAGGATAAACTGGAAGGATAACCTGGGGACAACTGAAACTGTATATACCTCCTTGATCTCGCTGAAGGAGGCAGGACATAAGTATAACAAAAAAAAAAAGGAATAATAAATAGACATTAGCATTATCTACGCATTTGGGTTCTGTGTACATCAAACATCTGAGGATATACCAACTTTTATAAAGATTTCAAAACAAGCCATCTGCAGGCACCTGCCATGTGCGGCCATGAAGATCTGAGAATTACACCTGTGTTATGACAGAACACTCTCTTTTGGATTTCAGTTGCTAGACAACATACACAATTTTAATTGTCAGGTAGGCCTACCATGATTCAACATCCAGAAAAAACATCTGAAACACTAAGTCAAAGAAGTGAAAACAGATGATATCCTACAGCTTGCTTGCTTTATTCGGATCAGAATAAAGCAATGAACAATTTTACAAATCAATGCTTCTGGAAGTGAAGGATTGGTCATTGCCCAGAGGATGCCCAAGTGTCCTCACAATACTTTCCCACTCTTCAGGGAGGCTCCTTCAATGTTCACCATTCTCAAGCTGATTGATATATTAAATATAGACAAATCAGTGGTTCAAGCATTCTTTGCTTAGGAGTTACATACTGAAAAACTAAAATGCATATTGGCTAATTTCATGGTAAAAATGGGCAACCTCCCCACTCAAACTGGCCTTTCTGGAAAAATAGACAAAGTGACTCACATGCTGCAAATACCAACAAACCAACAAATAAGCACAGTTCCCATAACAATTGGGATTGAATCAATATTGAATTGTTTCCAGGCCAACCTGTAATCCAAACAGAAGGATCAAATTCCGTTGGCATTATCTGGGCACAGAGTTTCAAATGAAATAGAAAGAAAACATTAACAACTAGGAATGGGACTTCCAAGTGAAATGGATAAGAGAGAAAAAATATGAAAGAAACTCTAATTTTTGGTTTTGTGAATTCCTGGAAGACAGCCTCTAAAACATAAATAATTCCTGAAAGGTATACGAATGTTTTGAGGTTGTTTATTTGTGTGTGTGTCTCTGTGTGTGCTTCACTGTCATTTAACCTTTCTCTCACACTTTTCCTGCCAAATCACCTAAGTTTATTTGTGTGTGTGTCTCTGTGTGTGCTTCACTGTCATTTAACCTTTCTCTCACACTTTTCCTGCCAAATCACCTAGGTTCATCCAATAGTGTTGTGAGGTCTGCTGTTAGCAGCCCATCAGAAAGTCTGGGAGAGCAAGAATTCTGAAGCTGTAACAGGATCTGAAATCATTGGAACCCAGTGGGAGTATTCTTTTTTGTTTCATTCTTTTCAGATATTTGGAGGTGGGGAGATGGGTCTTTGCTTGCATTTTTGCTTTAATTTGTTTTTCTTGTTTTTTTAAAGAAGGGTCTCTGTGTGTTTTATTTCTCTCTCTCTCTCTCTCTCTCTCTCTCTGTGTGTGTGTGTGTGTGTGTGTGTGTACGTGTGTGTGTGTGTGTGCTTTCCCTGTTTGACTGATTTTTAAAAACCATTAGTTGATGAATTTTCCCTTTGTATTTACTCTATTAAACGTGTATACTTATTCTATTAAAAGTGTGTAAATTTTGGGGGGATTGAGGGACTGTTGTTTGCTGCTCAGGGGGTTGGGGTAGTATTTATGGGTTCCTTGGAGCTTTTAGATGAGTGCCAGATAGAACACAAATGGTAAAATACAAAGTGAAATAAGCTGAAAAGAAGTTGTGCCTTTCTTGTTAAATGAAAGAGTTGGTGCAAGGAAGACATGAGAACAAAAGAGGCATCCCTGAAAGAATTTGAAATGAATCCAAAAGTATTTTGTTTCATTCTTTTCAGATATTTCATTCTTTTCAGCCCTCATAACAACAATAACAGTGATAACAAAAAAAATAATAATCTAGAAAAAAGCCATAACCACAAGTTATCAAGTCTAAGCAGAGGTGGAAACCAGAGTTTCAAAAGGCAGTGGCTGTGCTGGTTGGGAATTCATAGGGTAGTAATCCAAAAACAATGCTTTTTTCCAATCCCTAGTAGCAATTACAAATGTCTTCTCCTGCTAATTTGTACCACCCAGGTTTATGATACCCTTCAGCAGCTCATTGGGAACACTAAGGCTAATTGTATGTATTATTTGCAGTAAAGTAGTATGCAGGAATCAATGTCTCAAAAATGTCATTTTGACAGCATTGCTTAATTTATAGGTCAAATTGTTGAAATGCCAAGGTTTTTCGTTTTCAGAATTTCTTTCTTCTCGGCAAAGAGCAGTGTGGTTGCTAGAAAACTGATATGAAAAATAGGATTCAGCAGTACAGCACATTTTCTGCAACAGAAACCTCCAAGTCCAATAGCTGGCATCCGCAGCACAAAGGATCAGGTATCAGGTAACTGAAAATATCTCTGTCAAGCCTACGGAGACCCAGTTTGAGGAGGAATAAACAATATTGGGCTTGACGGACAAACAGTGCAACCTGGTACAAGGGAAAATTATTGGAAGGACATGGTAGAGGTTGGCAGAACACATGTGGTACGCTAGATGTCAAACTGAACTCTAAAGCTATAAATGTGAGAAAATCTCCTCCTCTTCCTCCAACTGGGAGCTGAGATTCTCTGAAATTCTGAGATCCTTTGTTAGGCAACATTTAATTTCAGCCAAACCTCAGCTCCTCCTAGGCAATGGGAATGACGACACCACCAGTAGCAAATTGCCACTGATTAAAGGCTTCCTTTGTCGCTTTGTCCCAGCTCCTCACCAACCTAGCAGTTTGAAAGCATGCAAATACGAGTAGATAAATAGGTACCATCTCGGTGGGAAGGCAAAACGGTGTTCCCTAGTCATGCTGGCCACGTGACAACGGAAACTCTCTTCAGACAAGCGCTGGCTCTACGGCTTGAAAAACCGTCCCTAGAATCGGACACGACTGGACTAAAAATGTCAAGGGGAACCTTTACCTTTACCTAAAGGCTTCCTTTAGCAATTTTGGAAAGCATGTGACTTCATCACATTTTAGATGAGTTATGTGCTCTCCAAAATCACTTACAAACGCCTTTAATTGGCAGTTATTTGTTGCCGATGATGACATCATTCCAGTTCTGCAGAA
Source organism: Pogona vitticeps (assembly GCF_051106095.1). Lineage (NCBI taxonomy): Eukaryota > Metazoa > Chordata > Lepidosauria > Squamata > Agamidae > Pogona > Pogona vitticeps. The sequence goes on along the minus strand of NC_135783.1, from coordinate 289,607,336 downwards.
GAGCTGGGCAGCAGGATTTCACCCATTAAGCAGAATATGAATGAATGTGTGTTTGTCTTTCTGGCTTACATTTCACTTCCTACTTTTTTGCACAACTATACATAAGTACACATTAAAAATATTTCGAGTTGCTTGACTCCCATTCACATTAACATAGCGTAGATTTCTAATAGGTTTATATGGATAAGATCCTGTACCCTGTATAATACTTTCAGCCAGGCTTATATTGCTCCTTCATGGATTGCTGCCTTGTCGTGGCGAAGGGGCTTGAGTAACTCAGAGAAGCTATGGGCTATGCCATGCAGGGACACCCAAGATGGACAGGACATAGTGGAGAGTTCCGACTAAACGCAATCCACCTGGAGTAGGAAATGGCAAGCCACTCCAGTATCTTTGCCAAGAACGCCCCATGATCAGAAACAAAAGGCTAAAAGATATGACGCTGGAAGATGGGCCCCTCAGGTCGGAAGGCGTCCAACATGCTACTGGGGAAGAGTGGAGGACAAGTACAAGTAGCTCCAGAGCTAATGAAGTGGTTGGGCCAAAGCCGAAAGGACGCTCAGCTGTGGACGTGCCTGGAAGTGAAAGGAAAGTCCAATGCTGTAAAGAAAAATACTGCATAGGAACCTGGAATGTAAGATCTATGAACCTTGGGAAGCTGGAGGTGGTCAAACAGGAGATGGCAAGAATAAACATCGACATCCTGGGCATCAGTGAACTAAAATGGACAGGAATGGGCGAATTCAGCTCAGATGATTATCATATCTACTACTATGGGCAAGAATCCCGTAGAAGAAATGGAGTAGCCCTCATAGTCAACAAAAGAGTGGGAAAAGCTGTAATGGGATATAATCTCAAAAATGATAGAATGATGTCAATACGAATCCAAGGCAGACCATTCAACATCACAATAATCCAAGTTTATGCACCAACCAGCATTGCTGAGGAGACTGAAATTGAATAATTCTATGAAGATTTACAACACCTTCTAGAACTGACACCAAAGAAAGATGTTCTTCTCATTCTAGGGGACTGGAATGCTAAAGTAGGGAGCCAAGAGATAAAAGGAACAACAGGGAAGTTTGGCCTTGGAGTTCAAAACGAAGCAGGGCAAAGGCTAATAGAGTTTTGTCAAGAGAATAAGCTGGTCATCACAAACACTCTTTTCCAACAACACAAGAGGCGACTCTACACATGGAAATCACCAGATGGGCAATATCGAAATCAGATTGATTATATTCTCTGCAGCCAAAGATGGAGAAGCTCTATACAGTCAGCAAAAACAAGACCTGGAGCTGACTGCGGTTCTGATCATCAGCTTCTCATAGCAAAATTCAAGCTTAGACTGAAGAGAGTAGGAAAAACCACTGGGCCACTCAGGTATAATCTAAACCAAATCCCCTATGAATACGCAGTGGAAGTAAAGAACAGATTTAAGGAACTAGATTTGGTGGACAGAGTGCCTGAAGAACTTTGGATAGAGGCTCGTAACATTGTCCAGGAGGCAGCAACAAAAACCATCCCAAAGAAAAGGAAATGCAAGAAAGCAAAGTGGCTGTCCAACGAGGCCTTAGAAATAGCAGAGAGGAGAAGGGAAGCAAAATGCAAGGGAGATAGGGAAAGTTACAGAAAATTGAATGCAGACTTCCAGAGAATAGCAAGGAGAGACAAGAGGGCCTTCTTAAATGAACAATGCAAAGAAATAGAGGAAGATAACAGAAAAGGAAAGACCAGAGATCTGTTCAGGAAAATTGGACATATTAGAGGAACATTTTGCGCAAAGATGAACATGATAAAAGACAAAAATGGGAGGGACCTAACAGAAGCAGAAGATGTCAAGAAGAGGTGGCAAGAATACACAGAGGAATTATATCAGAAAGATTTGGATATCCCGGACAACCCAGACAATGTAGTTGCTGACCTTGAGCCAGACATCCTGGAGAGCGAAGTCAAGTGGGCCTTAGAAAGCCTGGCTAACAACAAGGCCAGTGGAGGTGATGGCATTCCAGTTGAACTATTTAAAATCTTGAAAGATGATGCTGTTAAGGTGCTACATTCAATATGCCAGCAAGTTTGGAAAACTCAACAGTGGCCAGAGGATTGGAAAAGATCAGTCTACATCCCAATCCCAAAGAAAGGCAGTGCCAAAGAATGCTCCAACTACCGTACAATTGCACTCATTTCGCACGCTAGCAAGGTTATGCTCAAAATCCTGCAAGGTAGGCTTCAGCAGTATGTGGACCGAGAACTCCGAGAAGTACAAGCTGGATTCCGAAGAGGCAGAGGAACTCGAGACCAAATTGCTAACTTGCACTGGATTATGGAGAAAGCCAGAGAGTTCCAGAAAAATATCTACTTCTGCTTCATTGACTATGCAAAAGCCTTTGACTGTGTGGACCACAGCAAACTATGGCAAGTCCTAAAAGAAATGGGAGTGCCTGACCACTTTATCTGTCTCCTGAGAAACCTATATGTGGGACAGGAAGCAACAGTTAGAACTGGTCATGGAACAACTGAGTGGTTCAAAATTGGGAAAGGAGTACGGCAAGGCTGTATATTGTCCCCCAGCTTATTTAACTTATATGCAGAATACATCATGTGGAAGGCTGGACTGGAAGAAACCCAAGCCGGAATTAAGATTGCCGGAAGAAATATCAACAACCTCCGATATGCAGATGATACCACTCTGATGGCAGAAAGTGAGGAGGAATTAAAGAACCTTGTAATGAGAGTGAAAGAGGAGAGTGCAAAAAACGGTCTGAAACTCAACATCAAAAAAACTAAGATCATGGCCACTGGTCCCATCACCTCCTGGGAAATAGAAGGGGAAGATATGGAGGCAGTGTCAAATTTTATCTTCCTGGGCTCCATGATCACTGCAGATGGAGACAGCAGCCCTGAAATTAAAAGACGCCTTCTTCTTGGGAGGAAAGCGATGACAAATCTTGACAGCATCTTGAAAAGCAGAGACATCACCTTGCCGACAAAAGTCCGAATAGTCAAAGCTATGGTTTTTCCTGTCGTGATGTATGGAAGTGAGAGCTGGACCATAAAGAAAGCAGACCGCCGAAGAATTGATGCCTTTGAATTGTGGTGCTGGAGGAGGCTCTTGAGAATCCCCTGGACTGCAAGGAGAACAAACCTATCAATACTAAAGGAAATCAACCCTGAGTGCTCACTGGAAGGACAGATCCTGAAGCTGAGGCTCCAGTACTTTGGCCATCTCATGAGAAGAAAAGAGTCCTTGGAAAAAACCTTGATGTTAGGAAGGTGTGATGGCAAGAGGAAAAGGGGACGACCGAGGATGAGATGGCTGGACAGTGTCTGCGAAGCAACCAACATGAACCTGACACAACTCCAGGAGGCAGTAGAAGACAGAAGGGCCTGGCGTGCTCTGGTCCATGGGGTCACGAAGAGTCGGACACGACTAAACGACTAAACACACACACAGGCTTATATTGAGTTGCAAGTTCAGTACTTTCTGTGTGTCTGGCAACACTGCCGGTTGGCCAGCTTCCAAGATATTCCATGATTTGTCCTTTGCTTGAAGCATATATCAGAGCAGCTAATTTAAAAGTATGTTTCTGTGACCACAGACCTGCTGGAAAAGGTGCTACATCTACATCCATACCTAACATTAGATGGTATCAGGTGACTGTATTTGGATGCTGAGGAAGCTGGGAGTGATGGTGAGCTCTCTCTGAGAATCTAACTGCTTCCTTCAGAACAATGCATTCTACACTGCTGAAGTATTCCAAATCTAGCTTTCCAAATAGCTCTACATATTGAGTCCCTGTTTCCATCAAACAAGGAACACCATCTTGAAACAGGGCAGAGCCTGACCAAAATTCACAGCTGGATTTTATATTGGCAATAGAGATCCTTCACACTTCTTTGTTCTCAACCAGAAGGAAGGCACTTTTTGGTCACAATTCAGCTTCAGTGCTAAGTCACCTAAGAGGGCCACAGCTGAGTATCTAATGCTTCTTCCACTTCCGTCACTACTGGAAGAGGATGGGGACATGAACTTGAAGGGATTTCGGTCCTTTCCCATTCCTTCTGCCACTTTTCATAACACTATGCCAGACAAAGCGCTGATAAACTTGGAACTACAGCCTACTATTATGTTTCCTCAATATGTGTCTGAAAATAATGGAATACTTGGAAGAGTTCTCCATAATGTTCAAGTTTTTGCACGCTACCATACAATTCAGACTGCAAGACTGCATTTTGGGAGAAAGGACAGTTGTGGCCTATCATTTCTATCATATGAATCAGGACTGGAGAGAAGGATCATATATGGAAGAAAGTTAAGTCAAATCTGCGGGGGGTCAAAATGTCACTTACAGATACCACATCATTAGAAACTAAAATCACATTTAGTGTTGCATAGATATAAGAGGAAATTAATGCTAGAGCAATATTCATACTTGCAAACAAAATCTGTAATTACCTCCCATAGACCAATGAGGAAACAAACCAAAGTGATGGCTGCACATTTCTCCATTTTCAGGATAATTTGGGTTAAATCTCTTGCTTTTCCCCTTTTGTGTTTGCCCTGAATATGCTTTGGCACCTCTCAGCTTTACTATACAGTGGTGCCTTGCTAGACGATGATAATCCGTTCCACTGAAATCGCTGTTTAGCAAAATCATTGTCTAACGAAAAGCATTTCCCTATTGGAATGCACTGAAACCTGTTTAATGTGTTCCAGCGGGGAAGAATCATAGTTGTCTAGCGAAGATCGGCCATAAGAAAGCCACTTTGTGAACCGCCGATCAGCTGTTTAAATAGCTGTCTTGCAAAGCTTAGGTCCCGAAAAGACCCGTTTTGCGAGCACAGAGGGAGCTGTCAAAATCGTTGTCTAGCGAAAATTGGTTTGCAAAGCAGGGACCAAACATTGTCCAGCGAAATTCCCCCCATAGGAATCACTGTTTTGCGAATCGCTATAGCAATTGCAAAAAGTCAATGTCTAGCAAAAAATCTGTCATGCTGAATAACTGTCTAGCGAGGCACCACTGTATTCTTTAATGGTTAAAAGATAGCAACCCTCACAACAGGAACTATTTAGGTGGGTAGAATTTGAGGAAGGAGTCCAGGGTGAAACTTTTATTTCCTGGTTTAATTTAGCAAACTTGTGTTACATTCAGAGTTTGTGTGTTGTATCCACAAGAATCCAGGAATATCAATGCAGCTGTTCTTTACAGAGGCCAGGAAGGCAAATATTTTTCCCGCTTGAATTATAGCTTGTAGGCCTTTTGTCTTAAATGCAAGAGGGTGAAGCAGTTAGTACATGTCATCATCAAGTGAGGAGAAAGAAATATGTAGGCATTGGCTCTGAATAGTGTAGAAGGAGTGCCTCTGAATTCGGCAGAACAAATAGAGGTCGGACATTTTATCCACTGGCTAATGTCTTTCACTAACATTGCTGAAAAGTATATGATCTCCTCATTTGAGCAGCAAAAGAAATCTGAATATTAGGTGGCTGAAATAATGCAGCTGAGGGAGTACCTTACTTCAAAGCCTTAAGCGTGGGAGAAATTTTATAGAGGGATGCATAAAAGTGAGCGAGTGCCATAGAAAGAGCAATAGCTGCAGCATGAAATTGATTTATCTGAATGCAAACAGGATCTGCTGAAATTGGAGAACAGCCACAATGGAAATCTGTTTAATTGTAACATTCAACTCCCCACCTGGGGTCTGTATACTATTGCTGAAAGTATCGCTGAAAGGTTTTATGATTACACTCTGTGGCCACAGATTAATTAAGGCGAACAGCAGCCAACTGCTTTTTAATATGAAATTGTTAAAGGCCCTGCCACCCAGCATCTATCAGTAGCTCCTTTCCCCCAGCTTGAGACCAGATAAAAAATAAATGTGATGATGGCTTTGCCTCCCAAGTTGTCTCCAGAGCTGGCACACGGCTTGCCTTTCAGGATGGTTTTCCTCACAAGAGGGTGAATCAGAGACAGCCGAAGTAGACAGTGCGCCATTGAAATCAGTGTCAATACATTTTTCCCACCTCCACATTCATCAACACCACTAATAGAGTTTGAATTTATTAATTGTGAATGTGCAGACATGTTCCTCCCTCTCTTCTTTTCTTAACTTGAGACTAAAAGCATTTGGATTATCAGTCCAAAGGGATACTGCAGCCAAGGCCATCCACACACTAGTATTTCCCGACACCATGTAGGGGGAAAAAAAGCTGATAGGAACTATTTATTTATTTATTTATTTATTTATTTATTTATTTATTTATTTATTTATTTATTTATTTATTTATTTAAAATATTTTTATCCTGCTTAAAATGAATCTCAGGCATTTTGCTTGAAATGTGATGCTGGAGTAGAGCTTTGCAGAATTAAGAATCATTAGCTTTACAAAACAAACGCTCTTAGCAGAGAAGAAGATTACAAGAAGTGACTTGTTGATGAAGACACCTGCCAACATTTCTGAGGTGGGGCTTGTCTCTACGTGGATTGTTTTAACAAATATCTGCACTTTAAAATTTACCACCCCAATACTTTAAAACAAACTATCTCTTGCTTCCCCCCCCCAAAAAAAAACCCCACACATTTTTTGTTTCTTTTTCGTTTGGTTTTCCCACCTTGGAAGTGTTTCATAATATTTTTTTAATTATAAACTACAACATAATATATATAAACCAAAATACAAATCAATTGTGTCCCCCACCACCCTAGTTGGGACCTCTTGCAGTAGTCGTCTTCTTCCACTGTCTTTATTCTTCTTTTATTGTCCTCTTCTCCAGAAGTGCATTGATTCCTGATTTGAAACTTTCCCTTTCCCTTTTGTTAGCACATATTCAATAAATCTGCCCCATATATCATAAAAATTACTTTTTATCTCTTCTTTCTTAACCTTTTACAAGTTAATTTGTCATTTATAGCAATATTCCATATTTCATCATACCATTATTCCATTTGAAATTCAAGTTTTGATTTCCAAATCCTGGATATTATCAATCTGGCTGCTGTTAATAAATTGGTAATCAACTCTCTAGTCATCATATCATATTACACATTTACAAATACTGATAACAAAGCTTATCTCAGGATTAAATTCGATATCCCTTTAATTCCTTAAAGATTAATTTCCAAAATCTTTGTACTTTTTCACATTCCCACCACATATGATAATATGTACCAATTTCCTTCTCACATTTCCAACAGATATTCAGATAATTAGAGTTAATTTTATTGGTGTTTCACTTTAGGAAGGAAGTGTTTCATTTTACAGTCAACCCTTTCCTGCACACCTTCCCCAACCCAATATAAATCCAACATCTGAGATACACAATGTAAGGGATTTTTTATTTTAAGTACTTTTTAAAAATCATTATTGTAGGAGCATACAGAGGATAGATACCATAGTCCTATGGATAATAAACCAAGGTGCCTCAAATTCTCACTGTTTTTATTTTCATAAAATAAGCACACAACAGGAGATTGATATGTACCATCACAGAGACCAGCCCTGAAGCTTTGATAGATGGAATGTTTTTAATTTGCTGAGTTTATTTGCTTTGGCCAACAGCCATAACAAACCTCAGAAGAGTACAATGCATTAAAAGCAACTGCACCGTGAACTTATGTACCAACTCACAGAAAACACTGGGAACACAACAGTCCTATGTACTAACAGCAAACTATCATGGCCTAAGGTGTGTGCTGACTGGCCCACTGATCATAAGCATTCTATGCTGTTACATGTTTCTGCAGGTATGGATGTTTTATGTATCTTTTTAAGCACACTGACACAGATACACAAGAGTGCTGTTGTGGCAGCTTTGCCTCCTCCCTCAGAAAAATTCCTGCAGATATTCTTAGTTGCAGCTCTCACTAGTTTTCTTTGAATGTTGTCTCAATGGCAAGCTTGACATCAGCTATAAAATGTTCACTTTTTCTGCGGCTAGCTAGAAAATTCTGCTGCCATTTACAGTTGTCAAAGCAAAATATGTTCGCTTTAATATGACATTTTTGGTATAAGACAAACAGATGAGCCTCTTCTGAAAGTGCAAGTATATGGCACCTGAGATTCTCTAAAACTGGAAACTAAAATGTTGTATGGATATTATCTAGATCGTATGCAAAAATGTCACCAGCAGCTGATGGGATATCAATAAAGTTATTTCAAGTGACAGAGACTGAATCTATCAAAATCCTAACAAGAATATGTTGACAAAAACAAAATAATGGCCCACAGACTGGAAATGCTCAATATATATTCCAGTCCCCAAGAAAAGAAATGGCAAAGAGAGCAGTAATTACCAGACCATTAAACTTACAGGGCATGAAAAAAAAAACAGCATGTGGCCAGCAACTGATTGGGCAGTGATTGTTGTGGGTTTTTCGGGCTCTTTGGCCATATTCTGAAAGTTGTTCTTCCTGACATTTCACCAGTCTCTCTGGCCGGCATCTTCAGTATTGGGCAGTGCTCAATTGCAGCTGTTTATCCCAGGACAGTCTGCATAGTTGGGTTGAAATCCTGTTAATGTAGTAAATGATACTAGAATAGGACCATTGAATGTGGGGGGATTTGGTAAGTCAACTCCTCTATACGTTCAGTTGATTCAAATGGACCTACTCTAACTGCAACTTTCTTTAGCATAAGAGAGGAGTTGACTCGCCAAATGCTGACAGGTTCAAGTATCATTTACTACAAGCAACAGGATTTTGGCTTCTTATCTTGAGAGATGTCACTGGATCTGCCGGTTCTATTGTTTAATTGTTTTCAGTGATTGTTTTCAGGGTAGGTGAACAAGAGGACAGGGTGACTTATGCAGATCTACTTCTAGATCTAGACCCTGTGGTTGTTTACAGAAAATCCCTCTTTTAAGGTAGGTGTGCAAAGTTAAAATCAATCATGCAAAGTAGGCTAAGTGCCACCACCCCTTTGCTAACCCAACCACCCAAGCCAGAGGAAGTATAGGCTTTTCCAGATAGCCGTGTGGCAACTAGAAGAGCAAAGCCCCAAAATCTGTACTCTCACTTCTGTAGAGACACAAGCAGAACTCAACATTCGGCAGCAGTAACCAAAACAGAAGGTTGGATTTAGTAGCAGGAATCACCCCACTAAGGCACACACATATGGAAAATATGATTTATGTTAAAAGGATATAAACGCTTAATCATAACAGATGGATGTATTTAGCCCAAATTACAGAATTCTCTTGAGAACACAAACAAGAGAAAATAATAATAGGTAATTTCCTGAGCTATGTATTCTAAGACATTTGACATCACAAAGTTTAGAGAACAACTCACAACATCATTCCACAGAATAATATGCTAAGGAAAGAGAGGACCTTAACCAAAGGGGCTTCACCTGTCTTTATATAATAGACCCATGGCAATACTTCAGCAGCTGAAATACAACCACACAGGCTGAAATAAGCAGGCATTGCAGGTTCTCACAGGAACGCCAGTGGCAGTGATTTCTGCAAACAGTTGCCTTTGCTAGTGAGCTTCGGCCAGCCATGATACCAGATGAGCAAACACACTCACTTTGAAACTTATCACCTAAGCTGTCATGGCAGAGATTCTGCTAAGATTTATTTATTTAAACCATAAATAAATTGGGTTACAAAGGTGTATAAAACAATTTTAGAACATCAGATATTTAAAACAATTTAAAATCAAACAGCACAAAATAAATAAAACAATAAAAATTAAAACCATTTCACTAAAACCTATGCAGACCACGATCCTCAACCTCCAAAGGATCTAATACGTAAATATGCCTTGACTTAACATGGAATTGATGCCAATTTAGCTGCCAGTTCAGCCTCCAAGGGGAAGGCATTCCACAGTCAAGGTGCTATGGCAGAAAACATACTTCCCTGTCATGCCGCACAATAAACTGTTCTCAATGGTGGGACACAGAGGAGAGCCTCCCCAGCAGATCTTAGTGATTGGGCAAGTTTATATGCGGGAGGCATTCCTTTAAATATCTTGACTAAGGCCTTGATAGTAAAAGATTAGAGCAATGGAGGAGTGGTGGCTGGGCAACTTCAATTCAAACCCTACTAAAATCTAAATCCTTCTCCACAGATATTTTTGTTTTTTCTGGGGTTAAAAGAATGTTGAGGGACTGGTTCTACAAACTGGATAATGACCAGGACTTAGCCTTAATTCATTCACTGGTACCATCTGCTCAAACCACTCAATGGTGCAATACTTACATACACTTACTTTTGCCTCTTTGAGAACCTCATTCACAGAACTCTGTTTCCAAACCATGATGTCTTAGACGGCAGGTATATGAATGTCCCTAAACATCTAAGGCTATGTATTTGCGGAGCAGGTGAGATAGAGGCTGTTGTCCACTATTTACTCAACTGTCATATCTATCAAAACTCCAGAGAAAATTTCCTGGGTAACATTTTGGCTGCTCTACAGAAGGAAAGCCCTCACATAAAGGTGGACAGGTTACTTTTGGACTATGACCCTTATGTTACATACAAAACAGCGCTGTTTGCAAAAGTGGCCAGAAATATTTGTACTAATTTCCTGAAAGCCATCGTGATCAATTGTTGTAAGCTGCCCAGAGACCTTTGGGTGGAGTGGACGGCATATAAGCTAGCTAGCTAGCTAGCTAAATAAATAAATAAATAAATAAATAAATAAATAAATAAATAAATAAATAAATAAATAAATAAATAAATAAATAAATAATTGTACGGGAGACTCCCAGATATGAAGGGTCTCTTATTATTTTATATGTCTGTGATTTTATCAGGATTTTATTTGATCATATTTGTATTTTAAACAATTGTGATGGCTTTTAGCTAATACAATAAACTTGAACTTGAACTTGTTATTGTTGTATTATTTCCTGTTGATGAAGAGGAGCAACAGGAGGAAGGCTGGTGTTAATTTATTTTATTTAATGCTGCTGCTGAGGTTGTGATGTGATATGTGACGTTGCCTGATGGTGAAGATTGATGTGTGGGGCATGCCCTATAATACTTCTATAATGTTTCATGCCTATTACTGTATAGGTCTGATGTTACTTTTTATTTTATTCTTTTAGTGAGTCCTAGATCAAGTCAAGCCTGTAGTATCTTTGGAGAAAAAATGTTGAAACTGAGGCTGTCCTACTTTGAGCACATCAGGATTTTCTGGACAAGACAACAATGCTGGGAACTGTGGAAGGCAGAAGGAAAAGAGGAAGACCAAATAGGAGATGGGCTGACTCCCTAAAGGAAGCCACAGGCTTGAGTTTACAAGAGCTGAGCAGAGCTGTTGAGGACAGGACATTTTGGAAATTGTTCATTCATAAGGTCACCATAGGTTAGAAATTACATTATGGCATATAACATCAATATAGACACCCAGGGGGTGTGTTGCTTTCTCTGGGGTAAAGCAATACCACAAGGGAGCTTCATATTCCATTTGACATTTGCAGGGTTAAAAATATGACCAATGATTTCAATGAGGAAAGGGGAAATCCAGATTTGTACAGGCACAGCTGAACAGCTGGCACCAAAGAGAAAGTTGAGCTGAAACTCCCGCCTCCCAATAAAGCCCAAGATTTCACCTGGACATTCCCACCACTGAGGCACTAAGGAGACCTCAGACAGATGTTACTATGCATCTGCATGCTCTAGCATCTGCTCCAGCAGTCATTTTGTGAAGCTGAAGGATGAAGGGAAAGACTTGAACTTCTCTTTAGATGGGCTTCTAATTTTCTGCAATTCTTCTCGGCTGTTCTTGCTCTCTGTACTAACCGTTACTGAAATATAAGTACAGTATTAGGACTGAGTGTGTCTGCGCTTATGGAAGGATGATTACTGCATAGTCATAGAGTAGATGGGTGTGGTATAGTGGCCCACCAGGTCACAGCTGCTTGCATTTCTCTCCCTTCTTTTTGCAGGATTTTTTTTTAAGAGGAGAGATCCAAAAACATTCACACAATGTCAGGGATGCATGGACAAATTGGGTCAAAAAGTCTCCTAGAGGATACATATTGGATTACCCTGATCTGTATGACCTTTCGTTGGGCACAGAGTGGGTCAAGGAGGCTCTACACACCCCTAGTCTACAACAATCAGGGTGCCTGGCATATTTTGAATTGCTAGCAGCAGAAACCAATCTAGATAATCACTCATAGGCTGTGGGAGGTAAACAACATCTAAAAACAGAGGTATTATCACAGAAATCTTCTCCTGGATTCAACTGGGTATGAATTTTTCACAGGTTCTGTGAGCACAGAATGTCACGAGCTCTCTGTAGGGTGCACATGATGCAAATGTTAACATATGCAAAAGATTACAGCAACAACTCTTAGAGGCAGGATGATGAAGCCTAGAAGTCTCTCTTTTTTTATTTAAGGAGTTCCTTAGCACAACTTTCTCACTTTATATCTATTTATTTTTATATTCTGCATCAGTTCTGCCTTCTCGGTGAACCACTTCAATCACCTTTAAAGTGAATTCTTTGTTGTTTAGTCATTTAGTCATGTCCGACTCTTCATGATCCCATGGACCAGAGCACACCAGGCCCTCCTGTCTTCCACTGCCTCCCGGAGTTGGGTCAAATTCATGTTGGTAGCTTCGGTGACACTGTCCAGCCATCTCGTCCTCTGTTGTCCCCTTCTCCTCTTGCCTTCACACTTTCCCAACATCAGGGTCTTTTCCAGGGAGTCTTCTCTTCTCATGAGATGGCCAAAGTATTGGAGCCTCAGCTTCAAGATGTGTCCTTCCAGTGAGCACTCAGGGTTGGTTTCCTTCAGAATGGATTGGTTTGTTCTCCTTGCAGTCCAGGGGACTCTCAAGAGTCTCCTCCAGCACCACAATTAAAAATCATCAGTTATTTGGCGGTCAGCCTTCTTTATGGTCCAGCTCTCACTTCCATACATCGCTACTAGAAAAACCATAGCTTTGACTATACGAACCTTTGTCGGCAAGGTGATGTCTCTGCTTTTTAAGATGCTATCTAGGTTTGTCATCCCTTTCCTCCCAAGAAGCAGGAGTCTTTTAATTTCATGGCTGCTGTGAACTGGAAAAATTGGCAGTAGCTCAACATGCCCTAAAACAAGCTGGACATGAAATTCTTTTTCAAAATACTGGACAACACCAACAATCATTACATTAGACTGCACAGGAAAGCCATTGAAATCCACAAAAACCAGAAGAGCTTCAACAAAAAAGAAGAAAGTTTAAAACTCAACAAAGCTTGGCTCCCAGCACTGAAAAATACAACCTGCAGAAGGTCAACAAACTCTACCCAGCCACAAGGACTGGTGATCACTACACACAAAAGACCAGCTAATGACATCCATCAATCACAGTGACAGATAATCTCTCCTCCTTATCACAACAGTACACCCACAACAAAAACACACTGATCACCATAATCACCCATCTCCTGAAAAGGACAAAAGCTGATCCAACAGCTATAAATACTCAACTCCCAAACATACTGCACCAGAGCACAGAGTGCTACTCCTGCCCTCTGAAGATGCTGGCCACAGAGACTGATGAAACTTTAGGAAGAACAACCTTCAGAACACGGCCAAAGAGCCTGAAAAACCCACAACAACTATTAGATCCTGGCTGTGAAAGCGTTTGCGAATATATCTGTTCTTTGGACAACTCCTTGCGCAAGCTCAAAAAATGTTGACCAAAGAATCTAGAGCATTTCCCTTGACCAGATGAGGCCACAAAGGGAATGTATCCTTTCCCTTAGGGAGGTGCACTTCATCTGAGAGACAGTTTTCAGGGTATGCTCCAAATTTCCAGCATGTATCTTCCTGCAAAAACCAGATAAGGAGTCAGCCATTTGCCCTGTAGAATTCCAACTGCAGAACAATTCTCAAGGAAATCACTATTGGTATCATTTTGCTATTTGTGAAGTTTACACTCCCTGCTGCTGAGTACAGTGGCTGTGTTAGACTGCGCACGTCGGAAGAACGTTCCTTATTGCTGCTGCAATTACATTTCCAATTTTACTAAAAAGCCAGTAGTGCGCTTACTATTATAGTATTCATCTCAGGAAACTACTGTTAAGGACTGATGCCACAGAACTATAAAATATACTTATGACATACACACCTCATGGGTAAATGAGACAAATAAACTAAAGCCTTATTTTTGTAAGAGGTCCTGAATGACCATTATTTTCATAGAATCATGGAACTGCCATTCATTTGGCCCAAGAGCTTTTAATACATTTAGAGGAACTAGGTTTTCCTGCACTATCTCTTTACTCTGCCTCCTTTATTCTACTTGCACTCAGTCGACTACTGTTTTCCTTTTGGGAAAAGAGAGTGGAAAATAGCTGTTAAGCAGTTCCACCTTGTCTCTGCGGTATTTCTTTCATCCTTTTCACATAGACGACCAGCAGTTTCTTTGTTCTCTCTCTCGCTTTAAGCATACCTGCAAAAAACCTGTTATTTTTAACCTTTCTTGCAAGTCTGAGCTCCTTCTGAACTTAAGCTTAAGCTTTCTTGACCTTCCCTCTACAAATCCTGGCTACTCATTTACAAGTTTCCTTAATGGTTCGCTTCTCCTTCCACTTCTTCTGCATGCCCTTTTAAACATTAGCTCATTTGAAAACTTGTTATTGCAGGGCCATGATATCTCTCCTCTTTGAATGTTTGGAAATGGCTGAAATCCTGTTGCTTGGTGTAGTTAGTAACACTAGAGTAGGTCCACTGACTCACTAGGGATATAGTGAGTTAACTTTCCATCGATTCAAATGGGCCTATTCTGGCAGTGACTAGAGACTGGAGTATTTGAATATGAATACGAATATCCCTGTCCCAAGCAGGAATGTCACATCCTGTTGCGGTGACAGTCCTGCTCGTCCTGCCAATGGTGCCTGGAGTTTCAAGGTCTTCCTGCTTGGCTGGCCACTTAGCAGCCATGCGGGGAGACTTGTCCTCCCTCCCCCTGCCTGGAGTGGCTGGCTAAGCAGGAACACAGCAGAGCTTCGAATGCCATTGGCAGGACAAGTGGGACCATCACCGCAGTGGTATGTGAGTGGATGGTGTGGTCCTGGGGGTGGGACTCTCAGTAGGGAAAGCTAAGACAGTGATACTTGTATTTGCATACGAATACAAATATCTCCATCTCTAGTTGTGACTTATTTTCTTGTAGTAAATTGCAACTACAGTAGATTAATTTCAATCAATGGGATTTATAGAGAAGTTGATTCAACAAATCTCCATGGATTTAGTGGGCCTGCTCAATTGAAACTTCATAGGCATTCCTTTCCTATTTTTTGCGGGGGGGGGGGTCAGGTGGCATAAACTTTCTCTTTCTTTTGGGAGATACCACATCCTCCTTCTTCCTGGGGTGTCATGCCTTGGGGCCAAGAGGGTGGGAGCCAGAGGCACTTGCTCCAGCTGCCAACATGGCTAGTCATGACTCTGTTAGGAGGGTATCATTCACCTCTTCCATCTGGCTAAGAAGTCTGTAATAGGCCCTTCTCAAATTTTTATTGAAATGCTCTCCACCAAGAGTCAGTACGAAAAGCCCATGAATCTTCTTGCAGTTGCAAATATTCTGTAATACAATGCTACTCTTCCACACTTCTTGGTTAGTCTGTTCCTTCTGAATTAGCTGAGTAACTTCAATCAATGTATGAATCTTGAATCTTCTCCTACCTAGTTAGAATTTATATTTAATCATAATTTGGCTTCTTGTAACCTCAGCCCATTATTACATGTCCTGCACTCTGAAATGATTGAGAACAGTTTCTGTCCATCATCCATATGACCTTGAGTAACCCAGATGTTCTTAGACTACAATTCTCAGAAGCCTTCATCACCAGTTGTGCTGGATAGTATTCCTGGGGATTGGAATCCAAGAACACCTGGTTTACTGAAGGCTGGGAACCACTGTCCTATATTTATGAATGACTGAAGCTGAGTATTGGTACAGCTGGGACAGGGGAATTGTGAACTGCCAGATGTTACTGGACTGCAGCTCCATTCAGTCTTCTCCATGGGTCATGATGACCAGGGCTAATGCTAGTTCCAGTCAAGCATTATCTAGAAGGCCACATAGTCCCCATCTCTGTAGTAGATGTCAATCAGGAGGAATGTAGTACAGTGGTGCCTCGCTAGACAGTTACCCCACATGACAGTTTTTTCGCTAGACATTGACTTTTTGCGATCGCTATAGCGATTCGCAAAACAGTGATTCCTATGGGGGAATTTCGCTGGACAATGTTTGGTCCCTGCTTCGCAAACCAATTTTTGCTAGACCACGATTTTGACAGCTCCCTCCGTGCTCACAAAATAGGTGTTTTCGGGACCTATGCTTATCCTACCTAGTTAGAATTTATCTCAGCAGATCCTGGAAATTCCTAGCTCATTCTGGAAAGTTATTCTCTTTTAAAGGTATTTTTAAGTTCATATCAGGTTGGGCAACTCTTCATCTTCCAGATGTTGTCAGAATGCAACTTCCATCATCTCTCATTACCCCTTAATTAGTATTATCAATTTTGCTGTGCTTCCAGTAGCTGCTCATCTAGAGTGAGTCACTCCCATGCAAGCTAAATCTTATTGACTGAATTGGATTCTGTGCTCCACACACCATTTTGCAAAATTCACACTAACTCTTGTACTACATGGCCTATCAGGCCCATTTTCTGTCCTCTTAAATACTTCCAACTTAAAATTTTGCACCTGACAAAATTCACAGTAGTTTGGCTCGGAAGAAATGTCTTAACCTTTAGGATGTGCAAAGATTCTTTGTGGGTTTTGTGACAACTGTCTGACACAGCCCCATCTTCAGCTGGGTCTTTCTGTATGTTATTGTCATCTTTGCATAGGCCTCCTTCTGTCTAGAGAGACCAAGGTAACATGCTCTGAATCGAGGAGTGTCCTCTCCAGAGCATGAAGCCCGGGTAAAGTAATATGGAGGATAAGCTGTTACCCAAGCAGCAGATCCCCCCTCTCCACATTGCTGAAATGGTCCAATGGAAAGGCAAGAGCCAATACGACTGGTTCCAGCAAAGTCGCAGGAGTTGGCAGAACGACATGAGCTGCCTTCGGGACTCCAGCTCCGGATTTTGCCTCTAGGTTAACTCCTGAAGCCTTTTCCATGAGTGGATGTAGCCACAAGGCAGTGGAGGTTTTCCTTCTCCTAGATGCGCTGCCTTCCATGGCTGATGAGCCCCACCTACCTGGCCTGCTCTTTAATAGTGCGAAAGTATGATCTGACCCTTAAAAATTTCCTGCTTCCCAGGCTTATGCAAGTCTAATTGGCTTTGCTATTTACCATATTAAGGCCAGAGATAGAATTTGAGAATTTCGCGCACTGTTAGGTGAGGAGACAAAAAGAAAGCCCAGAAAAAAAACCTCAGCAAAACATCCATTCAAACATACCTGGCCTTCACCCTCAGCCCAGCTTCCCATCTAGGGATTTCAGTTTAACTGAAGTTCTAATATTTTTCTTCCCAGATACTTTGGAAAATACAGGGCATACATGTGTTTGGAGCATATTTAAAACAACTGAAGAAAGAAAAAAGAAATTACCCATTTATATAGTGAGCTTGTAATGTTTTAGATTCAGTCCATTTAACAAGGCTGTATTGTCTGGAGAATTTAAAACCAGGCCAATGTTTCAAATGCATCAAGAAGTGTATAAATAATAGATAGAAAAATATATACCATATGTTTGATAGAAACATCAACAAACACATGTGAACAATGGCTCCTACCCGCATGGAACTAGATTGTGCTCTGAAGAATGATGGATGTACTTTTTAACAGTAATGTGGGAACATCCATCGGGTCACCTTCAAAGGCAAAACAGTTGCTGTGGCTATTTTCACTATTACCCAGCATCTAGTACTTGAGGCATATGCCCAGCCCTCCTGTTAGGTAAAATGATGGTCCTCTGCCTGTGTTCAGACGTTACACTGTCAAGCCTGAATCATGGCATTCAAAGCAGGTTCCATTGTTAAGCTATGGTGAGTTCTGGTTCAGATCAAAAGCTTTTGGGTGTTACTTAAAACCCCTGATCAGAGTTGGAACATTTGTCTTTTGATGTGCAACTCCCACAAAATCCCACTGCAAGCATGCTAGCTATGGCAATTTGGGCATTGTAATATATAAATATAATCAAGTGTTTCCTCTCTGACCCAGATGCCAGACAGAGAATAGGAAAAGTATGTATTTTAATGTGCAAAGTGGGAATCTTAGGGGACAATTACCTGCGAGGCCCTAGGCAAGATGTGCTTTTGTATAGACATAATTGGGTTTATAATTTGCTTTTTAGGCCAAATAAGCTTCAAAGTAATAATAATGTGACTGCACTCTTATATCATTTAAAAATGACAACAGCTATCATACGTTTTAAAAATTCTTGCCAAAAATCAATTCATTTTATGTTGTTTATTGATTATTTATGTAAATAGTTTTGAAGAACTGTCCAGATAACAAGCTGTACAAGAATGCCATACAGAATGCACAGTTCTTAATTTGTATGTATGGAAGAGTGGTTTTTGCTGCCAGGTTAAGACTGAAACAGACTGCAGATTAGGCTAAATTGTATGACATCTCTGAGAAACATCTGCTTTTCTTTCCTAATTACATTCAGGCTGAGGAAAAAGTGTTGTATGATTCAGAAGTTCACGCAAACATATTACACCTTGATGTATCTTTCTTAACCATCCCTGTACTTTTTTTTGCTGTTCTCCAAACATGCAATTAACACGCTCCATTTTTGTACTTCATGTTACACGCTGTATCGTTGCTTCTGACTTATGGCAACACTATGAATTAATGACCTCCCAAGGGTCCTGTCATTAAGAGTCCTTACTCAGGACTTGCAGCCTAAAAGCTGTGGGTTCCTTTCCTGCATCAATTCTTCCCACTTCTTTTTTCCTACTGCTTTCAACTTTTCCTCACATTATTGATATGTCCAAAGTATGATAGCCACAATTTTGTCATTTTAGCTTCTAGTGAATTTTTCAGACTTTGTCTTTCTGGCAGTTGAAAGTATCCATAAAGCTTTCCTTCAACACCACATTTTGAGTGAATAAATTATTTTCCTGTTTGTTTTCTTCACTGTTAAGATTTTACACCTGTACAAGTATAACATACTATTGATGATCTTGGCTTTGGTCTCCATTGGCACATCTTCACACTTAAGGATCTTTCCTAGTTCCTTCGTCATTACCCTTCAAAGTCTCAATCTTCTGATTTTACTATTATGTAAGATTGGGTTAACAATCGTAAACAAATAATTTTGGAATTTTTTTTAATCATCTGATTTTTTTGGTTGCCATTTGGTTGTTAATCACCATTTTCAATAATGATTAAAGAATGATATAGATAACAATGTAATAGTTCCAATGTCTTGGCACTTATCCTTTACTCTTCCCAATAGCTGATTGAGTAACTTTTGGCAATTTAATTTTCCACTATTATCTCTTGTTATCTCTCATACCATTTCAAGATATAAATGTCCAGGAGTGGTTTACCATTGCTTTTAGAAACGTACACACACACAAACACAGACACATTTGGATCTTCATATATTGTTGAACTTCAGCTAACATCAGCTCCCACTGACATAGGCAGAGTTATTACCTAGCCTATAGATAATAACTCTGTTATCTACAGTGGAGTGTTACAGAACTAGTGGTACAGAACTAGTGGCTTAGTACATGTGATTCCTGAAGTGGGACAGAGATTAGGTAGAGACTCCTAGTTTGATTATACAGCACTGCACAATCAGAAGTTCTTCTTTATGTAAAATATCCTAGTCATTGCAGCTAATGATCTTTTAGCTATGTCCTTAAAGAGGAAAGCAGTAAGTGGAAGGATAACTGAGGAATTACTGGGTAAGAAAAGAAACTGCTCTAAGAGTTATGATTTTTTCATCATATTTAATCAAAATTTGGCTTCTTGTAACCTCAGCCCATTATTACATGTCCTGCACTCTGAAATGATTGAGAACAGATTCTGTCCATCCTCCATATGACAATCTTTCAAGTATTTGAAGAAGGCTACCATATCACTTCTCAGTGTTCTTTTCCTAAGGCTGAACATACCCAGTTCTTTCAGGCTTTCCTCACAGGGCTTGGTTTCCAGTCCTCCGATCACCCTTGTTGCCTTCCTCTGAACTTGTTACAGTTTGTTGGCACTCTTTTTAAAATAGGGTTTCCAGAAATGGACACAGTACTCAAGATGAAGCCTAAACAGGCTGAATAGAAGAAGACGAATACTTCACAGGATTTGAGACTATGTTTTTGTCAATGTACCCTAAAGTAGCATTTGTCTTTTCTTTTCTTTTTTTCTTTTGGCAGCCAAATCACACTGTTGGTTCATATTCAGTTTGTGATCTACATCAAAAACCTGATCAAAAAATTAGGATAAGTTTAGTCTGCCAGCACTCGTTCCTGACATACTATATAAACAAATAAGGTGTAAGCCTTTTGCAAAGCTAATTGTTCTGAACTGAGACTAAACTACTCTCAAATACTTTGCATTACAACAGGGGTTGTTTGTAACCATACATATATTGCTGTTGGAAAATAATTTCTCTTCCAGCTGTTGTGAGGACTGAGGTTAAACTTGGAGGGAACAGAGAAGTCCTAAGGGCAGTGGCAGATGATGCCATAGCTTCAATTGAATGGAAAGTCACAGTGAGGTACAGTGGTGCCTCGACTTACAAACTTAATTGGTTCAGGAAGATGGTCGTAACTTGAAATGGTCATAAGCTGAAGCACCATTTCCCATTGGAATGTATTGAAATGTAATTAAGCCATTCCGGCCAAAGAAAAAAAATCACTGCAAGACTGGACAGAAACATGATTAATTCCTTCCGGGGGGAGGGGGAGGAAAAGCAATCAACCGTGCAAGACCAATTGCAAATGCAAACAAGACAAAGCAAAAAGCAATCAAGCGTGCAAGACCTAATGCAAAGAAAACAAACCAAAAACCAATCAACCCTGAAAGACTCATTGCAAATGCAAACAAAACAAAGCAAAAAGCAATCAAGCAGATTGCGCAAGCTTGGAAATGGGGGGTGTTCATGGAAGGTACTGGCCCATGCCTTGGTTGCATGCCTAGGTAAATGCCCGATTGTGCAACTGAGATGCATTCTGGAAAAAAGCAAACAAACTCCCCAAGACCCATTGGAAATGAAAGAAAAAAAAATCCAAAAAGCAAGGAAACTCCCCAAGACCCATCGGAAATGAGGGGAAAAATCCAAAAAACAAACAACCCCCCAAGACCCATCGCAGCACAGAAAGTTAAACCCCCCAGCTCAAAACCATGCTGCAAAAAACACACAGAACAGTTTTTAAAAAGCAGAAAACAGCGTCTTAGTTTACAAGGCAGCCCAAAGCCTCTCTGCAAACACACGCACATGCTCTCAGAAGCAGAAGGAGGCAGTCCCAAACCTCCTCCCTGCTGGGGTGGAAGAGCTACAAAGGAACAGCCTCATCACCATCTACAGTTAGAAATCTGAATTTCTCACTGAATTTCCCACCTTTCCCCCCTTTTTGCCTTTTTCTGTTTGTAAGTGGCAGCTCCGTTCGCAAGTAGAAGCAAAATTTTGCGGCCGGAGCTGATCATGACTCAAAATGGTCATAGGTAGGGGCTTTCGGAAGTCGAGGCACCACTGTAGTCTGATCTTGTGAATCCTGACTCATTTACATAACTGCATATTAGAATCCCATTTCATGGAATAACACTGTTCTGGCCTGTTGCATACCAAAGCATGGTGCTTTATACCTATTTTAAATGTATCCTGCCTTTATTCTCAAACCAAAGCTGAGAGCACTTCTCAGAAGGATTACAAACAGGTAGAGAAAACTACAAAAAGGTGTAATGCTACAACTCAACAACCAGCACCGTCCATGGTGTTCATGGAAGGTACTGGCCCATACCTTGGTTGCATGCCTAGGTAAATGCCCAATTGTGCAACTGAGATGCATTCTGGAACCTTCTGAATTTACTGCAATGAACAGTGGTAATTCATGCAATGTTATGTGAGCACCAGTTGGATTTTAGCCAAGAAAACAAAAACTGTAATACTTAAGTAACATTAAAAAACCACAATAAAAAGGACAACACTTTCCTGTTAAAAGTAGAATCAGACTATATGCTGCTGAAAACTCACCTGATTAAATAGAGGACCTGCCTAGACTCCCATGATATATAACCTGGGAGTGGCCACCAAACAGGTCTCCTTGTCTATAGTGGGTCACATTTTCAGTGGTACCACAGCAGCTGAAACTTTCCAAGGAAAAAGCTGTGTTAGTGTATTGCAGGGAAAAAACAACACCAAAGTTTTGAGGCACCCTAAATGCTAATATATTTTGTTTGGCATAAGTTTTCAAGGGGCCTATCTCACTTCTATTATGGGGGAACTGACCTGGGTCAGACTTTACCAAGAAGATAGCATCCAGACGTTTTGGGCTATGATTTTTGGAGTCACCGCACCTGGTGTGCTATATAGATTATGTTAGCTGGGGAGGTTCTGGGAGCTGCAAACCAACATCTGGAACATGCACCATTCAAGGAGACTGGTCTGTGTGATTCTTCTGCCCGTATCACATAGCTACTTTTGATCAAGACAAATCTTCAATCAGCTTGTCCTGTATCCCATAGGGAAAATACTGTGGTTGTGCTCATGTGTTTGTTTACTGTATTAGAGTTAGCAAAGACTTGTAACAAAGACAAGGCACATTTTTTTTATATTGCTAATGCTTTACATGCAGTTCTTTCTTCCCAACTTGCTTATCAGGAATCATAAATAATCCACATTCACAGAGATGTCATAAAAATAATTTCCATGTTAATTAAAGGCTGAGGAAAGGAACAATGGGTTGCATGCATCTCTGGAGGCTGTATGAGTTCTGATGGGATTTCAAATGCAGCGCATTCATCTGAATTCTCCTCATCTCATGCCAGCTGACATCTGTCATGTTTAAGAATTCAGAGAGATGGCCAAATAAATCTCCTTCTTCTGCAATCATAGGCTATCAAAAAACAATCTCTTCAGCCTGTTCATAGGAGCAATTGAAGACATCTTTCCTGAAAGCTTAACAGCAAAAGCAGTCACCTTGGAATTTCCCATGAAAAAAAATCTTGCACACCATTAATTTGATGTGCAGGCATGATATAAATCCAATTTGAGTGCTGATATGTGTGTGGACTTTGCATACAAGGAGGCTCCATCATTTCTTCATATAGAAGCAGTGTGTCTGAGCAGGAGACCCTGTAGATGATAGGAAAGGCACACATACAATCACACTGGAAAGGGTCATTTTGCAAGGAGCAATCTTGCTTAAATCAACCCTTCCACCTGTCCGGAAATCTCTCTGACCCAGCTATAAGCAGTCTCATAGAAGTACTGCTCACCTCTACAGTGGCCGAAGACAGAGCAGGGTTTCCTCTTCAGACATACCATTTCTGAATGAGAATAGTAAACACAGTCCCTTCCGTATATGCAGAAGACAACACAATTGTATTAAAGCCTAAATAGCGGCTATTAGCACAAGTCTATCCAGAGTTCTAGACTCAATAAGACTTCTTTTCAGAGATACGTTTATTGTTGGGATGTGGTGAAGACAAATATACCTTAAGTTGCCATGGGAGTGCAATGCCCATCATCCCGTTAATCATGCTGATTGAACCTGATCGGGCTTTGATTCTAACAACATCTGGCAGGCAACAAATGTCCCATCCCTAATGTTTAAGATGGCCATACAAGGGCAAAAACTGTATGTGGAAGCTGTTTTTTATTAATGTATACTTTGCCACTGTTTTACTCCCAAGCATGCAAGCAACCTGATCCAGTTCCCAGAGTGAGGGAAATTTTAACCCTTTGTCCCCCCCTTTACTCCCATTTTACACCTGCAGTTCAGATTACCAAATGATCAGGACAAAATAAGCCAGAAGTCCAGCTGCAAAGGAAAAAAAAACATGGAGCTGTATATGCCATGGCTGAAATCCTATTGCTTGGCATAAGAAGATTCTTAACTTTCTGATCATTCCTAACTAGCTATTTAAAACTATCTCCTGCACTTCTCACATGCTAGCCAGCATGCATTCACAGACCTCAAGAATTGTGAGGAGACTCTTTATTTCTATTAGGAATGGGATGAAAGTTACAAGTTTTCTCATGCCAAGCAACAGGATTTCAGCCAATATAATACAATAATACCTGCCTGGCAAAGTTGTTATAAATTGCATTATTTATGTCATTACCTGAACATTCAACATGCCACATAAAGGATAAATAACGACTCTTGAATTACACCTATACATGGTGTTAAATGCTACATTATACCCCCCTCATCTCAGGTACTGTATAAACTACTGCAGCTACAGAAGTTTCATTTTGTAGTGATCCTCACTCTTTGACTATCCAGGTGTTTTTGGGCTTCTACTCCCAAAATCCTTGATCACTAGGTAGGTGTATTGCCTAGAGCAGTGGTCCCCAACCTTGGGCCTCCAGATGTTCTTGGACTTCAACTCCCAGAAATCCTGGCTAGCAGAGGTAGTGCTGAAGGCTTCTGGGAGTTGTAGTCCAAGAACATCTGGAGGCCCAAGGTTGGGGACCACTGGCCTAGATATTCTGGGTGTTGAAGTCTGAAACATCTGGAGGGCCAAAGTTGAGGACTACTGCTTCTGTGGGAGCAAATCCATGAAAGTACCTGTTTGACTGAGGAAAAAAAAACCTAGGAATACTGTAACGTTATGGTCTGCAATCCAGTAGTTAATGTTGGACCTTGAGACCTGCAAGCACACCTCTCCTCACTTCTACATACATTTCCTGAGTAAACTGGAATAAACTGGAGTCTCTTAACCTCAGTTGATCAACCTGTACAATGGATTAAGTGATTTCCCTGGCAGACAAATAATGTCAGTGAAGATGATACCTGTACTTTTCCATTCCTGAGACAAGACACAGCTGCTGTACTACCAACTTTTTTGCATCACCATTCTCCCACCCTAGTCCAAAGCCAGTGGTTTCCAACCTTGAGTAACCCAGATGTTCTTAGATTACAATTCTCAGAAGCCTTCATCACCAGTTGTGCTGGACAGGATTCCTGGGGATTGGAATCCAAGAACACCTGGTTTACTCAAGGTTGGGAACCACTGTCCTATACTTATGAATGACTGAAGCTGAGTATTGGTACAGCTGGGACAGGGGAATTGTGAACTGCCAGATGTTGCTGGGCTGCAGCTCCATTCAGTCTCTCCATGGGTCATGATGACCAGGGCTAACGCTAGTTCCAGTCAAGCGTTATCTAGAAGGCCACATAGTCCCCATCTCTGCAGTAGAGGTCAATCAGGAGGAACTCTCCAGGCTGGAGAGTCGGATTGAGACTCTGGAGATCCACCGACGTCTCACCCAACCATGACTTCAGTGGATGGCCAATGATGTTTCTCAGCCTCACTTACCTGACAGGGTTGTTGTGACAATAAGGTGAGGAAAAAGACGCCTATGAACCCCAGTCTGGGAAAGGTGACACATAAATGTAACTGGCACGTATAAATAAGTAAAAAATAGTACCTAGTTGCAGCTTTGGTGCTTGGTGCCCTGAATAAAACAGTACTGTCTGTCTGGGCAGTTGTACATCTGGAGAGGAGCTATGAGTAATTTTGGCCCTTCAGCATGAGCAAGGATGCAAATCTCAGCAAACGGAACAATCCTTCCATCACATTTCTTGCCAGCTTGTTCTCCACCCCTTTGACCAAGAGGAGTCTCCTGTCTGCTCTTACAACTGTGTGACAAGGCAGAAATTCAGCTGAAGATGTTTTCCCAGGCTTTGAGGCCAGAGCTGGGAAAAGCCACAAGCTCCAGCCAGCCTGGCTGCAGGATTTTGTTCCTTATCCAGTCAGTGGGGAGGAAATTCTCACCGGCTGAAAGTTTGCTTGGTTGAACAGCTGCGGCCAGTCAAGAAAGACGCTCGAGGACAGCAGCTCACAGGCAGAAGCAACAAGAGAACTCTTTCATGGCCTTTCATTTAAAGGCATTTTTTTTGAGGCGAAGAAGTTGCTGAAAGTTTCCACGGGGGCGGGGGCGCGACTGTCCTTTGGGTTTGACCAATGCAAAATATGTCGGATATTTTCGTTGTGGGCAGAGAGGCCATGTCCCTGTCTCGCCTTCAGCAACCAACCCGGGACACTTCACCACGTGAGGGGGAGGTGTAGGAGTCCCCCATGTGGAGGCAGTGCATGGGGGGGGCGTACAAAGCCCCCCGTTGGTCTCTCTCTCTCTCTCCCTCCCTCCCTCCCGTTCCGGTGCCATCTCTACCAGGCTGTTGCCCAGCTTGAATCCTGCCGCGCCCCTCGCTGCCGACAGGTGTCGCTCCTCCCGCTAGCCGGCCCAGCGTGTGGGCGAAGCGGCAATAAAGCGGTGGCGGCGGCGGCGGCCGGGAAGGGAGGGGGGCGTGTTTGAAATGGTTTCCCCCCCCCTCCGTTTTTCTTCATCCTGAGGAGTGCCTGCGTGCATATGGTAATGTGGGGGTGGAGCTCACTTTCCTGATGGGAAACGCGCAGATTGCCCCGAGGTGTTGATCTCTGGGGCTCGCCGATCTTCTGGCGGCTTGCTCTTCCAGGGAAACCGCAAGATGTGCGGCGGCGGCGGCGGCGGTGCGGACTCCTGACTCTTTTTTTTTGTCTGGGCGGTGCGGGCCATGCGTTAAGACCGTAAGTTTATTTTCGGACATCGACTTTTGGGAAAGCACCTTTTTTTTTTTTTTTTTTTTTTGGAGGGGAAAAATCTTGCCACTTTGTAGACTGGGACGTTTTCTCCCTTCTTTTCTCTGTGGTCTTCTTGCTAAATGACACACACTCTCGCTCTCGCTCTCTGTGTGTGATGATGATGATGATGATCCGGGGGTCATCTGGGAATAGATCGGGAGTTTGGGGAAGACCGATGTACTGTAAACTTCAGTCCCAATAAACGCGCTTAATTAGAGGAAAACCTGGCTGAAATCGTGGGGGGGGGGGAGACTGGCGAATGAATACAAGGCAAGAGAAAGACGGGTGGGTGTCTGTCCCGTGACTTTTCTGCCTAACCCCGCCCCAGCCCGCGTTGGCATTGGCTTTCTGAGGTGAGGAAGGCAAGCTGTAAAATCGGAGTGTTATTTGGTAAAGGGAGGGGAAGCCACGTTTCCTGTTTACAGGTTTAAAAAAAGAGCAAGGGGCGAGAGCCTGGGAGCAAGTTGTACCGGCAATAGTTCTTTGTTTCAAGATTTCTTCAGGGCTGGGTTTGGGAATGGTGCAGAAATGCTTCGAAATGTCGTTTATTTTTTTTCCCCTCCTTTATTCGGGAGTGAAGCTGAGATGAAGATTTTATTTCAGCGGGAGGAAAGGCTATTTTAAGGATTTTGCAGGATTTCTCGCAGAAAAGAACGGACACGGTGGCAAAGGAGCATCCCTAGCAGATTTAACTAACTAGCGCCTTGGGATACAGTGGCTGAAGGATGGAGGGAGGGGGGGGGACCATAATGAAATCGCTATGCCTCCTCACCGCTGGTTTTCTCTCCTTTTCACCACATTATGCCCTCTTTTCGTTCCCCAGCCTTATAGATAAAGTAATGCCTGTCTAAATTGGAAAGGGGCTTGGCTTTTCCCCGCCCCCTTTATTTTGAGCACGGAGTGCCTGGAAACGTGTCACCGACTCGACGTGCCCTCTCCTGTGCCGCTCTTCTCCTCGCTTTGTGTCAGATGCTTTATGCAGCGCCTCAGGGGCAGCCCAGTTGTGCAAGGATGTGCATCAACCGCGGGAAGGGGTGGGGAAGGGGATTCCTTTGTCTGGGTCCTCTTTGTGCTTTACTCGGAAAAGGAAAGGGCAGCATCTGCGCTGCGAAGTGAGACCCCTGACAGGTCTCGCCACTTTCTGAAAGAGAGAGAAGTGTCCCTCCAACACACATGCACACACGCGTGCACACGCACCAACACACACACACACACACCTGCTCCCCCCATCTTTGTTAGTCGAGTTGCTTCTCAGTAGGATGGACTTGAGCATCCAGGTCAGCTGGCTTTCATTGTCTCTGCCTTGCCCAAGGATAGTCACGGAGTTCCTCGAATTTCCATGTGCAAAGATCCTCTCGGAGCCAGCTGGGAGAGATGATGCCTTCATTGTCTGGCCTCAAGCATCCCTACCTAGGAGATAAGCAGGTGTGGCCTTTGTTGGCAGGGTTTCCTGAGTGTGACAGTTCACTCATTTCCTCTAGGAGCTGATCTCATCTTTGTGAGCTACTCTCCAGTGGATTTCCTGTACTTATCTCTCTTTGTCTGGTGATGAATGCTTGCTCAGTTCACTTTGTGAACAATGGAGCCCCTGCACATGTGAAGAGATTCGCTGCCCTTTGAATTACAGCAGTCATCAGAGAAGTGGGAGAATGACTTGCTGATTAAGAGAATGAACTGGGAGGCAAGTCAATTTTTTCTTAGGCTTTAATTATCCATCAGCAATGTGCTTGGTGGTAATATTGTCCCATCTTATAGGAATGTTATAAGAGTGATTATAAGAGTGACAGCCTTGTTGCCTTGAGAGTAATCTGCTGGGGGTTGGATGCTGGTGTGGACTTTAAAAAGTATGTTGAACTGATCCTTCTCGCTCTGTCTTTCTCTGTTTTTCTTAGTATATCCTTTTCTCATCTCCTCTTCTCTCAGTAGTCAGTTAGGGGATCAATTTGGCCAGATAGCTGAAGTGGTTACTTGTGTCACTCTTTTCATTGCTCAGTCAGCCTTCCCTTCCCTCCTTTTGCTCTCTGACCATTCTTCTCTTCCTCCTGGTAGCCACATGGCAGCCCTTGTATTGTCTACCCATATAGCAAGGAGTGCTCAAAGCACTCCATGTACTCGAAGTGTTATTAAGACTTTTGTGCACTGTAGACTGGTATGGTTAGTAAAACAGATCATTACAAAATATAGAGAATTGTTACAGGCAACACTAAAAAGCACTCTTTGTTTACGGTATTACACCCACCTACAAAAAAGCCCACCAGGGGGCTTACAAAAATAATCATACAATACAGGTTCCAGTTCATAAAACTGCATAAAAGTACTAATTTCCAAATGTGTAGCTGTGGAAAAGGTCTTCGTTAGGAAAAAGAGAGATAGTAATGCCACCTACTCTGTGATATCTTACAGAAGGTATTTTGCTTTATGCCACTCTGCTCCACATTCTTCATTTGGGACAACAACGGAAATGGCCTTACTTCCTTACAAGACGAAATAAGGAGCATAATCTTACTGGTGAATCCAAAAAGTTCAGTGTGATTAAAGGCCATTCCTAGGCACTCATGAGGCAGACTGTGTAGCACTTTAAAGATTTGTTCATTTACAGCGATTTTCACCTTGCTCTTAAGCCAAACTGTTATTATGTACCATCAAGTGTTATATGATGTATGAAGATCCTGGTAGGGGTTTCAAAGTATGTGAAACATCTAAGAAGTGGTTTCACCATTGCTTTTCACCCACATGAGTTTCCATGACTGAGCAGGGACTTGAAAACTGATTCCCTAAGTCCTAGTCCATCTCTCAATTCACTATACCACAAGATAAACAAAAATAAGTTTTCTAAGAGGTTTACGGAAGTCACAAGGAAGGGAGTGACAGTGTTTTGAACAAGATGAGTGTTTGTCTTCACTGGGGTAGAGAATGTGGTCTTCCAGATGTTGTTTAACTGTGACTCCCATCAATCTAACTTAGTGAGGTGGAATTTACAATTCAACGATATTAATTCATTAATTGAATTGAGGCTCGAAACCTCCCAACTTAGTGAGACATTACTCAGGGAGGTTTACATAATTAACTAAGCAGGACATACAAACTAAAATAGTAAAAGAATGAGTATATAATACCAGAAACAGAAAGGCAACCGAGGATTGCCATCTGGTGGCTTAGGTGAACCAAATTATATAAATCATAACATAATAAACAAAATGTCCAATAATATAATAAAATAATAACTGCAATAGCATGTGGGTCTGAAAAGTTAACCTAGGATGTTGCCAAAGGCATCCTTATATAAGATGGTGTTTACTGATCTTCTAAAGATCTGTAGGGAGGGGGGGCTGTCTAATTTTTGGTAAAAGTTTATTCCACAGTGAGGGTGCCACTACAGAAAAAGCCCAAGTCCTAGTACTCTTTTTCCTTATTTGGTGCAGGGTAGGCACCCTCAATAATGCAGCCTGAGGAATGGGTTGCATGGGTAGATACCCTCAGGGAGAGTCACTCTGATAGGTAACAGGGTCCTAAACTATTTAGTGCTTAACCAACCCCTTAAATCTGACACGGTTGCCAACAGGGAGCCATTGCAGATCAGCCTGGATTGGGGAAACATGATCAAATCTCCTAGCCCTTGATATTAACCTGGCTGCCACGTTCTGTACCTGTTATAGTTTCTGCATCATCTTCAAGGGAAATCTCACACAGAGAGCATTACAGTACTTAAGTCTCGAGGTTACTGATGTATGGATCAAGGTCTTCAGGGATCTCTTATCCAGGTTTAGGCGCAAACTGGGCAATCAGCCTGAGGTGAAAGAAGGCGGTCTTGGTCTATGTGTCGGTCCATGTGTTGCCTCTCCCTGGAATATACTGTAGAAGGAGGATAGCTGGCCCTGTCATTAGGCAGAATGAAATAATTACCTCAGGTTATTGAGGGAGGACAAACTACCAATAACTATGCCTCCTGAAGTGGGCCTATACAGCACCCCAAAAGCAGACTCTGCCTTACTAATGCCAGACACAAGGTCCTAGATTTGTGAGCAAAGCTCTGTCCCCTCATAGGTCTTAATCTGCTCAACTTGGCACCTTGTTCTGCAGTAAACATAGCATTCTTATTTATTATTTTTAAACAGAAGCAAAAAGGAGACAGGTTACTTACAGTGAACTCATTGGAGAAGAATTCACAATCCTGGATGTGGTGAAGAGAAATAGTGCTTGGTCCAAGAAGGTAGTAATATTCACATTGTACTAAGCAGTTACAGGGTAAGCTGATATGAGTTCAAGGCCTACCTGTTTATTTGGGAAGCAGATAAGAATTCAAGGCCTACTTGTTTATGCGCCTTCTTTTTCCAGGTTGGTTTCAGGAGGTTTGCTTAGGCAGATACTTTGTTCTGTAGATTTGTTGACATGCCAGTGAACTTTCACTGAGTTAGAATGAAAACTGACAGCTCAAGACAACACATCTGGAGTTAGCCATGGCTCTATGAATAGCAACAATTGCCATGTTCAAACCAAAGCGAGGCTTATTGGCTCAAGCATTTATTTAGCAAACAACTGAATTGATCTTGAATTAGTAATATCACAAATTCCGTTCTGATTATCATTTAAGTGACATATAATTTGATGTCATGCTGTATGCAGTAATCACAGAGCCACTCAAAAAGAGCTGTGCTGCTTAAAATGTGACATCAAGTGATGAACAGAGAGCAGAGGCTTTGTTTTGCGTGAGCCTTTGTATTTCTGGTAGTGCCTGATTGTTAGGTTGGCTCAGGAATTGCTGTCAACTCATGTCAGAGAACTGACAGGAGGAGACAACACAGATGTGTCTCTCGGAAGAGTGACAGCGTAAGTTAAAAAGCTGGGCTAAAACTTTGAGCTGGCCAGATAAATTATAACGATAGGGCAGAATGCAATAAAACAACAACAAGGAAGTGGTGGAGGAGTGTAGGGCTGCTCCAGGAAATGTCCAGTTTTCTTCCCCTGGCTCAAGTTGAATCTCATGTTATTGTCTTACTCTATTATGTGTCATCCTTGCCTATATAAGCAGTAACCAGTGCTGTGTCTGCAGCAGAGAGGAGCAGCATGTGACAACTGAATGGCATAGCTTCAGCGGTCCTGTGTGATACAGCGCAGTTCCACCCTCAGTTATGTTAGATGGGGATCACATGGGTTTGGATTAGGCTACAAAGCTGATGTGCAAACAGGACAACGCAGTTCAAGAGAATGGATAGTTTTATTTATTCTGTTTTGACCCACCTCCGGGAGGCAGTGGAAGACAGGAGGGCCTAGCGTGCTCTGGTCCGTGGGGTCACGAAGAGTCGGACATGACTTAACGACTAAACAACAACATTTATTCTGTTACATTTTTCACTTGATTTTTCCACAAGAAAAGCAATACTCAGGGTCGGTTTAAAGCAAATAAAATAATAAGAAGAGTAAACTATCACAGCGCTCTGTAAACAGCAAAATAGTTTTACCTGGCTATACTGAAAAAGTGCAACCTGATGCTTGACCTATGAGTAGTGAGAGTGGACACAGATTCCAACTGTGGTGGAAGTCCATTCCACAGTGTGGGACCCATGTAAAAGAAAAACCTCTTTTTAGGGGGCCAGAGCACGTGAGGGTATTTTCAAGAGGGCCTCTTCTAAAGATCTTAGCATACAGGCAGGTTTATAACTAGAGTGGCTGCTGCTCCCCAATCTATTCAGAGTTTCAAAGGTTAGAATCAACACCTTGAGTGAGCTTAGAAAGCAGTTTGTGGCTAGTGGCCATACGATAGGAGAAGGAGGTGGCATTCTCTTGCCCTTCTCTGGGGGGGGGGCACTTATTCCCTTCTCTTCTCGGTTTCAGTTCATCAGTTTGGGCGAAACTTTTCACATCCTCACTTGATGGCTGTATGCTGCCATTATTGTTTTTTGGACAGATTGCTATAAAATATTGCTATAAAATATATATATACAGTAAATAGATCTACTGCAGTACTGTTTGCTCTGTGCATGTATATTGGAAGAACCAAATGATTATATATGGCCTTGATTATATAAGGAAACAGAATATACAGTAGGACCGCAGTATCCACAAGGAATCAGTTCCAAGCCCCTTCTTGCAGATCCTGGAAAATGCAGAAGTATCAAACACTATACATTGTGTGGTCTCTGGCTCCCTCTAGTGGCTATTTTGGTGAATACACCCAGGAAATATGTATAAATACATATTTCTGGGGTTTGATTTTTTTAGTACAGTATTTTCAAATAGCAGATACAATTGGCAGATATTGATTCTACAAATAGGAGGTTCCTACTGTATTACAATGTGCTGTCGTAAATTGTAAAGTTATATCTGACCGCTTCTTAGCATTTAGTATGTAAATACTTTACGTCAATTTATTTTGGCAAACAATCTTCTACTTCAATTTTATAGATCAGAAAACTGGATCTGATCAGTTATGCAATGGTCAGAATCCTGTCAGGTTTGCACAACATAAATCTTAAATTGCATAACTTATGTTTTGGAATTATTCTTGCTGTTTGCTGCTTGTTTGGATCCCAGATCAAATGTTTGTGATGTGTGTCGGATAGCCAGAAAATGGTAAAAATAACTCCTCTTTCCTGCTTGTCTTCCTTCATTTATCATGCAAGCCTCTTGCTTCCCTTTACCTGTTCCGTTGCCTAGTATGTATAATACTACACAGGCTATGCTGGCTGGGGAATTGTACGGCTTACAGTTTTTAAAAAGGAACTTGTCTTAATCTCCTCCATCTTTGCATTGGGAGAGCTTTGGGACTGTCTTTTATTTCATGCTGCTGCACTTAAGGAAGCAGGAACAACAAAAAAAGAAAAAGAAAAAAAAGGTACATCGCTCTGGCGCCTGTCTTTCCCTGCTACCGGCTTGTCTGCTGTTTGGAGAGAGAGAGAGCTCTCTCCCCATCCCCTTTTGCCTCAGACTTATGAACTCTTATGCACCGTCCCCAGCTAAGCTCTTAACTTCCATTGCTAGGACTCTGAACTGTGCCTGTGTCCTCACAGCTGCCCTTCCCTAAATGTTCTCTAAACTGCTCCCCTCCCCTGGAATTTCTTCATGCCTCCCTGGAAGGGTGTGGTCCCCACATTTTGGACTTGGTGCTTTGCAGTATTTATGAAATGAGCGAAAACGTTTTAATATGGGGGACAGAGAAATTTGAAAACTATCTGGGCAAGCTCCCATTAAAGCTTCTGCGTCCCTTTACCATGACTGTGGGAAGAAGGATCCTGTCCTGCGTCCCTTAAAAGAAAAAGAGAGGGAGAAAATGGCCATCAAGAAAAATAAAAAAAACAATGACTGCCAGTAGAATTTGTAATGCAATTTTTTTTAAATTGGGCTTTTGGAGTTCAAATTTGTGGATACTATAAGAGAATTGGCAACAGTGCAACAGAGGTAATGTTGATGTAGCCCCCTGCATATGTGAAGCTGTTGCAGAGTCTTTGAATTTTTCGTTAAATTATCCTAGCCACACAGTAGAAGGGCAGAGATTCACAGAACAGAATAGATTCAAGTTTTCCGGAATAGTTCACACTTTAAAATTAACTGGTAATTACAGTCCCAATAACTGAGAGAGTAATAGAAAGAATAATAATAAAAAAAAAACATTTTCTTTACTTACAGTTGTGAAAAGATCAACAGCAAACCAACAAACAGACTGCTTCAACAGACTCTAGAGAGGGGGAAAGTACTAAGCAGAGAGGCGGGGCTTTCTTTGAATTCAGAGGCAGGAGGGAATGATTGTTTACTGCTGGATAGACTGACAGTCACCCCAGCCCAGAAAGGTCTCTCCCAGTCACATTTACTATAGGCAACATGCAAGGTTGTAAA
Source organism: Pogona vitticeps (assembly GCF_051106095.1). NCBI lineage: Eukaryota > Metazoa > Chordata > Lepidosauria > Squamata > Agamidae > Pogona > Pogona vitticeps. The sequence goes on along the minus strand of NC_135783.1, from coordinate 289,572,796 downwards.
AACTCCAGTAGAGGCCTGGGCAGTTGCTCCTGTGCCACCCAATTTAAGAGACCCTGCTGTCATTTTTTGATTTCTTTGCTCTCCAAGTGCCCTCTTTTCCAAACAGTCCTGTTCAGCCGACCTTTCTTGTTTATTTAATCTTTGCTCACATCACACTGTTCCCAAACTGTCACTCCCTCGATCAAGCTTGCAGCCAAGTTTTCATTCATAGGCAAATACACACTGTCTGAAATCTTGCTGCTTAGCATAGTAAATTACACTAGAGTAGGCCCATTGGCTCAATGGGAATCTGGTGAGTCAACTCCTCTTTAAGTTCATTGATTCAAATTGGCCTTCTCTAGTTGCAAATTACGTCAACATAATAAGGCCCAATTAGAGTAGTCCCTTTTAAATCAGTGGAACTTGAAGAGGAGTGGACTCACCAAATCCCCATTGATTCAGTGGGCCTACTCTGCTGCAATTTGCTCTGCTAAGCAATAGGATTTCAGCCACTGTCTGCTAGTCATCCTCCATTCATCAACCACTTCATATGCCTGCATTGGAACTACTTGCCATATAAACACACTTTAGAATTACAGTGGTGCCTTGCAAGACAAATTTAATTCGTTCCGCAGTTAATGTTGTCTTGCGAAAAATTTGTCTTGCAAAACGCATTTTCCCATAGGAATGCATTGAAATCTAATTAATGTGTTCCTATGGGCAAAAAAAGTCAGAACAAAGTCAAATTTGGTTTACAAAGGGTTTATTAAGTGCTCTTTAAAGCCATACATATTGTGCAGATGATTTTAAAAAATCACTCAAAAACTAACTTTTTAAACATCATAGAAAAACATTTAAAAATCAGCAAACATGAGGCAGGAACAAAAACTGGAAAACATTCGTCTTGCGAAGCACGGCCATAGGAACATTTGCCTTGCAAGTCATCAACCCCATTGCCAAAACCATTTGTCTTGCGAGTTTTTTGTCCTGCGAGGCATTTGTCTTGTGAGGCACCACTGTATATAAACCTATGTTATGTTGCATCAAATTTTATATCACAGTGCTGCATCAAAAAAAAAAAAAGCAGAAAGGATGTTATTTGGAGATCCTGTGCAGATGGTAGCAGAACATAAAACCTGCTTGGAGAAGAAAGGCAAAGAGCCCAGCAACACAATCCTTTAGATGTAGTTAGCAGCTATATTTTTTTTTATAAGGAAAAAAAATAACTGTGGGAGAACTCATTAAGATTTGAGTAAGGGAATGTTAATGTTCCTTGCCACTCTTTCCCCCACCTGGATCAAGGGTCCTGGGCTTGTAATTTGCATTGCCAGATAAAACACTTTTGGCAATATAAATTTAGAAGCTGGAACCCGCACACCATGGTGAGAATGAAGCCGGGGAAGAGGATTCCTAAATTCCTGTACTCTATACTGCATTAGGTTCCCCCCCCAATTTATAACCAATCTTTCTGCTGAAACAGGAACCCAAGGCAGCTTGCAAAATTATTAAAAAACAAACAGATAAAGCTAAAAGCACAATTAGTTACAGTATTAAATAATATCAATTTTAAAAGTTTGTTACTCAGTTATACAGTGGTGCCTCGCTAGATGATTACCTCACAAAACGATTTATTCGCAAGATGATGAGTTTTTACGATTGCTATAGTGCTTCGCAAAATGGTTTTTCCTATGGGCGATTTTTGTTGGACAATGTTTTGGTCCGTGCTTTGCAAGACTTTTTTGGGGGTACCGTTTTTTGCAAAACGACAATTTTGACAGCTAGGTCCGTGCTTCGCAAAATGGGTGTTTTCGGGACTGTTTTTCGGAAGACAACGATTTTGACAGCTGATCCGCGCTTCGCAAAATGGTTTGTCTATGGGTGATTTTCGCAAGACGATGACTATTTTCCCTATTGGAACTCATTAAATGGATTTCAGTGCATTCCAATGGGAAACCGCATTTCACAAGACGATGTTTTCGCAAAACAGCGATTTTCGCAGAACGAATTAACATCGTCTTGCGAGGCACCACTGTATTCACATTAATCATTCAATCAATACATAAAAAATTGAAAGCCTAATAAGAAGGTTAAAAAACTATATTATTTTCTGTTTTGCTCCCCCTACTTCTTTTCATCGAATTATTTGTTTGCCAAGTGCTAGATCTGAAGTGTGTTTGTCAGTGGAAGGATAAACAAGGAAGGAAGCAACCATGTCTTCATTGGAAGGGAATTCTGCAGCTGGGGAATAGCCATGGAAAAAGCCCTCTCTGGTGTCCTCATGTGCTATAATTCAGAGAGAGGCAGGACCAAGACAAGGACTTACTTAAGTTTGAGGGACTTGCCCTCTGCACATTCATTTGTGTGAGTAACATCCTGTGGCTTAGGCTAGCCCATTTCTCTCTGGTTGCCCCCTTGGTCAGTGGCCCTTTCTCCCCATGGTCTTGCTTTCATGACACTTGTGTGGAAAGAGGTGACACCAGAGCTTGGGAACTTGACTCTTTTCAGCTAAATTGCCAAAATCTCATAACTGGCTTTGTCGGTGGCTACCCTGGCTAGGGGATTTTTGGAGCTGTAGTTCAACCAAGTAACTTTATTTTCTTATTTGTTATCTTTATCTATCCTACTTTTCTTCCAAGGAGGTTGAAGTAGCATACATGATTCTCTTTCCCCCCACTTGTATGCTGGCAACAATAGTTTGGGAGGAGAGTGTGCAACTACCTGAAGCCAAGTTCCGTGGCCAAGTGGAGATTTGAATCCAAATGCAAGTCCAACACTCACAAGTGTCACCTCCATTGGGACCCTGACTTAGAAAACTAGAAAGAGGTGGGTTTCCTTTGGAGGGGGGGGGAGGGAGAAGCTTAGCCTCTGCTGCTAAGGCAGATCAACAAAAACATATGGATGGGTACAGTTGCCTTCCCTTGCTGTAGAAGGACAATCATTTGCATCATTTGACATAAGAGGGAAGTGGGTTTATTTGTTTCACTGAACACTAAGGATGAGTGCATATAGAGCAAGAGAGTGAATATGGGAGTGGGGTCCCTGGAGGTCTTTGTGTTTGAGTTGGGGCAGTGGATTTATTTGCTGCAGTTGCTGAGCTTTGTCAACAGTGGAGTTAACTTGCATGGAACCACTACTGCACAAAACAGAAGTTCTAGTATGCACTGGAGGAGACACTACACTTGATTAGCACTCCATTATGACTACACTTGAACACAGGGGTCTCCCTTCTTTTTCCACATTGATGTGGTAGATAGGGCTAGTTTGGTTCTATCTGTTTACATATGTTGCCTGTTCGTCTATTAGCAGAACCATATGAGAGCAGTTCTCACATTTCTCTGATAACAGATCTGTTGGCTGTTCAAGACTCTCCTACAATTTTTTGTTGCTCTGCTCTTGACCTTTCCCCCTTAACTTGTTTTTTCCTTTTGGATCTGTTTCCTTCATTTCCTCTAAGGAACTTAAGGCAACAAACAAGAGATATCCCATCATCTGTTTCCAGTTTGTTGTGAACAAGCAGGATAAGTGGAGGCAATTGTAGGTTCAAGACCTTAGCTGGCTGTTAAGCTTACTAGGTGACCTTGAGCTCTGGACCAACTCTGGCCCAGTTATTGCACCACAGGGACACTCAGTACATGGGTTAAAACACAGTTTCTGACACGATTCTCCTTGCAAACCTCTCTGAGGCTTCCTTAGAAATGTGTTCTCTGTTCCTGTGATGGGAGGCTTCAGCTGGAAGCAGCTGGCATATTTCAGACACTTCCTTAGTGCAGATAACTCCATATGGGGAAAAGCATAGAATAGAAGTGAGTATTTACAGTGTATCTGGGATGTAAAACCAAGCCGAAAGGTGTGGTGATTTTTTTTTTTTTGGTATCATGGAAATGTTGTTTTTAGAAACAGTTCTTTCGCATTTTTTAAATTTAGAGCTAGAGTGGAGACCCCAGACAAGCCATACGAAATATTCATATTAACAGAAGGTTGTACTTTCCAAGACTTCCTCTAAATGGTTTAACAGGAAGTTCTTTTTTTAGTACTTAGTTTTTCTGAAACAAAATAACTATCAACAAATGGTGAGCAGAATACACATTTAATTAAATTAAGAGACACTCATTGGACCAGGGCTGTTTGTGGCCCACAAATCTTACATCGTGGCTTCTTGTTTGATAAAAATAACTGAGTCATGAATGACTTTGGAGTCACCGATCGGATAAACTTGAGCCCATAGATTTATGTTTAGTATTTTTAACCAACCCTATAGTAATAGATCTCAGGGTTGCATATGGTCAATAAAAATGCCTTAAAGTTATTGGATCAGATTAGTCTGGTGGGGGTGGGTGGATGAAATCTATTATATTTCATAATGTACTCTACTTCCCAACATCAGCCCTGGTATATTGAATGTTTTTTTGTTTCCAAAGAGAGAAAGTGGGTCAGGATCTCCCTGGCAGATCTTGGGGAGATCTGCATTGGCTCAGCAATGATTTTCTTTAACAAGAGCAACAGAAAAATTACTGTTTTCTCCTGAATAATATTGCCCAACAGGGTGACCACAGGTATCTTATTGCCTGAGAAAGGAAGATAAATTCTGCCTGCCCAACCACCCATTTGCCCACCTCCCCAGTAGCAGCATCTTCCATATTCTAGCATTAACCCAGAAGAGATTAGGTAGAGATGCACCATCCATAAAAAGTAGCCACTGTAGTTGCACTTCGAGAAGAAAGATGAGGAAAATGGTTGCAGTCAAGAGTATAATTGGCTCTATATTAGGTCTGCTCTGTGGATTAGAATCCAGATAGAACCAGGCATTAACAGAACCCCTGGCTTGAGAGACTGGCATAGAGCAATGCTTCAGAATGGCAAGAATTGTGTTCCAGGGCAGGGGAAGTGGCATGTTCATACTCTGCCCAATAGTAGGGCTGTTGTTATTGCCAGTATGAAGAAACCTGTAGATGGTCAGTTTGGACGTTGTGCAGAAGGACTGTGACCTTCATTCACTCTTATGTCTGAAGAAGTGGGCTTGTTCCATAAAAGCTCACATTAAAATGTAGCAGCTAATCTTTAAGGTGCCACAGTGTCTGTGTTGTTTTTTAATTTTTTTTAAAAATTTTGCTTTCATTTTGCTTTGTGCTTCTTGTTGATATGCTTGCATAGACTAATGTGTCCACCACTTTGAAAACTTCATTTGGTTGTCATATTTCAAATTCCTGGGCTCACAATTGTTTCATTGTTAGTTTGTTGTTTGCTCCATGAACCAAGTGGATTTTCTAATCTTGTTTTTTTTTAACAGAAAAACCTCTGTAAGCAAGCCTGATGTTTGCACAGTGTTGGCATAAAAAAATGCTGTACATTGTTATTGGCTTATGAGCTGTACCTATGTGCGAAGGCGCAAATGGAAACATTCTTTCTGTCAGTGGATTTCTCTCTGTTGTGGGGCATTCTCTATTGTTCTTCTCCCCACTGTCTCTTATGTACATACATACTGCAGTGTGTCTTCAAGCAGGAATAGTCACCAGCAGCATTCCGTAGGTGTCAGCCTGCAATACTGGTTTATCGATATTTGTTACGGATTTTCATCACTGACAGTTTGGTTTTACATGTAAGGTACAGTACAAAGCTATGAGTTCTGCTCAGAGATGTCTTCTGTTGCAAATCTGATGAAATTCTTCATTTTACTAAAGAGGAAAAGAGGTCATAAGCTGTGAAACCCCCATCAGGAGAGACAAGGCCTTATGCGAGTATGTACTAGCTTTGTTCCAGTGGCTGTCAACAGAGCATTCAATTTTCACAGTCACACACTTTTTTATATATACTGTAAAGCTGTGAAATTCTACAAACACAGCCTAATGACATTTGGCCAGCTAGAGAATAATGTGTCTTCAAGGAAGTTCTCAAGTCTCCAGACAGTTGTACTCGTGTGCCTGCTTCTGGGAATGTTGGTCTCTGAGCAAGAGCTGAATCAGTGAACTGTCATTGCCTTTAGGTATATTTTTTTCCAGTCTGTAGTTCTCTGACTGTGCCTCCACCAGAAACACTTTATTTCACTTTTTAGTGTTATCCTAGTTGCTGAACAATTAGTTCCTGTGCAGGGGTAATTCACCTCTGTGTCTCCTTGGAACTGCATGCTAAAGATGTGGGGAATTTAAGATACCTGTAAGGCAGGTTGATTATGCCCCTTTATGCATTCTGGTTCCTGTCAAGCAGCTGAATGATATTTTAGATGGATTGTGTGTGTGTTCTGTCTTGTCAAGTTGGAACTGACCCTAATAGGGCTTTAAAGATAAGTGAAATATTTAAGTAGTGTTTTTACCAGTTCCACTCTCCCAGTCAGTTTCCATGGCTGAGTGGGGATTTGAACCCTGTTCTCCAGAGTCCCAGTCTATCAGTCTATCCAGTACACCTCACTGGGATGGGCTGTAGATGGGTACATAAATGAAATATTGATGGTAGGGGCAATTTCTGTAGCTTCCATTTGAATATTTGGAATCTGTTTGCCAGTAATGCACATCCAATGGACTGTTCAGGAACCACTAGGTTCAAAGAGATTAAATTTCCATCCACAGCAATGCAGTAGAATAGATGCAGTTGTGTCGTGAGTTCTATCAAGGCTATCCCTATTTTCAAGCAAGGCATTGCAACTGCTTTGGGATGTAATGAAAGGGCAGAGAATAATTAGTTGTTTAATTTTTTTAAACACTGTAGAGTATTTCTGCTACCAGGGTTGAGGAGAGCTGCTTGTGGTATCTTCAGCCTTATGTGCTCAAATGACTTGGCTGACTTAGGCTGCTGTGCTCTTTGAATTGCAGTAAGGGGAGGAGGGAATTGCTTTCCCACCTCACACAGGAAATCATGAACACTTCTGTATTCCTACCTGAAAGACAACATTTCAAAACCAGGCTAAAATCAAACTTTATAAAGGACACAGCTTATGCTTCTGTGCTTCTTGATTTCTAGAAGTAAGCAATACAGTCATGTTATATTTGTTGGAAAAGTAAGCAATATGACAGTGGTTCACCACCTTGGGTTCCCAGATGTTCTTGAATGACAACTCCCAATAATTCCGGCCAGCACAACTAGCGGTGAAGACTTCTGGGAGTTTTTGTCCAAGAAAACCTGGGGATCCAAGGTTGAGAACTACTGCAATCTGGAGTTCAAAGGCACTCCTATCCAAGGAACTATCTCAGGTCTACACTGCTATGAAGAAGGCTTGCTCATTAGACTAACTCACTGCAAAGTGAGACATGCTTACATTGACTATCCCTTACTCCAGAAGACTGGCCACTGCCCTGCACTATGCCAAAACCCAAATTGTTCAATTAAAAATAACAACAAAGCAGTCCTTCTTATCACAAAAACCTGGAAATGAATCTGAAAATCTAGATCTCTTTAGTCTAAGACCAATCCCTTTAATATGAAAAGCCTAGGGACATAATGATTACCTCAGATATGTGTAATTATCACTATAGGGCTGGTACAAGTATGTAGGAGACAACCCTTGTGTTGTGAGTGACTGATCATTGAACATACAGCAGTTGAACATTACATTGGAATGAATGTTCAAAGGTGTCCTTTGATTTATATTCCTGCATTGAGCAGGGCATTGCACTCAGTGTCCTTGTAGCTCCCTTGCAAATTCATTATTCTATGATTCTATAAATGAGATTTGGCAAATAGTATTATTAAATAATATTGTTTTAAGTTTTTGCTTACTTTGTTGACTGTTCAAATGGGCGTGAAGTTAGAAAAGAAGGATAAATACAGTTCCTTATGGCTCTGTAACGTTCAAACAACAGAGAAACACTGGCAAAAACTTGAAGATTAGAAAAAGGGAAAGGACACAGCATCAGTCTGGTTCATTTGGGGGAATTCTGCCCTAATGTGAGATGCATGTTTCTGATAATTGAAACTTAGAGGGCTTGTGTTCTCTCATTCTTGGGCCACAGCTATGCTCCAAGTCTTGGCATAAATAGTTCTGTTTGATTTGGCTTTTGCAGTATGCCTCTTGCTTCAGCTCGACATGGTCAGATGAAGTGAAACTTTGTTTGGAAATTTCAGTGGCTATTTCTTCCTGTTGGCACCAGATAATAATTTACAACGTTCTGCTTCTTTTAAAAATAGGATTTAGGGCATGTGGATTACCTCAATGAATGTTGGGAGCTGTATTTTGGTAAGGGTGTTGAATCTCTTTGAAATCCTTACCTTCCTTATTGAACTACAGCTTGGACGAAGTTTTGTTTGGATAAGAATCAAAGCTTGAGTCTTTATGAGGGATGTTATCTGTAACTGGGTACATCTAGGTAACTAGTCATAGTAACTAGTAGCTACAATGTTACTTTTTAGTAACATCTTCCTTATTTGTGGTGAACAGATTACAACTAGTGGCTTTATTTAGACTTCAGAGGGGTTTATAAAAAGATTTTAGATGCATTTTGATATGAGTTTTTCAGGTTATATGTCATTGCCTTATCAGCAAACCCTTAATGACAAGGGAAATGTTCTTTGGTGTTGCATTTTATATTTTTACAAATATTTCAAAGATTCAGTATCAGAATTGGCCACCAAAGAGTACAGTGGTGCCTTGCTTAGCGATGTCAATCCGTGCATCAAAAATCGCTGCTAAGCGATTTCATCGCTAAGCGATATTAAAAAGCCCATAGAAACGCATTAAAATGCCATTAATGCATTCCTATGGGCTTAAAATCTAATCTTAAGCGAAAATCCTCCATAGGGGCGGCCATTTTCGGTGCCTCAAAAGTGAGGCAACACAGTGGGTGGCCATTTTGTTTACCCAGCGGCCATTTTGGAACCGCCGATCAGCTGTGCGAAAATGGGGGCTTTGCGATGATCGCTTCCCTGCGATCATTGCAAAGCGAATTTTCCCCATAGGGAACATCGCAAAGCAATCACTTTTGCGATCGCAAAAACATTGTCGCAAAGCGATTTCTTCGTTAAATGGAATGATCACTATGCGAGGCACCACTGTATAACCCTTCATTCTTCTGAGCTTCTGGTAAGAACACCACAAAATCCTGTTGCATGGCTCAGTGAGTTGCACTAGACATAGGCCCATTAAATTAATTTAATTCCCCCATAAATTCCTATCGTAGTTGTGAATTACTATCCTAAAGTAAAATGTAGTTAGAGTAGGCCCATTTAAATCAATAGAACATACAGAGGAGTTGACTCACCAAATTTCTATTGATTCACTGGGCCTACCTGAGTGCAATTTACTGTGCTAACTAACAAAATTTTGCCCAGTATATTAATAATGTGCAGTGCAACAAATGACTTGAACAATTAGAGCAATCTGAAAAGTAATGAATAACACAACGAGTTTCTTTTAAAATATACTATTTTGAACTCTTAGAAAGGCAAACTCTTGCCACAGGTGCATATCTGTTCTACTCTTTCAACCAACAGTGTTTTGATATGAAAAGTAAATAAGATTACTGGAAAAATTCAGAAAGCATTCTAAGTAGCTTTCACATTTTCTTCTCTGCCTCCCTTCAAGCCTTACTGTATGACTAGGCACTATTATGTCCCTCATGTTGGCTTCTTTTTGTTTTGTCTTTTTTTTCAGTATTTTGTTTTACTTTGATGAATGTTGGCACTTCTAAGTGCAATTCAAAGTGTCAGGGCTTGTTTTTCAGATGTGAAATAGCTGTACAGTTCTCTGAAGGCTAGCTTCCTCCAGTGTGACCCTCTCTGTACACCAAGGGCATCATCAGTGTGATATAGGGTTCAGGTCCTCAGGAGAAGTGCTGTTGCCATAGTCTCCTGCCCCCTCTGATTCAGCTGTAGATTGGTCTGACTGTAGCATGTGGGGTTTTTTGTAGTTTTAGTTCTGTCCTTGTTAGATATGCTGATACATGTGCCTGAGCATCTCTGAATTAATGAAGAGAGGTCGTTGGAAGTCATTTCTTTGCTGAGTGCTGATTTGGGGTCATGTGGCCATTGTAAAATTTTGACCTCTTATTGGTCTGGAGGCTTCAAGGTCAGGAGAGAACTGAGGGGAGGCCTTTGAAATTTGAATTTTTTCTGAATCAAGGGTGAGCCAAGTTCATTCAACATGTGCAGTAGGAGGCAAAACACCACCCTATCACAAAGCCACTCCCACATTGTACCCTCCTATAGTGAATGGGTTTCAGTGGCTGCTTCAGCCTATGGATTTCCCTCCATACAAAGCAATGTTGGCCTCCATCTTATAGGCTGCCTTCCACAGGTAAAAACCTCCTTTTGTAAAGCAGCCATTGATCTATGAGAACCCTGGCAGGATTGAAGTTCATAGCAGGGCATGTCACATATTTAATATTGGTTTATTTTTTGTTTATTTTGGCTAGCAACATTTAAACATTGTTTGACTGTATGTTAGTATTACTTAGTTAATCAATTGTGATTTTAACTGTATGTACTTTTTAGCTGTTGTATGTTGCCTTGGGAGAAGTTGAGATATAAATTAAGTAAATAAATGGATAATCCCAGTATTCTCACCCCATATAAATAAGTGGAAGCAGTCAAAAAGCGGGCTGTCTGCAGCTATTGGCAGTGCTGGCTCTTCCTCATGAGCGCAGTGGTGTAGTGTGGGATACCAGCACCCAGGGCAAGGCAAGTAACGTAGGGCTGGCTCAGTGCTGCAATGTGTGGGTTGGGTGGGAGAAGCCCCGAGGGTGCTGCCATGAAGTGGCCATGGAGCTGCTCGAGGTACACACTGTTGACAGCCCCAGCCCCTGATGGCTTGGACTTGGGCTGTGGGGAGGGGAGGGGAAGAGGAGCAGGAAGGCAGCCCATGCACCCCTAAGAATTTTGTTTGTTTGTTTGTTTGTTTTGACCCTGTCTTTCTCTTTAAAAAGACCCAAGACAGCTCTCTACGCATGATGGAATCCTTACTGTGCTTTAAAATGGAGACTAATGCACACTGTTTTAAAATGCATCATGACTTCCTTTGTAGTCATCTATAATGAGAAGGCCTTTCCTTCTCCACAGGGTTTGCTTCTCCAGTGGGTTGTAGCCAGGGAGTGTGGTGCGGGCAATACTAGCAGCAGCAGCGGTGGTGGTTGCATCTTAACTCAAGGGTGAGGGTGAGCTGGTGGTGCTCTCATATTGGCCCTGCTAGTGTCCCCACCTCAGCTAGCGTCTTCCTGGAGATGCAGGAAGCCAACAGGTCCTGCTTCCCTGACTCTGACCCAGCCCCCTCTTGTTGTTGTTGTTGTTGTTGCAAGCACCAGAACAAGAAGTGTTGGTGGCTTTAGGAGGGGATCAGAGAGTGCCCAGCAGATCCTGCACAGCCACCTTTACCAGCCATCCCTGAGAGGAGATAAGCGGAATATTGGAGCACCCCAGCTGCTTGGACTTGTGAGCTGGGTCTCTCCGCTTTCTTCAGTGGACTTAACTAGTGGGATGGGCAGGAGAGACTGTGTCTGAGGGGAACTGAGCCTCTCAGCTGACTGCCTACCTGGGAGTAGGGGAACATAACTTCTACCTCTGTATCTCCAAGTCAGCAAGCAATAAACTTTTTGTCCTTTCATGTCAGCAGTCTGGAACTTATGGAATTGGTTACTGGATTCACTTTGAACCCTGGCCCTGCCGCTGCCAGAGCCAGGGGCACACACAGGGAAAGTAAGTAGTTATTTTTTAAAAAATAGCAGTATAGTAGTAACTAACTACTTTTGTGGGACCGAAAATATCTGCCACACAGTTTGAACATTTTGGTTTGACTGTTTGTTTGTTTGTTTGTTTGTTTGTTTGTAAGATGGTAATTGATTAAATTGATGGTCACAGGAAGTTATTTCAGCACTCTTCACATCAATGATTCTAGAACTTGTGCTGTCAATCACCAGCTAAAGGGACTGAAAGCACCCGAGAAATTTAATTCAGTTTTATGTTGATCTATCTATAAGAGAAAAAAGATATAAAATAATGATAGATCACAAGGTCGTACATGTCAGTGTAGATAAAACTTTTTAAGTTTGTAGGAGAAAGTCGGTGTTGCCATGAGACCATCAGTCTGGACTTGCACAATGTCAGGAGCAAGTAGAACTGAAGAACACAAAGTATCTCCAAGATAATGGACTTTAAAAGAAACAAATGCCTCCCTCTGAATCCCCTGGTAATATCAGTTCGCTACATCAAAAGCTGTGTGCCCAGACTTCACAAAGCAAACAAAAATACATCCCTTTTCCCTTTTAATGTCTGTACATTAGATGGAGCACTTTGAGTGGTTTAGACGTGTTCAGTGGTAACAGGGATGATAATAATGGATGACAGTGACAGTGAGCTTGTTTAGTATTAATTGCTCACTTAAACAATGTACTTGGACACAACACAGGATGTACTTTCAGTGAAAGATGTTCAGTCCACCTCTGTTGTAATTTGGACATCTCTTTAAACCACCAGAAAAGAATCTTCTCTCTCAGGAACCACTACATCTGCTTGCCATTTTTGCTTCTCTTACCAGTACTTATTTGATCTCTCTCCACTTTTCCCCAATACTATTTGCATCTATGTTGCCCTCCATATTTTATCTTAAAAAACTCACCCTAATATATTTCTGAAACAACAGAATTCTTAGTCCTCTCTTCTAAATCACCTCAAATTGTTAAACACTTCTTTAAGTGCCTTAGATTTTTTTCCTGTTCCTCTCAGATTACCCTCAGATATAGCTCCCTTATGAACCCATACTTTGTGGCACCCCGAAGATTACAACTCCCACTTGTGATCCTTCCTTCCTTCCTTCCTTCCTTCCTTCCTTCCTTCCTTCCTTCCTTCCTTCCTTCCTTCCTTCCTTCCTTCCTTCCTTCCTTCCTTCCTTTGCTTTATTCAAGCAAAGGAATTCTACACCTAGCTTTATAAGTCATCTGGAATAATCTTGTTGCCATAGAAACTAAAATGGTATTCTAGAGACGCGAGGCAACTCCACAATTTGAGAGGCAGGAAACATGCTGGCTGGATAATAGGCTATGTAGTCTCTGGAGAGAGGAAAAGCCATATAAGCATTTCTCATTTCCCAGTTCAGTTCTGGGTAAAAAAAATGAGCAAATGGTCCTTGAAACAGGTTTCATTTTATGCAGAAACTCTAATGTTCCTTTGAAGGCTGTATGAAACATGTCAGGATTTTGTTGCTATTATCCTTATTTGTTTTTGCTTTGAGCCATGGTCTGTAGGGTCATACAGAAGATTGAAGGACTGTATCTGACACCACTGACCATATCAAAGTATATCAAAGACAGAGTTGCTACCGGATAAGAGATTTAAATCAATCTGATAGCTTCATTTCTTTCCCCTGCTTCTTCCCAACCTGGTGAATTCTTTTAAAATGTTTAATCTGAAACTGAATATTCCTTAATCATTTCATTTTTATGCATGCAGAACTTTTTATGCTTACACATATAAACCACATTAAAAATAGTTTTATCTCCAAACAAAATCCTGTGATGAACCAAAGTTGGGTCTTGTCCAAGAAAACCGGGCTACTGCATATGATCTGTAAATTGTTAGGCAGTTTAAAAAATGCACATAACTGTTCTTCAAAACTTCTGGACTCTCAGCTTATGGCTGCTCGCTTATGAAATGTGAGCAGGCCTTTAATTACTTTAATCAGGCGTAAGGAGGAGATGCAGTGTTACAGATTTCTCCCCTCTCTTTTGTGTCTTGGTGTGGAATACATGATTTCGCTTTTAGTTAATTAAATTTTCATATGAGAGTTGCAAGCACTGTTCAGAACAGTAATTAGCAAATACTTTTAGATGCTGCTGAAGAACTGCATTCTCCTAGTTGGTGCTGTAGAAATGTGTCAGACTGCAGTACCCATCATCCCCAGCTGGATGTGTGCACTTGTTTCTTTTTTGGACGTGTGTGTGTATGTGGAAATTAAAAGGGAAAAGACAGTTGTAGGGGGAAGTTTAAGAATCCCCTACTATCTGGAGTGAGATCCTGATTGGGCTTTTACACACTTGCAGTACTTTTGAGAAAGAGAGAAACTGAAGCTCAGCTACATATTTCAATGATTCTTCAATACAAAACAAAATTTAATTCCTTTCTAGTCCAATTTCACCAAAGGCAGTCTCCAAATATCCTTAAAAAAAAGCCTTTTAGAAACATCATACGAATATACCAATCTTTTTCAACTGAACTCGTCATGTCCAGAACAGAGTTCTGTTGGTACATTTATAATATATGGCTAATAGAAGAGGAGATTTTGAATACATGGAGGTGAGGTGAAGTAGATATGACAATGCCGGGAAATTGTGAATATCTCCCAGTTAATTTTGAATGAGGGAGATAGATGTATGTGTGTTTCTTTGTGTTTTTATCTGTGTGCACTCATTTGCCTACACACCTGGATGTTGTGGCAGAAATGCCTTTATACTTTCATTGTAAATCTAGCTAGGAGTTTCAGTTCTGGCAAACTTCCAGCCATAAAAGCAGCAATGCTGTTGAGTGGCTACCTTGGAGACCTGTGCTACTGTATATCCTCGTGGCTGATGATTGCACTGGGTCTTCTTAGTTTCTGCTTACAGAGGGAGCAGGAGGAGGAGGGAAAGAGAGTTCAGTGCCTTGACAGCAGTGCAGGAGGCACATGACTTAAATCACCTAGGCTCTTGCATTCAAATCTTAGCATGAGATCAGAGTGAGGGGAATGGTGAACATGGTTTGGCACCTATGTAGCAAGCACTATCTTGCGGTGACTGCTGGTGGGGGGACTTTAAGTTTGGGCACACTGGTCAGGTCTTCCACAAGGTGAAGCCAGTTTACATACTTCATAAAATATCTGCTCAACTCTGATTCTAAAGCATTTATATGAAATCATAGTTGACTCCTAGGATTCATCAGGCACCTTGGTGATGCAGGTAGGAGGGGAGCTGTAAGGTTTTGTTTCTTAACAATTTTTTGGTATAGGAAAGTCCCAAACTCTTGCTAAAACTTGTTGTCTTCTGTAACTTTGCCCTTCTTTATATGTGAAGCCAAGATCATCCACTGGCAGGTGACCAACAAAAGAAAAATGTGCTGAGGATAAAGAGAGTTAGGTTCTTGACCTTTGCTGTATACACAGGCCTAAATACATGATACTTAATTTTTTTTAATGCAGGAGGTTTCATAACTCTCAAGGAAGACCCCACCCCACCCATTTTATTTGCACCAGACCACGAATGCTAGCCCAGTCAGGTGAAATCCCACATGGGATGTGTCTGCAGGCACAGTAAGAGTTTATGAAGCTGAACCAAAGACTGTACTCTTACTTTTTCATAAACCTAATTGCATGGGGCCATTTTTAATTCTACTGTAATTGCTTCTGGATGGGCATAATTTTCTGAAGGCTTCAGGAAGCAGAAACCTCTCAGCTGCCCCCACACCCCCTGTAAACTGCACAGATTGGAACACAGCAGTTACACTGAGGTTGGGTGGGTGGGTTTCCTATGTGAATGGCTGCAGTATTTCTTGCTAAGTCTTCTTGCTACCTGGGGGAGAATCCAAGCAAATTGTGTGTTACCCAAAGTCCATGTGGACTACAATCAGATGGTTCTATATGCTGGTAGGGAAGAAAGCTAACCTTTTATCTTTAGGCAGGATACTTTGGCTCTGCTTTTCTGTGGACCTGGTGTGGAGCAATGTATGGAAGTAGAGCTGGACCATAAAGAAGGCTGACCGCCAAAGAATTGATGCTTTTGAATTGTGGTGCTGGAGGAGGCTCTTGGGAGTCCTCTGGACTGTAAGGAGAACAAACCTATCCATTTTGAAGGAAATCAACCCTGAGTGCTCACTGGAAGGACAGATCCTGAAGCTGAGGCTCCAATACTTTGGTCATCTCATGAGAAGAGAAGGCTCCCTGGAAAAGACCCTAATGTTGGGAAAATGTGAAGGCAAGAAGAGAAGGGGGACGATAGAGAACGAGATGGTTGGACAGTACCAACATGAATTTGACCAAACTCTGGGAGGCAGTGAAGGACAGGAGGGCCTGGTGTGCTCTGGTAAATGGGGTCATGAAGAGTGGGACACGACTTAACAACTAAACAACAATAAAGCTCTCCCTCCTTTAAAGTCATATAACTCAGGGCAATCAGAAGCTAATAAGAATGTCTTTCCTGAACCACCAATAGGGGAAATTACTGTTTGATCTGTGGTGGTTTCTGTGTTAAATAAAAGCAGGCAATTGTTCTCATTGCTGATACTGCTAGTATAAGGTGATAAAAGTATATGAGCAAAAGTGCAGGTCTTACAAAAGGGTAGAGATAGGCATGACTACAGATTAAAGTGTAAAATGAGACAATTGCCTCCTCTGCATTGTCAGGCAATAACAGAGTGTGCAGGAATTGGATGCGTTCGGGTTTCTGTGGGACTCTGTGATGGTTCTGTCTTGCCAAGGTTCCAAACAAGATTCCATTTCTTGCAAATGCTTTTTTCCCTGATGTGTTGTGGCAATGAAAGTCCTTTGACACAATACACTTTTAGCCAGAACACATGCTTGCTGCCTGTTCTGTGCTTTTTTAAAAAATCATCATAAAATATGATGAAAGGAAGCTACATGTCATATTGAAAAAACATAGCTCCTTTTATTACTCTTTTGTTTTGACTCATATAATACCCTATAGCACTAGAGCACTCTCTGACAGTTTACAACATACTTATGCAACACTTTGCCTCCCAGTAAGCTGGCTACTCATTTTACTCACCTGGGAAGGTGGAAGTCTAAGGTTAAGTTGGCTACCTGAGCCCTTTAGGATCGAACTCAGGTCATGAGCAGAGGCTTAACTGCAGAGTGTCTTCTGGAAGTGAAGCTGGAAATAGAGATATGATTCTGGGGGTAGAAATATATGATGGGATGGTAGGATGTTGAATAAAAATGATAGGGTTGTGGGAGACTGCATGCAGCCAATATGCTACCCATTAATGCCAAACGTTTTCCCCCCAACTGTTTGGTGCAATCTTCACAGCCAAATAATATAAGGACTTCAAGGGACCTTTTTTCGTTCAGCTCGCTCCACAGTCAATTACCAATATTGTGAAGTGATTTAATAAGCAAACCACTTCAGGATTTTGGCATATTGAACACTTTTCCTGCTCCTCAGTGGAGGGACAAGGGTGGTGATTTTTTTTAGTGTGCTAAATCATTGCTGATGCACTGCATCACTTAGATTAAATTTTAACAAAATGTTTTAATTGTCTTGTCTGAAGTGCCAGTTGAGAAACTGTCTGTAGCCAGTGGTGCAGTGGATAAGCTGTAGCCAGTTGTGCACTCCTGCAGTGCTGAGAGGTGCTGCATGAATCATTTAATCCCTCCTCTTAACCACTGCACCACCGGCTGTATATTTATTGAATATAAATACCCCACCTTTCTCCTCAAGAGTGCCCAAAACAGCTTTCAGTATTAATATAAACAATATTTAAAAGCTTAAAAACAGTAAGATTATTATATATTTTTTAAAAATTAAACTGATGGCAAACTTAAAAGAGTTTCAAACCATTCTGAAAATGCATATATAGATAAGTAATAAATACATTAAAAAAAACGCAGCAGCCTCATTTTAAGAACACTCTCTTAAACAGGCAGTTACTGAAAAAGGCTGCCTAGAGAGAAAATTACAGTGGGGTCTTGACTTAAGAACGGCCTGAGTTAAGAACATTTTGACTTAACAAACCACTCTCATAGGAAAATATTGACTTGACTTACATACTTAGATTTGAGTTTCAAACTGAAAAAAACCCATGTGGGAGGCAGGGAAAGTGCAAAATTTGAACTTTCAGTTAACTGTTGGCCAGTGAAAAGGGTGCCTGTCTGCTTCCTCACTCCTCCCAGTGTTTAGAGAGTGGATTGGGAGACAGTCTTTGGACTGCCTGGTACTGTACTTCCTGGACTGTATTTTCCCTGCCTTCCCTGAACCTTTCTTGACCTAAGAAAAAAAGAAACAAAATATCCCCCTCTAGTGATCGAAGGCGGAATAGCAGCTTCCCATTAGTTTCTATGGACGGAAAAGAGCAGATACGGATCAAATGGTTTTCAATGCATTCCTATGGGAAATGCAGATTTGACCTGCAAACTTTTTGACTTGAGAACCGCCGTCCAATACGGATTAAGTTCTCAAGTCAAGACCCCACTGTATTTGTAAAGTTTTGGTGGCTGTATGGCCATTGATGAATGTGGCGGGGGGGGGGGGGAGGTTCTAGTGTGGCCCACCTAGAAGGTGCCAACTCTTTCATAGCACAATCTAGTACTTAAAGTAGCTTCCAATTTTTAAAACTCTGATTTTAATTTCATTTAAACTTGTCCTTTGGAGCAGCAAATAAGCTTAGCCCTTTCAGACAGTATTTGGGACATCTGAATCATTGTTATATCTCTGTCTTCAGAGTGCTCTGGGGAAAGGAGACCATGATTATAGTTGTGCTGCAATGATTTTGTGTCATACCTGTATGAGGAACCCAGCCCAGCCTAATGGGAGCTAGTGAGACAATGGTTCCCTTTGACCTTTTGACCCATGCAACATCCTGATCATTTATTAAAATTCACTGGCTTGGAGTAGGTTTCTGAGTCTGAAGACCATGGGTCTTTGAGTCATTGTCACTTCAGCGACTCTGTTCTGGTGGATTGAGACAGTTAATGTTAAACTAAAAACAGCTGTATTATCAAAGAGTGAAATGGAAGAGAGATTATGTGCTTCTTGTAAATAAAAAGTTAAGACTGAAACTGCTAAATTAGAGAACTGCAAGTCGTGTCTCTTGATGCTCTGTTATTTCTTCCACAGAATGCAAGAACTGTAGAACATCCCAGTGGGACAGATTACAAGTATATTCACAGAGTCTATGAAATAGCTGAGTCTGAGCAGTTCAGCACAAAATTATATCATAGTTGTATGTCATTACAGGGAGAGCCTATTAAGAGTAAAAGAAGCAAATCAGCTTGCTTTTGTTTTGTGATTGGTCAGTAGGAGGTAAATGTGAGTTTTATTTGCAAGTCTGATTGCCCAGCCATGGAATGTGAAAGGAATAGGGTGTAGGGATGGGAAACTTTATAATGGAGTTCTTTAAAGTGTGATTTGGACCCAGTCCCATGTGTCTAGAGAAGTAATATGCTTTATGAGTGAGGGTGTGGAAATGCCTATGAGGCTGATGTGGTTGGATGGCTGGATCTGTATGAAAGAGACAGAAAGAAAGAAGAATATTAGACATGAACAAGTGTTGTTTGCTAATTGCTAAAATATATTATGTATGTTGTAAGTTAAAAGTACACAAATTTGAAGTATATAAGCCCATTATAAATTTAAAATCTAAACCATTTTAGGACTTCTGGGTGTTGAAACAGGTTCAGGGAAAGCAGGGGAAAAGGATTATCCTGCGGTGGCAACATTTTATATACTGGCAGTAGAGGGATATAGCTTTGTCCGATTGTCAAGGGAATGGGGAAAGCCAACACAGCAGTAACCACCATCAGGTAAGAAGGTGCCTCTCAACTCTGAAAGACAAGATGAAGGTAACCACAAACTACAGTTTTGTTTCTGGCATCCTTTGGGATTGTGGATTCATGGTATATGTTTTACTTATTGATGTTTAATATAGGTGTGAAGTGGATAGGGTTTATGATTTTTTTACTTATTGTCTTTGTTTTTTTATTCTGTTTGTTAACCACTCAGAGTAAAGCCCAACTACACAAATTTATAAAATAAATAAATATTAGAACCTCAGGGGGGGTTAGAGGTAGAGTGACTTGCCCCCAAAGGAACTGTGCATTTTGGCACAGTTGTTGTTTGCTGTCAAGTCACCTGTAACTTATGGTGGCCCCCAAAATGTCCTGTCCTCAACAGCCCTACTCACTTCTTGCAAACTCAAGACTATAATCTCCTTTATGGAGTCAGTAACATTCATATTAGGTCTTTTTCTTTTCCTGCTGCCTTCAACTTTTTCTAGATTGTTGTCTTTTCCAGCAAATCCTGCCTTCTCATTATGTGCCTAGAATATGACAGGCTCTGTGTCATCATTTTTGTTTCCAGATCTTGCTCATTTGTCTTTCTGTTAATTTGGGTTATCCACAAATACTTTTGCCTATGGAAAATCATTCTATATCTCCATATTCTGTCCTGTCAATAGCTTCTTGTCCACAATACAGGTTATATCAGGACAATCAAGTGCTGATGCACACCATTTCTTTCAGAGCAATCCATAGCTTCTCATGATCCATTGTCTTTGGAAATAGAGAAAAACAATTCATTTTATCATCACACCTCAATTTCTTTTTTCAAGTCTGTCATTTCCATGTTGGATCTTTAATCTCAGCTTCAAATCCTGTGGCTTCAGCATCTCCCCAGCACAATTTTTGTACATTCCTGTTCATTTCTCTGACTGTATCCCACCTAATGAAGAGCCCTGAGGAATCAAAAGCTGTCTTTCTGAGTCATGTTTTAGTGGCCTAATAAAGAAATTACCAAGACTACATTTTGAATTTCACTTTAATTACAGGCTGAGTCTGGGAAAAGTCTCCTGTCACTCAGAGAAGTGTCGTAAAGTGCATGGAAATTCTCAACAAAGATTTGTATATCTTTCACTATTTGAACAAGTGTTTGTATGGATGAGACACCACAAAGAGTATGTAGCATGATGTGCTCGTTTGGCATGAAGCAGGAAATGTGACCCATAAGAAAAGGACAGCAAATTATTTACCATTTTTCATTTATTCTTTTCAAGATAGAACACAGACACTTTCTGCATATTTGGAAGGCTTTTCTTGCTTCATCACAGGGAACAGTTACCAGTCATGTAACAGTGTGGGCGTTATGTTTAATTATAGCAGATACCTAAGGAGCCTAATAAAATAATTGAGATGCTTCATTTTTATATGAAGGGCAGAAACTATTTTTTTATCTGAAAAAGTGAGGATTCTTAGCACAAAAGTTTTAAAACAGATGTTCAGGGAGGCTGGCAGTTTCTACTACCAACACATGTTGGTAGGGGGTATCTGCTTCCTTTGTTCCCTGACAGACTGTCAAACGTCTTGGTAGCCCATCTCACCTCAGAATGCTGACACTCAGCTGCACCTCAAGATTCTGTATCAGGGGCCAAGGTACTCAACATGCTGTGGAGGGCAAATGTTGATGGCAGAATGTGTGAGGAGATCTGGTAGCATGGGGTAGCATCAAGGAGACCAAGTCATCGAAATGTTTACCTGGTTCTGTTGTAAAAATCTATGCTTGATTTGAAGGCTGTTTAAATATCTTTTTGTGCTCCATCCAGATTGGTGTCTAGTCATAGTTCTTTCACCTGACCAGGAGGTATGGAAAGCAAGAGTAGTCATTTTGGTGTGGCAGACCATTTCTCCTACTGTGCAGTGCAATACAGTGGGGTCTTGACTTGAGAACTTAATCCGTATTGGAAGGCGGTTCTCAAGTCAAAACGTTCTCAAGTCAAATCTGCATTTCCCATAGGAATGCATTGAAAACCATTTGATCCATATCTGCTCTTTTCCGTCCATAGAAACTAATGGGAACCTGCTATTCCGCCTTCGACCACTAGAGGGGGAATATTTTGTTTCTTTTTTTTTCTTAAGTCAAGAAAGGTTCAGGGAAGGCAGGGAAAATACAGTCCAGGCAGTACAGTACCAGGCAGTCTGAAGACTGTCTCCCAATCCACTCTCTAAACGCTGGGAGGAGTGAGGAAGCCGACAGGCACCCTTTTCACTGGCCAACAGTTAGCTGAAAGTGCAAATTTTGCACATTCCCTGCCTCCCACGTGGGTTTTTTTCAGTTCTTAACTCAAAATTAAGTACTTAAGTCAAGTCAATATTTTCCTATGAGAGCGGTTCTTAAGTCAAAATGTTCTTAACTCAAGCCGTTCTTAAATCAAGACCCCACTGTATACTAATGGGGAGTTTTAAATTCCCTTTTCTTCACTGGGATTTCCTATAAAAATGTGCATGCTGATGCATACAGTAACTGAATACGAAATCAGGCGTTCATTCTGAGTATAGATTTCTGTTCTCACTGCAACTGGAAGTACCACTGCCTGGTCCAATTCTGATTAGGTGGTGGAATAGCCACAGTTCAATATTCACAATATAATATTCTGTCTTGTTCTACCATCCAGTGCTGAGCTGCACAAAAATGTAAAGCAGAGCTGACCCTGCTATTAGAGGCATTTTCCTCAGGTGACAGAACACTTTGGGCAAGAATTATACTGTTCCCTGTGTCGGGATCTGCAAGATGAGAGGAAGTAGGGATCTTGCAGATGAAGCCTCAGGGCAGGGATCTTTCTCCTCAACCAGCGAGGAGAAAAGAAAAGAGAGACGAGACACTCAGAGTGTGGTTTTCAGGATGGGATCCGGGTGAATACAGAACAGCCTGCCGTGAGGCACCTGTTCAGTGGGAGTTCCTCTCCTCCTTTTCCGCGCCCCCTTTTTTATTGTACTCTACTACCTTTGCACTAGTTAATCAATACAGAGGTAACTAATTTCCTTGAATACACAAGCATCAGTAAACAGAGTGGTTGGTAAACAGACAGGCTGGTAAACAGACAGTTAATAGTAAAGAGACACAGATAATTTCCTGAGTACATAGACAAGTTAGACAGGTTCTTGAATACACAACAGTGTAGAGACTTTAACTACATTATCCAGAGACAATGGACAGCTGGAATGATTTATCCGTTACTGGAAGTTAGCAGTTATGTACGTGTCTTGCAGCTAGGGCATGATGCCTGCTACTAGCATACAGATATATACATTTATATACATTTATAATATTCATTTGCTACTGCCATAGATATATACATTTTAAAGGCATACAATTTTCCCACATCCCAACCGTTTTTTATTTATTTTGTTAAAGACAATTGCTGTTGTAAACTCCTGAAAATTCCGAATCCAGGTATGATATGAAGTCAGGCTCATCTTCAGCAGAGGGCTGAATAGCATGTTCCAGGCTACTGCAATAAGCATTCAAATAGCCAAACCGGCTTCCTTGTTGCACTGAGAGCCAAAACTCTTTCTTTACAACTTTAAAACTTTGTTTTGATGGAATAAACCTGGAATCTTGGCAAGAGAATTAAATTTACAGTGTAAATTAAAGAAAACACAATATTGGATAATTAGAATTACAATTACAATAATGTTTGCATAACGAGTAAATAACAATTTTCAGGAAAAGAAAACATATTGAAAACATATTATTCAAATATATAAGCACAATATACTGTTAATAGAAAAAAGCAAACAGTTTTAAGGTATACAGATTTTTTGCATAGAAATATGTGACACAGACAACTTCCCCACTGAAGACACACACACCATGGATTTCTTGTATGACACTTGATTGGAGAAATGCATACGGTAAATAGGAATTGAGCAATAGCTTCCATACATATCCCAGTAAATTCACTTCTGGTTCACTAATTAAAAGGCAATTATCAGGTATACAGCTTAGCAAAAAGAACAGCAACTTATTTTGAGGGAGGAGTAGTAAAAATTGATGCTGGTATGCATCTGCCTGGCTCTGGGGCAAAGCTCTTCTACTGTAGAACTGACTGAATTTAAAAAGTTGCCTGCTAGTGCCCTTAAATTTCCCCTGGACTGAAAATATGTTTCTACAAGCATGTCAGATGGATTAGCATCACAGTGTACAAAATTGCCTACTGTGGGGCCTATTTGTAGGGAATAATATGTTTCTCTGTCTCAGGGATAAACAGACAAAGTTTTCATATTACATTAGAAAATAATTTTCAAGGAAAACTGTGACATGTAAAAGAATAAACATACAGTGTCTACAACAAAATTAAATTCATATTAGGAAAACTCAAAGGCTAAAACTGCATTTAATTCTGAGCATAAAACTAAGGATTGCTTCTCTAAAATTCAATACTTTAAGATCTGGCTAACAGAGGAAACACATGTCATGCACTCTTATCCTGCAGAAAGAAAAACAAACATTTTTGACAATTTACAGCATTTGGAACAAACATTTTCTCAGGGATGTGACACTGTTACTCCTGGAAGGCAGAGACAGGAATGCAGGCTTGTATGAAGTCCCATATGTTCAGCTACTCAGGAAACTCAGCAATGCAAGGTGTGATGTGATTTGTAGTTCTAAGAACATGGAACCTAGAGTGTGCAGGACATCATTTGGATCCTTACAAGTGGCTTGAGTGTAAACAATGCTTTCTCCAGATTGGAAGGTGATGGGGGAAAACTTTCTAGTTCGCCTCCTCCCACCCCAATATGCAGCATTAGTCTCTCTACTGGCCAGGTGGGAGGCATTCTTTGGTGATCTGTATAACTGCCATGTCCAGCTGAGTAGGATTTTTCACTCAAACAGGATTAGCATATGGAAAAAGCAGTTCAAAACAAGCTTCATGTTGGTGTGTAACAGTTACCCCCCCTTAGATTCTCTTCTTCCTCCCCTTCCTTATATGATGCATCTAATGCTTGTAAAGCTGCTTTTGTACCCCCAGTCTATGATATCAAAGAAATCTGGGCCTGGGTCCCAATTCGCTGGGACATAATGCAACTTTGGCTGAACCGGCGGAGTCACTGAGGTAGCTGCTTCTTCTTTTAGACCAGCAAGGAAGGGAGACAGGCATTTAGTTTGATTTGCTGACTGGAATGCGTTTAAAGATACTTCTGCTGCTTGAGTTAGAGCTGTTGTCGTGAAGCTTTGCTGAACAGCAGTAGCAAATGCAGCTCCTCCCATAAACATTAGAGGACCATCAGGGGATGCACCAGCATTAATTTTTGTTTGCTTAAATGCTAAATCTTGCCATTCTGGAAGGCAAGTAAGTCCTTCTGCTGGTGGAAAGGAATCTTTTGTCAAGGCCTTGCAGTCGTTAGGGACAAGCCATTGGACGGATGAGAAGTCTGGGAGAGCCTCTGTCTCTGTGTCTTTAAGACTGAGTTGCAGTTTGTGAATGCCTTGAGATGGGGGCAGTTCACAACTAGCAGAAACAGCTGTCGCATCTCTCTGTGCTTCTGCTGCTCCCTCAATGACAGGAGGGGCAGAAATGACACCAGTTTCTGCACAAGCACCTGTTGTATCCATTGAAGGATGGTTATCAATCTCAGTTGCTTGAGGTGGCAGTGCTTTTAATTCATCAGGCTGGTCAGAATGAGACGAAGGGTGCAGCAGGGAAGCCAAAGAGGCCGAAGGGAGGGGAGGCAGAATTTGAGGGAGTTGTTTGACTAGATTAGCCTCGAATTCTGGATTGAAAAGGATGTTACGTGTGTCTTGGAGGCAAGTACACACTACAAATTGTTCCTGAAGATTTGATAAAGAAGTTCCCATGTTGCTAAACGTGTAGGTGTCTTACTTGACAAATTCCACTCACCCGAGGGATCCTTGCGGATGATTGATGCATCTTGGGGCCTGTGCCAGGCGAGATGAGTGCGAATTGTCGAAAGTTGACCTCAGTCCTACTCATCGGGATCCAGAGGATGCATGCGCGCGCTGTAGCCCTTCCATACCGGGCGTGATGAGTAGGATGATAGGTGAATTACCTCAGAGAGGGCACCATTTTGTCGGGATCTGCAAGATGAGAGGAAGTAGGGATCTTGCAGATGAAGCCTCAGGGCAGGGATCTTTCTCCTCAACCAGCGAGGAGAAAAGAAAAGAGAGACGAGACACTCAGAGTGTGGTTTTCAGGATGGGATCCGGATGAATACAGAACAGCCTGCCGTGAGGCACCTGTTCAGTGGGAGTTCCTCTCCTCCTTTTCCGCGCCCCCTTTTTTATTGTACTCTACTACCTTTGCACTAGTTAATCAATACAGAGGTAACTAATTTCCTTGAATACACAAGCATCAGTAAACAGAGTGGTTGGTAAACAGACAGGCTGGTAAACAGACAGTTAATAGTAAAGAGACACAGATAATGGTCAACAGATAATTTCCTGAGTACATAGACAAGTTAGACAGGTTCTTGATACACAACAGTGTAGAGACTTTAACTACATTATCCAGAGACAATGGACAGCTGGAATGATTTATCCGTTACTGGAAGTTAGCAGTTATGTACGTGTCTTGCAGCTAGGGCATGATGCCTGCTACTAGCATACAGATATATACATTTATATACATTTATAATATTCATTTGCTACTGCCATAGATATATACATTTTAAAGGCATACAATTTTCCCACATCCCTGTCCTCTGCTCACTTAGTTTCATAGAGCTGCTACAGTGAGATGTTCTCCAGTAATACAGCGTCACCAGCCCTAAGCAGGAGGTGCCCAGTACCCTGCTGTTGGAGATGGCAGTTTCCCATAACCTTTCCCTCACATTGTTGGAGAAGAAAGAACTGACTTTTTAATACTTGGCTCTGAAGGACCTTGAAGTCAAGGCATGAGGAGAGTTCAAAGAAATTGCCTGAAATCACACCACAAGCAATGTTTGTGGAGAGTCCTTTCCATCTGCCTCAGCTCAGAAAGAAGCTCTTTGAGCAAAGCATTAAACATGTAGTAGTCTAACTACAGTTGGTTACTGTAGCAGTGGCCGGTGGCATATGGAGATGAGTGCAGAGAGGCATGGGCAGAATACAGTGGACCCTCGACTTACAGACGGCTCAACTTACAGACGGCTCAACTTACAGACTTCTCTGGCTGCAAAATTTAGATTTGACTTGCAGCCAGAGAATTGACTTACAGACCAGAAAAAAAACAAAATGGAATAAAAATAGAATAAAAACCACTAGTTATGGGATTAATCAGTTTTCAGTGCATTGTAGGTCAATGGAGATTCGACTTACAGACTTTTCGACTTGCAGCCACCATTCCAATACGGATTAATTCCTTAAGTAGAGAGTCCACTGTATATTGTAATCCGTGACTTGACTTTAGAATACTGCCATGCAGCCAAAAAACACATATGGGCAGGAGAATAATGAACACCATAATAATAGTCTGTGTAAGATGGGATCACCCAAAGAAGAAGCTCTAATTCTTTTAAATAAAAAATGGAGGAAGTGCCAGGTGTGAACAGGTAGTAAAGAGCTCTTGGAAATGACTGGTCAAGTATGGATGCTGCCGCATTGTCTCTTTCACACATTTACACATACAAGCACTCTTCCATACACTGTGGGTGCTGGATGCATGCAGTTCTTATTTCCATCTCTGGAAGAACAGGCACTTCTGTCAGCTTCCTTTTCTTTTATTTTGATCAGCGCTATTATTATGCTTCAAAGATCCCAGGCTTCTCCTGCAGTACTGTATGGAGTTTCACACTGGGCATGTGTCAGGTTGATATCAGCAGAACTCACTGAGATGCTAGAAATAATTAGACGTAATTACCGGAAAAGGTTAAATTTTCTTCCCACTCTCATTATCTTTCTATCTGGGTTTGGTTCCACTTCATATGGGCAGCCATGTAAATATTACTGGAAAAGAGATAAATGGGAGTAGAATCCTGCATTTTTCATGGTACAAAGGTGAATAAAATCAGAGGAGCAATAATAGCAGACTTTTTCATCATACATCTCCATCTTCTTTGTCTGCCTAGTGGTCTTGTCTCATCTGAATAACTTCTTCATGTCTAAATCTCTTTTCATTTTTTCCCATTTCTAAGGGGAATTACATAATACTGTATAGTACAGACTTAGAAAACAGTGGTTTAAAATTAAATTTCTTGAACAGTGGTTAGAGACTGTGATAAGAAAAGTATTTAACTTAAAATGTGTTAATGTCTTATATTTTGCTTGTCTTTTAAACAAAACATGGAATTAAATCTAATATACTGGACATCCTCTGACCAGTCTAGGTAGTGTGCAGGGTAGAGTAGACTGTACACCATTTCCCCATGTTCATTTCCCCACTGATGATAAAGAAATGTAAGTGGTATGTAAAGGTTGCATCAGCCTGTACACAGATCTTTCAGATATACCAGTGTGGCAGTTTATGGAATACATGTAGCCCATATGCCATTTGTGCTTTGGCTTCTCCCCAAATGCATGCTGCTGGAATTCACAGTTTGGAATAACAACAACAACAAAAAAATATTTTTAATGTTTGCCATTTGGGAACAAGTGCTGTGGCAATGGACAAACCTTATTAAAGGGGATAAAAAAATCCCTGCCTTTGAACAAAAGTCTTTTAGTAAAATGTTTCCCAAATTCATGTGGCATGAATTAGTGCTCAATTGGTGGCATGGCAGGGGCCCCATGACAGGTCCCTTGGTATAAAACTGGCCCCAAGATCCTCCAGAGTTGCCTATTGCTTAAATGTGCCAAGTGTGACAAACAGATAATGCTCAGAACTTGGATGCAGTTAGTTACTGGAGTGCAGTTCCTAGAATCTCCATGTTGACTGTAAGATACTTCTTGTTCTAGTCCAAAAAAATAACATTCCTAAGCACTAGTAACTCTTATCAGGAAGCCATTGTTGGTTGTAACAGGCTCCCTTTTCAAATACCAGACCCAGGCTTGACCTCAGTAATCAATGAAGTAGCTGTTAGTGAGAGGGTTTCTGTGCCAGCCTCTTCAGGATTGTTTGAAAGCAGAACACTGAGAAGACATGTTCTCTGCCACTGAGGCAGTCACATAGAGTGTAAAAGAAAAGGTACCAAAGAAAAGGTTGGAGTAGTTTTCATAGATGCTCGGGTATAAATATAAAAATATCCAACACAAATATGCAGGTTTTATCATTAAGCTGTTTGTGGAACTCAGTTGCAGGGCTGGCAGATTTAATATGGATGTAGCAACAGTGATGAATTCAGAGTCTTGAGAAAACACTCTTTTTAATGCTTAACTCCCTTGGCTTTTTGCAGGCAGAAAGCAATTTGGGATCCTTGTACCTTTGCCTTTTAGATTTTTTTATTGGTGTGGCTTTTACATTTTTAAAAAATTCCTTTTATGTCCATTGTGGCATTCTTACTGCAGCATCATGTTTGAGCCAGTTTTAACTGTGATTTTCTTTCTTTCTTTCTTTTTTGGTTTGATCTTTCTTTCTTTCTTTCTTTCTTTCTTTCTTTCTTTCTTTCTTTCTTTCTTTCTTTCTTTCTTTCTTTCTTTCTTTCTTTCTTTCTTTCTTTCTTTCTTTCTTTCTTTCTTTCTCTGCAATATGAGTTCCTTTATCCCCTCTTTTTTCTCCCACATCTAAAAACCTACTAAAAAGTGAGAGTAGTAACTTCTGCGTTCTGTTTTATTTACCATCTCCTACATAAAAAGTCCAGGATAGCTTATAACAAGCACCTAAAAACTGCAGCACTAGTACATCTGAAAGCTAGTAATATTAAAGTACAACAGTGCTGCAGTATAAAATTCCAGCAGTAGAAAATGAAAATGTACACTAATAGATAAAAAGGCTTGGGCAAGAAGTATTTATTTGGAAAAGCAAAATGATAGTCTACAGCACAAGAAACCTTCAAAACAGGCATCTTGAACAAATAATTTTTTTTCTGAAACATTTAACGAATTAGATTACAAAATGTTCAAGTATGAGATATACAGTATAATAAAGTTACAATGAAATGAAAGGGAAAGCAAAACATGATGTCTAGATTTAGTAGATGTTCTAGATCAGTGGTTCTCAAATGTTGGTTCTTCAGATATTTTAAATTTCAGCTTCCGAAAGCTGCAGCATCGCCCGTGGTCAGGATGTTGATAATTCTGAGAGCGAAAGTCGAGAACATTTGAAGAACCAACACTTGAGAACCACTGGCCTGATTGATGTGATTAACTTGATTACAAGATAGCTATGGCCAGGAGGAGTGATATTTTTTAAAGCTAGAAATCAAGCCAGTGCAGTGTGAGTTCTAGTCTTCAAGTCAAAGTCCTCTGGTGACATTCTGTAACTCCAAATTTCTCCATGGTAGTTGCACAGCATAATCCTTCATCCAAGTTCACCTGTACCATTGGGAATCAGTGATATGATGGTCTTTCCTCATGTGTAATAAATGTCAGATTCTTGCTCTGACACACAACAGCTTGATTAGCTTAACGCTAGGAAGGCAGATGCATAGCCCAAAAAAGAAGCAGGCAAAGAGATTGTGTTTGGCTACACTGGACCATGGAACAAGCTGGAAGCTCAGGGAGTTGATGAAGTTGAAGTGAATGGGGAAATGTATTCGCGAAGGCTTTCACAGCCGGGATCTAATTGTGGATTTTTCGGGCTCTTTGGCCGTGTTCTGAAGGTTGTTCTTCCTAACGTTTCGCCCGTCTCTGTGGCCAGCATCTTCAGAGGACAGCAGAATGCTGTCCTCTGAAGATGCCGGCCACAGAGACGGGCGAAACGTTAGGAAGAACAACCTTCAGAATACGGCCAAAGGGCCCGAAAAACCCACAACAACCATGAATGGGGATATGCTTAGGATAGGAGGAGAGATATCAGGAAAACTGTGAAAAGGTCCAGGGTGATAGTGGACAGTCTGTAACTCTCCAGATGATGTTGAAGTTGGGTGTCTATCACCTTTAGCCAGCATAACATATGGTGAGAAATGGCTGGAGTTTTAGCCTCATTGGAGGAAATACATGATTTAAGGTAAAAAGTAAAGGTAAAGGTTCCCCTTGACATTTTCAGTCCAGTCGTGACCAACTCAAGGGGGTGGTGCTCATCCCGTTTTCAAGTCATAGAGCCAGCGCTTGTCTGAAGACAGTTTCCATTGTCACGTGGCCAACGTGACTAGGGAATGGCATTTTACCTTCCCACTGAGGTGGTACCTATTTAACTACTCGCATTTGCATGCTTTTGAACTGCTAGGTTGGCGAGGAGCTGGGACAAAGTGATGGGAGCTCACTCAGTCGCGTAGATTCGATCTTACGACTGCTGATCTTCTGACCCTGCAGCACAGGCTTCTGTGGTTCAGCCTGCAGCACCACCTTGATTTAAGGTAACTAATAAGTAAACGGCTGGAATTCTATCTGAGTTCTTATTCAGGCATAAGAGGAATTGCAGAAGTCACAACAGTGAATTTCCACTATTTAACAAGTTGTTCCTTGCGTTCCTAATTATGTGCCAGTTGTGTGCCTTGGCAAACAAGCAGAAGTGCAAACAACAACTCATTGATTAATGGTGATTTGCTGCTATGATTTATGTAATTACACCCATGCCAATGTAAATCACCAGTAGGATTTTGCTTCGTAATTAACTGTTCCAGCTTCAAGTGAACTGTACATGTCTTCAGGTATAGCTGTTCAGCGTTGCAAGTGGCAATCTTTGCTGCAGGGCAGAGAAGAAAAACTAAAAAAAGAAGAAATTCAGCCTGAAATCCTGTTCGCAGAGCTATGCCGCTTAAGGCTGATGGTGTTGTCAGCTATGGTGATTTTTTTTTCTTTCTTTCTTGTGAACTGGTTGTTGGAGGCCATGGAATGGATGGGGGAGGGAATTTTTAATTTCTGAAAATATTTTTTGGCTGTAAAATCATCCCAAGGACAGCAGTTTTCAGAAATTAAAGACTCCATCTCCATATCCCATGGCCTTCAATGGCTTTACCATAATGAAAGTGATTCCTTTTTGAATCTTTTTATTTCTGAAAAAAAATGCTGTGGTTGATTACATGATTATGAAAGGCCATCAGCTTCACACAACATAAATGGTAGGGCAGGGTTTCAGCCTCAACATATCTTTGTTTTTTGAAAGTTGCTTATAATTGTGATAAATTAAAATCATAACCAAAATTATAATAAAAAGAACAAATCAACTATATAACAAAACAGTAAACAGTGAACAATGAACAATTTCCTGGGAGACAATTCTCTCAGTGAAGGTCATTACTTCTAGCTAGAGGATATTAATTCTCACCCACTGATTAAGTGTGGTCTCCACATGTGGCAGTGTTCCTTACTGGTAGGTCATTACCATCATTTGAGTTATTAATACATTCAATTAAGTGAAACCAAACCAACATGACCATGCCTGCCTCTTTCTTTCCACTCCAATGGATCATTTGCATGTAGGGACAAGGAGAACTATTGTAATAAATAATTACAAATAAATCGTAAAGTTCCCTACCAAAAAACAAACAAACAAACAAACAAAAACAAGAAATATCTCCAAGTGCAAGCCCCCACTGTTTTTCCTTGACAGGGGCTGGACTCTATAATTCATAGGGTCCATTCTAACTCTAGTTCTAAGATGATGATGATGATGATGATTAGATCCAAAAAAATCAAAGAAAATTTTAGCAATGCTGATGGATTGGGGATGCTGTTGAAATATTAACAACAAACTATATTATCAGATCAGGATACCATAAAGCTTATATATATAACTGCAGAACTGGAAGGGACCCTAGGGATCATTGAGTCCAGACCCCATCAAGGAGGCACAATGGGGAATCAAACTCCCAAACTCTGGCTGTGCAACCACATACCTAAACCACTGAGTTATTGGTGATTAGTGAAACCCAACAGGCATTCTACTGCATATCTTTGAATGTAAGGTACACCTAAGTCCTTCCGCCTTAGTGGATTCCCATGCCTTGTAGATACGCAGTCAGCCTTAGAAAAGATTAAGTGGCCCTCGAAATTATGATGGATTCTTCCTGTTGGGAAATCTTCCAACTTGATTAATAAGATAAGAGATCTTTCAGTTTTTCCACCTTCCCCAAGAATGTTCCATTTTGCTTGCAATTTATGTTTAGAACATTCTTAAGGGCCTTTGAGGGTGGAGATGAGATAATTGGTTCCCGCAACAAAGTATGTGCATCGACACAAGTAGAACAAACAAACATGCCCTACAGCATACATTTGTCCCATAGAATAAACTACTTCTACCTTGTTCACTCAGTGGTAAAACTGAGAAGGAAATACTGGTCTGGAGGGAAAGTACCTATTTTTATATACTTTATTTAGAGACCTTAACATGAACTTAATGACAACTGTTAAACCCATTCATTAATTCAAAGCCTGCTAGTGATTTTGGCAGCTCTGCTTAGAACAGTTCATTTTTTGAGTGATGGCTCCCCCCCAGCATGGTAACTGCCAGGCTCTGCCTATATGCCACTCCTGTGCTGCCCTTTAAGAAGTGATCTGTCCTTGTGATTGGAATAGAAACCTTGTGACTTCAAATGTGTCTTAGGATGTCATTCTTCCTAATATGAGGGATTGCACAAAGGAGGGTGTCTCCTCTTGAATAGCAGTTGGAAGGTATGAAGCTGTTCTTCCCAGAGTTTTTCTCCATTTAATTTACAGTTGGTAAAAAGGGGTGTCAAGATCTGACTGGGAACATTGGTTCGCTGTCTCTAGAGACTTGTCTGCAAAAGTGCTGAACTAGCAAGGCGGTGCCAGCCTGTGTTTTCATACATGTGCATTTGTGCTAAAACGAATATCTGGAATTGGTATAGCCAGTCTATTTGTTAGTGCTTTTAGGCTTACATTTGAGCAAAGAATATTGCCTTCTATGGCTTAACTGAGGTATGGCACTTCTTGTGTTGAATAATAACAATACAATATGAAGCCATTGGTTGTATTTAGGACAACTTTTGCTCTCTTGATTTACTACTTAAGAACCTTTTCCTGAGTGTTCAAAGTGCTTTATCTTTGCCTTGATATAACTTTACAACCCAGGAAGGTAAACAAGACATGTTCTCTCCGTAGAACAGGAAATGGGCAGAGCAAATACAGGTAGTGGCTTGATGAGAGCCACCCAGTGAAGTCCATATTTTAACCAAGATGTGAACCAGTTCTACAGTGTGATGTGCAGGACACATATGGGATCCAACTGTGGTGCCAGAATCCTCTAATTCCATTTTTTAAAAAGCAAAATAAAAAAATAGTTTTCCTGGAAAACTTTCCTTGTGGCTTCAAGAAGGTTTAGGAAGCAATACTGCCATGTTTTGGAGGACCACCAGCACTGCTGGGTGTTCCCCCTGCTTTTAATTCTTTTTAACATTTTGACCATTAGAGGGTGAAGGGGGCATTTTCCATAAGAAAAAAAAGGTTAAGAGGAAAAATACTTTAGCGGTGAAGATGTGGAAGCAGCTGAAACCCTCAGGGCTCAGGGTTTGTCTATGTGTCTTCTCCACACAACCCAAATTCCGGATGTTGCCCACTGCTACTGTAGGCATTAGAGTATGTCACCTTTTCTTTGCCTGTCTCTTCTTGACTCTGTTTTTTGCTTCTATCATAAAAGCTGGTGTATGTGCCTCTGTGTGTTTTTTTTAAAAATATGTGCTTACCAGCTGGATTTGCACATGCATGTGTTTTTTTGGGGGGGGTAGAGGAGGGTGTCTTTGTTTTTGGGCCAGTCCTCACGCAGTTGCACAAATAAGCACTATAATAAGTCAAGCAGAAGTTGGTGCTGTTTTTACTTAAAAGGGGCTGTTAAATGTTCATTTGTCCCAAGAGCTCTTAAAAGCTACTTAGAGAGTAACTGTTTATATTTTTGTTTTTGTTCATGTGTGGTGCTGTCCTGTATACAAATATTTTGAGTCAACAGAAAGACACAAATGCCTCCAGCAGTGGAATGGTGCATCTATATATCATCATCTACTGTGGTTTGGACTGTTATTAGTGACCCCTCTCTGCAGGGAGTATGGATCTATTAGAATGGTTCCCTCCCCCCTCGAAGGCTACTGGATCCAATTAGTTTCCAGGATGCCCTAAGAGGATTTCCGCCAGATCTGGTTGACGCTCCTGTCGAAGCCCAGATCACCAGTTTGTATTTGAAGGTGACCCAAGGAGTTGACATGATTGCTCCCACATGCCCAGTTCTTCTGCAGAGGCTGACTCTCTCCATGGCACATAGACGAGCTATGTGTGATGAAGCAAGCACGGAGATATCTAGAGAGCAAATGGAAGAAGTCCCCCTTGGAATGTAATGTAAAGTAATTTATCTGCAGTCAACAGCCTGTCCAGAAATTATTTTAATGCTGGAAATGCTGCAAAAAGAACTTATATAACAACAAGCTGATTATGGAGGCACTAAACCAGCAAGCGGAACTCTTTCAGCTTATCCACAACCTCACTAATGTTGGACAGCCACAAGCAAGCACTTCAGCCGGACACAACTAATTACCATCGACTTGCAGTTCCCTTTACGTCAACAACCAAGAGCATCTGACGGGACTTTGACTTCTTTTCTGGCACAGCAGATTGGATTGAAATACCCAGTGCACTGTCTGGTCCTGTTCCTGTTTATTTGATCAATTTCAAATGGTTGCGCCTGATGCTGTTGACAAGCCACTGGCACACTGTAAAGCCAGGACCTCTCTGGTAGGTCCCTCCCCTTCATGACTATGTGAAATCTGCCAAGTCTGGAATGATAGAATAGGCCACTCATGGCATCAGTCCCTCATTCAGGAAGGATTTACTCCTTCCTTTTTGGAAGACACTATTATACGGTCTGTTCTCAAGAAGACCAGCTTAGCAGTAATTGTTAATATTTCATTTATGGTCAAATAGATTGAGAAGGTGGTGGCTGATAAGTGAGAAGTATTCTTGAATGACACCAATTGTCTAGAGGCATTTCAATCAGGTTTAGGCTGCAGCACAGAACCTAAACAGCTTGAGCTGTCCTGCATGATGACTTTGTATGGGAGACTGATGGGAGGAATGTAACAAAGGGTACAGAGTCAGAGGATTGTGGGTCTGGCACTAAGCTGGTTCCAGTTCTTCCTCGATGGTAGTTCCTGGATGGTCCCACTTGGGGATGTTGTGTCAACCCTTTGGATTCTCTGTTATGGGGTTCCACAGGTGTCAGTCATTTCTCCAGTACTGTTTAATATCTATACATACCCTGCTTCCCCGAAAATAAGGCCTAATCTGAAAATAAGCCCTAGTGTGATTTTTCAGGATGCTTGTAATATAAGCCCTACCCCCCAAATAAGCCCCGCCCTCCACCATTGTGCTTTAACCAGAAGAAGATGATATGGCAGTATGAATAAATGTAGATTGATGTACTGTACATGGACAAAAAAATAAAACATGTCCTGAAAATAAGCTCTAAAGTGTCTTTTGGAGCAAAAATGAATAAAAGACCCTGTCCTATTTTCGGGAAAACATGGTAGGAAGGGATTTAGCAACCCACAACACTTTGTGTTTTATTTCTTTTCTTTTTTTTGTCATCACCATGTGATTGTTTCACTGTTATTGCTATATTTATATCTTGTTTACGGGCCCTGCGATAGGTGAGGTGGGGGGGAATGTACACCACCTGGAGTAGTACTCTTCACTAATGAGGTGGCACAGAGATCCAACAGATAAATAAGTAATAAATAGGTGTGCTGGAGAAGAGTTAAGGCAGATTATCATCACACCCAGAACATTCACCAGTTTTGTCGGATTGCTAAAAAGGGATTGGCCTAGCTATTACTTGGATGGAAGATCACCAAAGAGTACCTGATCACCAAAGATAAAAAGATGGAAGATCACCAAAGATTTTTTTAAAAAAGTCATCCTGAAACTACAGAAATCTGTAACTGAAATGTATTCTTTGATTTAAATAAATATTTGTTTTTCATGTTTTGGTCCTGCGCGGTTGCCAAAGCTAAGAGAAAAAAAGATTATATTAATAGTTAGAGATGGGCATGAACTGAATCATGAACAAGACAAAACTGCAAACTGGCTGGCTTTGTGATTTGGTTTAGAGGTCCCGTTTTGTCAAAATGGAATGAAATGCCAATCTTTTTTTCCGTTTGGCGCTTTGTTTTGCTTTGGCAAAACAGGATGTGTCCCCCCCCCCCGTTGCCTCCCTATCTTGTGTTGAAGCCACTGCCGCCATCCTGAAGGGTAGCAGGCCCAGTTCCTTGCATGGGAGAGTTATGGTAGTTCATGGTTCATGAGTAGCCACGAGCCACAAAGCACCAGTTTTCTAGTTTATGCCCATGTTTACATACATGTTTGCATCCATAGAGGCCTAAGGAATATTGGACAGGCCTGGTAAGGCTGTTGCTGGGCTTGGGAGAGCTCCTTTCTTCTGCTACAATCCCAAGAATCCTGCAATCATGACAGCCTGCACTACAAACATCCAGGAGGCCTCAGCACCATTGCCAAAATGTAAGAAAGCCCAGATGAGAAAAATAACTAAAAGGAGAAATGCTCTGTCCCTCTCAGGCTCTAAAGCTGCTGCAGGCATTGCTCCTTCATCTCAGCAGGCCAGTGATGTAACAATAAAAGTTGCAGCGCTGGCATGCATCGTGACTAGTGATGGGGATGAAGCGTCAAAATGGTGCTTCCTCATGGTCTGTGTTTGACAACCCATGAACCATGAATTCCCCCCCCCCGTGGCCAGACGAACCACGAATCAATTTGTTGGTTCGTTGGGTCATTTAAAAAAAAAGACATGGGGCTATATAAAAAACAGACCAAAAATGTCCCAGTCCCCATAGCCTCCCTATGCTGTGCGGCATAGGAAGAGGGGAGAGGGATCAAAGCGATCCCCCCGGCTCCACTTAGCCCAACTGAAGCTGTCCACGAGCCCCACTGCCTTTGCAAGGGCAGGGAAACTAGGGGATAACTTTGATCCCTTTCCACGTCCTCCTATGCCACCGCTGGGGCATAGAAAGCCTGACCGAAGCCATCCCCCAGCCCCACTGCCTTTGCAAAGGCAGTGGAGGTGGGGGATCACTTTGATCCCTTTCCCCCTCTTCCTTTGCCCCAAATGAAGCTGTCCCCCAGCCCCGGAAGTGTGTTTCCCTTCTGGCAGGCTTTAGCAAGCTGACGTAAGGGAAAATCTCTCGTATTCATCGGGGTCTCTGGAGTACAAGAATATGAAGCAATGAATATATGATCAATCATTCATTGAATATCCCAGTTCATTTTTATATCCGTTCCCATGTCTAATTATGACAGTTCTCCTAGCTCATCCCCACCCTCAGAAAGAACTCAAAACTGCAGCAGCTTTAACAATTGTAACAGTTTTTCTCTTCAATAGAAGCAGATATTTTGTACAGCTAATGGGTCTTAATTGGGTCATTGATGTCCTGTTTTTTAAGCTGCAAACACCAAGAGGCAGCTTCTCACCCTTGCAGCAAATAAATTTTATGCCAGGAGTCAAAGTCCCATCCACCCTACCCTGCATACATTTTGGTTTAAGGTCATGAAGCTGATTATGGCTGACTTCCCCCTCCTCATATGAACCAATGTAGCTAATTGCAATTTTGGAGCATTTTACTTTTTATTTTTAAGCAAATTTATTAGTAAAGATACCATGTGTCATATGAAAAAATAGTGAATGTAGCTTTAGAACATGAGAACATTTTCCCTAGTTGTTTTGATACTCTGTGGAGGGTTCCTGTAACGAGGTACTTAAATGATCCCTCCCCCTCCCCCCCACAACTTGTATTCTGTAAAAACACATAAAACTATTGTAAAAGGGACCATTGGTAGACCTAGTATTAGCAGAATTGCTGCTCAGTGGAATGACAAACATTTTCTAAGCTTCTCTCAACTACCTTTGGGGTGAAAAGGAACACAGTGGCTCCTATTTTCCCGCCAATTTATTGGCTAAATCACTTTCTAGGTCTTGACGTCTCCGTTTTCTGTGCTGCATCTAATTTTCAAAAAGCCTGAGGGAAGTCAGCTTTGTGTTCAGCCATGCAAAAATAAAAACTCAGTTAGGAAACCTAAAAGGCAGTAAAGCACAGAGTTGTTTTAGAGAACATGGAAACTTTGCTTTTCCTTTAGCACTGGGCCCAGCAACTTGGCGCTGTCCAAATATTTGGGACTTTAGTGCTCTTTACCCCGATTTTTGGCCATGTCTGTCACAATTGCTGGGAACCAGGGCTCAATCTGTGCTTTGAATACACTTAATGCAGGAGCTGGACTGACTATCTGTGAAGATTCTCATCATCCAGGTGAGGTTATCTGGAAGTTGAGTCGTGGCAAGTGAACTTCTTTCTTATTAGGTTGAAATGTTTCACTACTCATCCAAGTAACTTCTTCAGTCTGAGCCGTTTCCTCTCCTGTGCTGGACCATTCTCCTGTTTAGTGGCTGTTTGGTTTTTCCAATGTAGAGCTCTGAACACTCCTCTTTGCATTGGACCACACATACTATATTGCTCCTGTTATGTTTTGGTGTCCAGTCTTTTGTACATCTAATAAGCCTATTCAGACCAGGGGAAGGTGAAACCAACGTGGAAGAGGATATATGTATCAGGGGTCTCCTACCAACTCAGACTGAAGAAGCTACTTGGATGAGTAGCAAAACATGTCATCCTAATAAGAAAGAAGTCCACTTGCCATGACTCAACCTCCAGATAGTTGGCCTGAGTGTTTACCCTACAATAGTTGGCTTATGGTGTGTTTGTGTTATTTTGGGACATTGATCAGTGGCTCAGAGAGTTGAAATTCATCCCTAACTTGTTCTCATTTCTGCCTTTCCAAAAAGATATTTTCACCCTCTGTTGGTGAATGGAGCCACAATTAACTG
This sequence comes from Pogona vitticeps, assembly GCF_051106095.1. Taxonomy (NCBI): domain Eukaryota; kingdom Metazoa; phylum Chordata; class Lepidosauria; order Squamata; family Agamidae; genus Pogona; species Pogona vitticeps. Next base: position 289,533,562 of record NC_135783.1, on the reverse strand, counting down.
GGTTCTTCCAAGAAAATCAATGCAAAATAATGTAAAGGGAAAAAATAAGGTGCACAGCCATGTTGTCTGAAATGAGATGAGAGGTCTGATTTGAATTTTGGTGCCCTCTTGTCATGGGAAGAGTCAGAGACCAGTCGCATTCCTCACCCCTGCAATTGGTTACTGGAGCTGAAAGCACCATCCACATCCATTTAGGGTCGCATCAAAAGTGTATATAAAGCTGTAATTGCCATTGGCTGGACTAATGGGAGTTGCAGGTCGACAGTAGGTTGCCCATCTCTGCTTTTAACGAAGTGTCTTGAAGAGAGAAATAATACAAATATTTGCCATTATTTCTCTTTCATGAATCTTACATGTGGAAAAAAGCTCTTTTCCTTAACCCCACAACATGCATTATGCTCTTTCCCTGCCACCTCTGATTTTTTGTATGTGCACCCCTTCTAGCTGTGCTTTTATACTTCTTTCTTCCTGATTCATTCAATATTTTCTTTAGGTCTTGGCTACATGGGTACTCTGGCATGACTAAATAATCCTTTTTTCTCTCTCTCTTTAAAGCTGCAGCTACATTTGACAAGTACTTCAGGATTTCCTCCTCGTTTAGCACAGGTGAATTTGTAGTATTGTTCAGTGATCACTTGACACAAGGGTCAACATCTTTTCATCTGATTCTGAGATGCTTTTTTTCCCTACTGCTGGGCTTCCCACTTTTCTAAAGCAGGAAAAATTCTAACATTGTTTCATTCTACAAAGACTATGTAGTGTTTTTTTTTTTTAACAAACTACCAGCTTTTGTCCTAGATCGCCTTATCACTGTTGGAGGTTTTTTTTTTTTTTTTTTTTTTTTTGCAACCTCACATACTGCCTCTATTTGGTGTGGTTGGGAGGGACCTTCCTGGATTGGGGTGATAATCAATCTATCCAGCTATAAACAATTGTTCCTTCCCTGCCTCTGATTTCAAAGAGAGCTCAGCCTCTCTGCTGAGCGTCTTCCCCCCCCCCCCCACCCGGTTGTCTGTTCCAACTCAGCTGTCCATTCTAGTGGCACCCTAACAGAGCTGGAGAAAGACATGTTAGTGTAATGGCTTCTTGATACATAAGCCTCCAATTTCTGGGAACTGGAGAGAAAGAAGGACCTAGGCTCATAGCGAAGCTCTCTTGCTCACTGTAATGAAAAAGATAAAAGAACAAAATTTTAAAGTTTTACTGGAGCATCTGTAAGGAGGTTTTTACTGCAGCATTTCGATGGATTTCCACTGCAGTTGAAGCTATCTTTGGGACCTGAAGAAGCTGTAGATGCTGATAATATTGGTCTATAGGGACAGGGAGTGATTAGAATGCTAGAATTCAGGGTAGATTTGATTTAAATTACAATTTAAATCATGATGTAAATAAAAATGGGATTTTTTAAAAAAATGGAAGTCATTTTTAAAATTTAAATTGTGATTTAAATCAATTAGTTTTGTTAAAAATATCCTGGTAGAATTTCTGCCATTCTTCTGGCTAAAGCACACTCAACAGTATGATGTAGTGGTTACAGTAATCAAGAGGTATAGTCATGCTTCTGGGTGAATTCTGGGAGTTGTAATCCAAAACAAAAACTCTGTGCACCTCTAGTTCAGATTCTCACTTAGCCATGAAATTATTTGGGGGATCATGGACTCACCAAGAGGTGGGATACCACTGTCCCTCCAGAGGTTCTTGGACTGTGGTTCACACAATTCATTGCCAAGTTGGCTAGGACTGCTAGTTTTTGGATTGCTGCATTTACCTGTCTATAAGCCAATCAATCTATTTCTCAGATTAGTATATCTCACAAGGGTGGCAATGAAGATGTTCTCTCTCTCTCATATTATCTGTCTGTGTGTGCGCACACACATATATATGATGAGATGGGTTCCTTACAGGAGGCGATGGCTAGAAATGTTGGTTCTGACTACAGGAAAACCATTGAATCAGTGGAATTTATGTTAGTATTGACTTAGTACTGATTGAATGGGCCTGTTCTCATCAGGCTTAATAACTGGAATTAGGTCCTTATCTATATAAATGTTCAGCTGATCCAGGCCGAGATCTTGTTGAAAAAAGAAGCACAGGCAACACTAATTGTACCACTTATCTCTCCCCTCTCCCACTAGGGTGCTTGTTTCTCAACTGGTTAGATGGCAGACAAACCAGTAAAGGAGGGAGGCTCCTTGTGCCATTCTTATTGCCCACAATCCTGCCTCCCAGTAAAATTCTGGTCTCAGCACTGAGTCCTTCTTGCTGATATCTTCAAGTCAAGGATGGTACTCAATGTAATCAAAATTTTTCTCCTACTTCAAAATGGAAGTCATGATGAGCATCTCCATGGCAGGATGTAAGCTGCCCTTTTGCTCTAGGGGACACGAAGAGGAAGTCCTTACTTTCCAAGAAGAATTGCCCCAGACACACTTTGAAAAAATGGAATGGTGGCAGTCACTTGAGCTTTGCTGTTGCTGCCGCCTTCTCTTGAAAGTTTCCAGGTCATGCTGGAGTCCTGAAGCTTTCCTAGTAGTACTTTGGGGCCAAAAATTCCCATATGCTCATCCTTAAATTGCAGAGGAACGAAAGTACTGTACTCTGCAGCTAAAAATAAAATAAGAGAAGGGATTGTTGCTTCCTTTTTTGATAAGTCAATAAATAAATACATAATCATTCATTTTGTGCTTGAAAAACCACTGCTGGTGGTTTATTGTGCTGCTTTGTGCTGCATTAAACCAATAATTTGTGTGTGTGTGTGTATTCTTTCTGAAGTGGCTTTTTCCTCCTTTTGCTGGACCCTTTCAAGAAATGAATTTTGCTAATATATCTAACCTCTAACCTGTCTCATTCCAGCTTCTTCCCAAGCCTGCAACGACCCTGTGACTCACCATGGCAGCCAAGCAGCCTCCCCCTCTGATGAAGAAACACAGCCAGACAGACCTTGTGAGCCGTCTGAAGACTCGGAAGATCCTAGGGGTTGGGGGTGAGGACGATGATGGCGAAGTTCATAGGTCAAAGGTAAATAAGCACTTCATGTTATCTGGGGGTGGCGGTGGATGGGATGGGCAAAGGTTCAGTATTAAGGGATAGGGTTGAGATTGCATTTTTTTTACTGCCCAACATAGAAAATGAAAGATCTTTATAGCAATGCATATACAGTGGTGCCTCGCACAGCGAGGTTAATCCGTCCCGGATTAACCCTCGCTGTGTGAAACATTGCTGAGCGGGACGGGAAAGCCCATTGGAATGCATTAAACATCGTTTAATGCGTTCCAAATCGGCTGAAAACTCACCGTTCAGCGATGCTTCTGGGGTCTGGCAGCCATTTTCGCGCCCTCCCCTTGCTGAACGAGGGCACGAAAATGGCTGCGATCAGCTGTTCCGCGGCTTCAAAATGGCCGCCGGAACAGCCGAAAGGGCCGGGCGCAGCGTTTTCGCGCCCTTGGTAAGCAAGGGGAGAGCGCGAAAACGCTGCGCGCAGCCATTTCAGCTGTTCCAGCAGCGTTTTCGCGCCCTCCCCTTGCTTACCAAGGGCGCGAAAACGCTGCACCCGGCCCTTTCGGCTGTTCTGGTGGCCATTTTGAAGCCGCGGAACAGCTGATCGGCGGGTCGCAAAGCGAAGGTCGGTAAGCGAACCGCTTACTGACCTTCACTCTGCGATTTTCACCCATTGGGGCCATCATTGTGCGATTGCAGTAGCGATCGCAAAAGCGTCCTCGTAGAACGAATTCATCGCTCTACGAGGTGCTCGTTGTGCGAGGCACCACTGTACCAGAAATGATAATAGGATGGGCAAGATATTGTTAGGTTCCATTGCAGCTCAAGGTCAGATTACTTCTTGACAAGCGTTCTGCAGAAGATGTTGCACTATCCAAGATGTGGTATGCATAAGGAATCTGATGAGGCAACTTGCAGTCATACAAGATGGGCCATATTGGTAACATCTACTGCATGTGGACCATTTTTTCCCCATAAAGCAGTGAAAATATCTGACAAGAAAGCTGTGGAAATATTACTTTTTGAACCAGAGTTGCCACCTATCTCCCATGCCAGCTGGGGGATTCTGGGAGTTACAGTCCAAAGAAGTAACTTCTCTACCCTCTGAGTAAACAAACCTTTAATTACTGTACTACTAGGTAGAAGACTGTTGCTTTCCTTCCCACGTGCAATGTCCAGTTAATTACTGGTTAAGAGTGCGTGGAAAATGTGAAGATGGTCATCCAATGTGGAGATAATCAGCACCTTATACTCTTCCGTGTTGTCCTACTCTTTTAGGATTCTTAGGGCCTTTGTGAAGCAGATTCCATACATATAAACAGTGCAATCTTGAGAGGAAAAAAACTATTCATTCTACCGTGAATCATCATCACTTGCCATCCGGCCAATTCTGACTTATGGCTATCCTTTTCAGCGTGTTCCAGGCAGACAACACTCAGAAGTGCTTTATCTATCATTCCCTTCTTCTGGGGGCAGCCTGGGTCTCTGCAGCTTGCCCAAAGCCACACAGGCTGTCTCTACTCACAGGAGGCACACTGGGGAATTGTACTCCCAACCTCTGGCTCCACAGCCAGGTACCTAGGCCACTGAGCTATCCAGCCAATTCTACTATGAGCTTATGTAAACTTGCATCTGGTAAATTTGCTTGCTTTTGTTTTGTAATGATGAGTCTGAAGATAATATGGCTTTCTTTTCATGCTCTCAAAGAACATAAGAGCATAAGAAGAGGCCTGCTAGATCAGGCCAGTTTCCTGTATCTCATAGTGGCCCCACCAGTTGCATCTGGGAGCACATGAGATAACTAGATACTGATCCCTTGATATCACTCCCCTGCAGCTGGCATTTTGAAGTGCCTTCCTTTTAAGCCTGGAGAGTATGGCTTATAACCTGTGATAGACTTTTCCTCCAGGAATCTGTCCAGTCCCCTTTTAAAGGAACCTAGGCCAGATGTCATCACCATATCCTGTGGCAAGGGGTTCCACAGACTAGCAATACACTGAGTCAAGAAATCTTTTCTTTAGTCTGTTCTCACTCCCAACACTCAATTTGAGTGGATGTCTCCTGGTTCTGATATTGTATGAGAGGGAAAAGACTTTCCCTCTATCTGCTTTATCCATGCCCTGCATAATTGTATACGAGTATGTCTCAATCATGTCCCCCCTCAGGTGCCTTTTCTCTAGACTAAAAGGCCCCAAACGCTGTTGCCTTTCCTCATAAGGGAGGTGCCCCAGCCCAGTCATCATTTTAGTCACCCTCTTCTGCACCTTTTCCAGTTCCACAATGTCTTTTTTGAGGTGTGGTGACCAGAACTGTACGCAATACTCCAGGTGTGGCCTTACCACCATTTTGCACAATGGGATTACAATGTTGGCCATTTTATTTTCAATCCCCTTTTAATTGATACCTAGCATTGAATTGGCCTTCTTCACTGCCGGATGTACATATTTGCTTTAAAATGTGACCTGGCCCTTAGAGAAGGACTTGTGACCTTGTTAGTAAACTTACAACTCCCACTAGTCCCATCAGCATATTTAATGGTTTGAGTCCAACATCATCTGGCGGGCCCACCTGTGATCTAAAAAGAAGTGGTGGTTTCAGTCAGTTGCTCTCAGCCTGCAACCCCCAAGGAATTCGGGGTTTGGTGGAAAAAGGATTTGTCAGCCTGAGTTCAATCTTGCTTGTCGGTTTCCCAGAGACTAATGTAGATTAGAGAGTTATGTATAGAAGAGGTATGCAATTTTGTGGTTTTTGGACACCTCCCGGAATTTCTCCAGGCAGCTTTGGGAGTTGTTCTCCAAAATCACACATATCCACTCTTCTGTTGTATATTTTGTCTTAGCGCCTGTGCCAAAAAAACAAAAAAAGGAGTCTCTTCTCAAATTAAGGTTTGGTTCAGGAGCTTATTATGCTTATGAATCAAGCAAGGACTGCTGATTGTTAAGAAAGTGACTGGATGATTGCAAAGCAGGCGTGGTACTTAAGCCTAGAAAATACCAAAGCTACACAAGAGTATCAGGTGTGATGAGACGGTGGATCACTTTGGAAACTAAGCAGCAGAGGGAACATACAGTACAGAGCTGTAATTTATATCTTTTTCAGGATTTGGATCACTCTAAATTGTCATATTCTTTGTGAATTTGACCTGACATCTGGTCATTGGCACCAGCCCTTCCCCTTCAGGAATGTTAGGCTCTTGTGTATCTGAATTAATTGCAAGCATCTAGTAAGTGAGATGATAGATTCACAGCTGTGGGTGGAATTACTCTGTCTGTGGGGGTGGCTGGTTGAAGCTGCTGTTCTCACCTCATTAGAGCCATGTCTTTGGAGGTGTAGGAATACCCACAGTCCTCTGTCTTCTGCAAGGGTATCTCTCTCTCTCTCTCTCTCTCTCTCTCTCTCTCTCTCTCTCTGTGTGTGTGTGTGTGTGTGTGTGTGTGTGTGTGCGTACGTGCCATATATACCCCTCCTGTCCTGCATTCATGCTATTGTGTGCAATCAGAGTTCTCCCCCCACCCATCTGCAAAGCCCATCTTTTTATCTCTGAGCGTCTCCCTTGCTAGCGGTATTAATCTTGGAACAAAGCTGTGCTTCAAATACAAAGAATATCCAAAAGCTGCCTGACCAAAAAATACACCAGAATCAAGTCAGCAGCTGATACATTCCCTTGAGGTTTGGGGTCCCTTCTGTGTTGGGCCATAGAATTTTCTCTCCATTACTTAAACCAGTATAATTGCTTTACCTTGGTGGGAGGCAGGCAGCCAAGGCTCTTAAATCTCTTTGCCAAATTGGGTCTTGTTGGGGGGTGGAGGTGGGGAAAGAGTTCAAATGGCCAGTATAGATTTGTATTTTAGACCAAGTCCAAGATCATCAACACTGTGGTATTGCTGATTCCTGTATATGATATGGAAGCTGGAAAGTGAAGAAAGCTTGACAGGGGGAAAATCTATTCTTTTGAAATATGGTGTTGGAGGAGGACTTTACAGATACCCTGGACTGCCAGAAAGACAAACAAGTGGATGTTAGATCAAATTAAGTTGGAACTCTCTCTAGAAGCATAAAGGATGGAATGGAGGCTCTTATACTTTAGACACATCATAAGAAGACAAGACACAGTGAAGAAAGGTAGTACAGTGGGGTCTTGACTTAGGAACGGCTTGAGTTAAGAACATTTTGACTTGAGAACCACTCTCATAGGAAAATATTGACTTGACTTAAGTACTTAGATTTGAGTTAGGAACTGAAAAAAAAACCACGTGGGAGGCAGGGGAAGTGCAAAATTTGATCTTTCAGTTAACTGTTGGCCAGTGAAAAGGGTGCCTGTCTGCTTCCTCACTCCTCCCAGCGTTTAGAGAGTGGATTGGGAGACAGTCTTCGGACTGCCTGGTACTGTACTGCCTGGACTGTCTTTTCCCTGCCTTCCCTGAACCTTTCTTGACCTAAGAAAAAAAGAAACAAAATATCCCCCTCTAGTGGTCGAAGGCAGAATAGCAGATTCCCATTAGTTTCTATGGACTGAAAAGAGCAGATACGAATCAAATGGTTTTCAATGCATTCCTATGGGAAATGCAGATTTGACTTGAGAAATTTTTGACTTGAGAACCGCCTTCCAATATGGATTAAGTTCTCAAGTCAAGACCCCACTGTAATGCAGTTCTAATATGATGTTGATGATGATGATTAAAAAGTGGAAGGCAGCAGGAGATGAGAGAGAAGGAATATGAGATGGATTGACTCAGTGAAAAGCCATGATTCTGAGTATACAAGACGTGAGCAGGCCTGTTAATGATAGGACCTTTTGGAGGTCATTAATCCATAGGGTTGCTATAAACGGGAAACAACTTGGTGACAAACAACAGCAACAACGATATAGACCCTCTTTTCAGCTGCAGGCTCTGGGTACACTGTTTGCCAACTTAGCAGATGCAGCAGAGGCAAGAGGATGGATTTCTCTGCACAGGAAGGCTCATTGGCTGGTGGTGATCCAGTGGAAGGGATGGTGTGTTTACAGGGTTGTATTGGACCCTCACCACAGGTGTCTAAAGGTCTCCAGTTGTGGGTGCAGGAGGCATGAACACCAGTAACAATAATAACCTCCTGCTTCAGAAGAGCCTGTAATTCTGTAAGAAACCAGGACATTAAGCCTTGTTTGTCTTTTCTTTGCATACAAGAACAAGTGATGGCAACTCTTTTCTCCTCACCTTGCATGAGGACGGGATATTTTCTGGTTCTGTTCACTCAATGGTTTGATATGAATGGCATTAACTTGTGCATGTTGTCCCAAAACGGTGACAGCTACTGCTTTCTTTCATAGATTTTTGAACCTGTGAACTATATATAGGATGGGTCCTTCACACCTTTTTTTTGAACCATTGCCTCATTTTTGTGACTCTCTCTCTCTCTCTCTCTCTCTGTGTGTGTGTGTGTGCATGTGCGCATGTGCACTTTCCTTTGTTAAAGGAAAAAGACACTAATTTTGCTTAGACTAGTTCCGAGGCATTTTACATAAATTGCAAAAACCTTGTTTAAAAAGCCCACCTCTTCTCTCGCTTCTGCGTCAAAGGCGAGGAAACTCTTTTGGCTTGAAAACAATTTTTCTTAAGTGTCTTGTGCTGAAACAGCTTCGCTCAACAAGAACAAGGAATTTAGCAGATATTCTTTCCATCCTTGGAAAACCTGCCAGAAGTCAGTGTCTCCTTTTGGAGTTGTCTTGCCCTTAGCAGAAGCTGTGGGTCCAGACTGTGACTGGCCCCACATTCTCCCTGGCTAGTACTGTAAAGCAAAACCCACAGTCTCACAGCACTTCAAGACTGATGAATCTCTTGTTTTGTTTACATAGGCTGGAGCCAAGACTACTGTGGCAGTTTGCAAAGTTTTATTTCTTATGCAAATGGTCTAGTCCTGCTAGTGTGAAGGAGTTCCCTGGACCAGCACTTAATGTTCAGTGCTATCAGGTTTAATTAATATAAGCAGGGGTGAAAGTATTAGTAGTCAGATCAGTGGCGAGTGGCAAATTCCATCAGGACACACTGGTTGGAGGAAAAATCAAATAGCGTTTAGTGCCCTCTATGCTTGAGCGCAACGGTTGCAAGGGGCTTTGGTGAAACTAATGAGAATCAATGACAAGGTCGTCAGTTTGATGTACAGAGGAGATGCTGCAGATGGTGGGAGCGAAGGGATAAGGGTTTCCAATTCCACCTCTACCCTTTTACAGACTTCTGTGAGTGTATCATGAGTGTACAGCTGGGGAGTTGCTTGTGCTTCACATCAGTTTGTGCAAAACACTGTTGTGAGTCCGATGCACTGGCTGAAATCCATTTACAAGTCACAACTAGAGTAGGGCTATTGAATGAAAGGAACTTTTGGAGGAGTTGCCTCCCTACTGACTCAATGGGCCTGCTCTGGTTGCAACTTACTACTAGATTCCAGCTGCTGGATCAAAAACTCTATAACATCAAGTTTGTAATCTGCCAGTGAACCTTTTAATAAGAGATCCAATGATGTTGGAGACAAGAACGCCCTAGGACAGTGCTTCCCAACCTTGGGTCCCCAGATATATTTGGACTGAAACTCCTAGAAGCCTTCACCACTAGCTGTGCTGGCCAGGATTTCTAGGAGTTGTAGTTCAAGACTATCTGGGGACCAAAAGTTGGGAACTACTGGTATAGATTGAGATCAGGTAGCTGAGTAGATCTGAGATAGATCTGTGCTGAGTATTTGGATCACCTGTGCTCTTACTGTACTGTTGAACTATAGGGTCACTAACAAAAATTAGATCTGAGTTGTAACCTTTCTGCTATCATTAAATGAACTGAGTCGTTTAGGATCATGTATAAGGGACATAGAATGGGATTCTGCCCATTTTATAATGGCTTCACCATTAACATTATCATGGTCATAGCCCCAAACGTTGCTATCTCCAAAGAGAGTGTTTTGGTTTTCCATACTGTGGTTTCTTAAAGCAGAATGGTATACTAGGTGGTTTATAACTCGCCATTGCTATACATGCAGCCAGTTCATCTGTCAAGATTTCTATGTTGTCCTCTTCAGTAAAGTTTTTTGAATGGACTACAGGGGAACCTCGACGTACGCACAGCTTGACGTTTCAGGGTACGGACGTCTCCGGCTGCAAGATTTCCAATCGACTTGCGGCTGGAGAATCAACCTACAGACTGGAAGGGGGAGGCAGGGAAAGCGTCAAATTTGGGGACCACTTCCCTAGGAGGTGGAAGTATATTCTGCACATACATACCTGGGTGTCTGTTCATATCTTTTCCACTTTGAGGGCAATTTTAACCTGTCAAATGTCAAAAACGGGACTGTTATTTTTCTTATTTAAGGAAAAAAAACCCTCTTCCCCAGTGTACTTGTTCTACTTTTGATTTCAGCCTTATGTGGCTGGTTAAAATTTATTTATTTATTTATTTATTTATTTATTTATTTATTTATTTATTTATTTATTTATTTATTTATTTGTCCTAAAACTGTTCGGGCTTTGGAAGAAAGCATTAGAGAGAAAAGGAAGAGCGGAAAAAAAGGATCTTAACCTCTTAGAAGCTGCTGGTGTTGATTCATCATTGAATGACTGTAATTTTAATAGGACCCCAGAGGAGAACTTCTGAGGCCAATTTTGTGAAGTTGGCATATTTGCAGAAAATATGTAGAACACAACTCCCGTCAGAAGAAGCAATTAGCTCTTTTATATTTTCTTCTGGCAAACTCAGCTTTGGCTTACTCGGCCCCATCAGGTTTCTGCCCCTCTAATTTATTTATTTATTTATTTATTTATTTATTTATTTATTCATTCATTCATTCATTCATTCATTCATTCATTCATTCATTCATTCTGCCCGTCTAGACCAAGACAGTATAACAGTAAAAACCCTCTGTGTGTTGGTACACTTTTTGTGTGTGAAGTATGTGGAATCTCTGTTAATGTGGTTCTGCCTAAGATCTCCCAGGTCTAATCCAGTGCTGCTGACAACACCATCTAAGTCTCTAGTTTGCCTCTAGCTTTTACGCTACTTTGCTAGGTCAGCTGCTGCTCTGATTTCCTTCAGACATTGCTAAAGTAGAGCAATGGAGATTGTTGTGACAGCACAATTTTAATGTCCATTGCTTTGCATGAACCCTGCTTGTTATAAGTGGCTTTCCTTTAAAAAAAGGTGACCTTTCTGTCACTGAACCCAAACCGTTACTTAGCAACTTATTTATAACGGTTCCTCTTGAATGACTTTTGAAACTGGTATGTTTTGAACATGTTGTGAATTAAGGACAGGAGGTGGTAGGGATGTGGTGACCTTTTTTTAAAAAATGGTTGTATCAGTTAATTAAAACAAATTTAAAGATGTGAGTCAGTTCTTTTAGGAGAGGAAGGATTTGTGTAATTTCCTGCTTTATAGATGTAGAAGCAATCAAAATTTCAGGAAACAAATAATTTAATGCTCAGGTTTCTCTCTCTCTCTCTCTCTCTCTCTCTCTCTCTTGTATTTTCCTCACAGTATTTTTCCATCTTACTTTCAATCCTCTCTTTCTCTCAAATCATGATGAGCTTTAAAACAAAACTTAGACTTGTAACGCAGATCAAACAGCTATAAAAGTAGATTTTGGCAAGGAAGAGTCACTGTGCCCATCTTGTCCTGGAATATGTCCTAGTTTTCTGGCATGAGATTTGTATTAAATTTGGCATAATTTCTAATCTGGAGAAAAAACAGCTAATATTGATTATGTGAGATCTACTGGTGGACTTGATGTTGAAAAAATTATTTATTGTTGTTATGTGCTGTCAAATTGTGCTTGATGTATAGTAACCCTAATAGGGTGTTTAAGATGTATGAGGTATTCAGGGGGTTACCACTGCCTTCCCGGTGAGTTTACAAGTGCGAATAAGGATTTGAACTCAGGTCTCTTGAGTCCTAGCTCAACAAAGCAAGCTGTGTTGCTTATATACACCATACTGCTTCAAGCAGTCTCTGGGTGGTTTACAATTTAATAATGCAAGCTACACATTGGCCAACCCCCCACCCCCATGAGCTAGGTACTCAATTTACCAACCGCTGAAGGATGGAAAGCTGAGTCAACTTTGAGCCAGCTACCTAAGACTGTTGGGATCAAACTCAGGTCCTGAACAGAGACTTGACTGCAGTCCTGAACCACAAGGCTCAACAATCTATCCACTACGTTAGCCTGGCTTGCCTAGGTAATCGTCAGTTGCCTTTGTACCCTCCTTTTCCTCACATGAGGAAACATAGTTCTACACCCTAGTTTTTCTCAGACCCTGTAAAAGTTGTGTTTGTGGATAGCAACTCATCCCAAAATATAATTTCAGTATTCTCTTTCAGCTTCAGAACAGACTTGAGCTGTCTTGGCTAGGTTTAGAGGGATCAACTGCTCCAAGAGAACCCACTGACTTTCATGGCTCAGTAGAGACTGGAATCTCCCAAGTCCCAGTCTACTCTAAACCAAACCAGTCACCGCCATGACATCACCATGGCCGTGGCCCTTTCCAGAGATGAGCCAAGAGGAAAGCTTGCCTCTGCTGCAAACACCTCTTGCCAGTTTTAGAGTCCCCTGTGTGTCAGTTTGCTGAAGGCAGGAAATAACAAAGAACAGCACAGGCAAACGGGGGGGGGGGGGGTTTCTCTCACCAGCTGGCCTTGCTAAGTTGGAGATGGGAAGGAAGCAAAGGAGGGCTGTTAAAATCTCCTTTTGTTTTCAATTCCTTGGTAAGGGCCCCTCTCCTTCCTGTGACGTGTACTTTTATTGGTTGTTGATGTGAGAGAGCAAAAGAGAGATTTTGTATGTATATATGTGTGAGAGAAGGAGAAGTTGACTCTGTGACTGATAATTCTTCACTATTTTGATCACTTGTATTCGGCCACAAAGTACAAGATATTTTATCGTTAAACTCCCTTTTCTGTCTCTTTTACCTTGTAAATATAAGAAAATAAAAATATTGTGTGTTAATTTCATATATATGTATGTATTGCACAGACTAACATGTCTGTTGTTGTTGTTTAGTCGTTAAGTCGTGTCCAACTCTTTGTGACCCCATGGACCAGAGTACGCCAGGCCCTGCTGTCTTCCACTGCCTACTGGAGTTGGATCAAATCCATCTTGGTAGCTTTGATGATACTGTACAACCATCTTGTCCACGGTTGTCCCCTTCTCCTCCTGCCTTCACACTTTCCCAACATCAGAGACTTTTCCAGGGAATCTTCTCTTCTCATGAGATGGCCAAAGTATTGGAGCCTCAGCTTCAGAAACTGTCGTTCCAAGTGAGCACTCAGGGTTGATTTCCTTCAGAACTGATAGGTTTGTTGTCCTTGCAGTCCAGGGGACTCTCAAGAGTCTCCTCCAGCACCAAAAATAAAAAGCATCAATTTTTCGGTGGTCAGCCTTCTTTATGGTCCAGCTCTCACTTCCATACATCGCTACTGGAAAAACCATAGCTTTGACTCTGCAGACCTTTGTTGGCAAGGTGATGTCTCTGCTTTTTAAGATGCTCTCTAGGTTTGTCATCGCTTTCCTCCTAAGAAGCAGGTGTCTTTTAATTTCATGGCTGCTGTCACCATCTGCATTGATCATGGAGCCATAGAAAGTAAAATCTGTTACTGCCTCCATATCTTCCCCTTCTATTTGCCAGGAGGTGATGGATCTGGTGGCCATGATCTTAGTTTTTTTGAGCTTCAAACTATTTTTTACGCTCTCCTCTTTCACTCTCATTAAGAGGTTCTTTAATTTCACCTCACTTTCTGCCATCAGAGTGGTATCATCTGCATATCTGAGATTGTTGATATTTCTTCCGGCAATCTTAATTCCGGCTTGGGATTTCTCCAGTCCAGCCTTTTGCATGATGTATTCTGCATATAAGTTCCATAAGCAGGGAGATAATATACGGCCTTGTCATACTCCTTTCCCAATTTTGAACCAACCAGTTGTTCCATATCCAGTTCTAACTGTTGCTTCCTGTCCCACATATAGGTTTTTCAGGAGACAGATAAAGTGGTCAGGCACTCCCATTTCTTTAAGGACTTGCCATAGTTTGCTGTGGTCCACACAAAGGCTTTTGCGTAGTTAATAAAGCAGAAGTAGATTTTTTTCGGGAACTCTCTGGCTTTCTCCATAATCCAGTGCATGTTAGCAATTTGGTCTCTAATTCCTCTGCCCCTGCGAAATCCAGTTTATACTTCTGGGAGTTCTCGGTCCACATAATGCTGAAGCCTGCCTTGGAGGATTTTGAGCATAATCTTGCTAGTGTGTGAAATGAGTGCAATTGTATGGTATTTGGAGCATTCTTTGGTGCTGCCCTTCTTTAGGATTCAGATGTAGACTAATCTTTTCCAATCCTCTGGCCACTGCTGAGTTTTCCAAACTTGCTGGCATATTAAGTGTAGCACCTTAACAGCATCATCTTTTAAGATTTTAAATAGTTCAACCGGAATGCCATCACCTCCACAGGCCTTGTTGTTAGCCATGCTTTTTCAGGCCCACTTGACTTCATTCTTCGGGATATCTGGCTCAAGGTCAGCAACCACATTATCTGGGTTGTCCGGGATATCCAAACCTTTCTGGTATAATTCCTCTGTGTATTCTTGCCACCTCTGTTACGAGCCTCTATCCAAAGTTCTTCAGGCACTCCGTCCACCAAATCTAGTTCCTTAAATCTGTTCTTCACTTCCACTGTGTATTCATAAGGGATTTGGTTTAGATTATACCTGAGTGGCCCAGTGTTTTTTTCTTACTTTCTTCATTTTAAGCTTAAGTGTTGATATAAGAAGCTGCTGATCAGAGCCACAATCAGCTCCAGGTCTTGTTTTTGCTGACTATATAGAGCTTCTCCATCTTTGACTACTGAGGGCATAATAAATCTGATTTTGGTATTGCCCACCTGGTGATATCCGTGTGTAGAGTCGCCTCTTGTGTTGTTGGAAAAGAGTGTTTGTGATTACCAGCTTGTTCTCTTGACAAAACTCTATTAGCCTTTGCCAAACTTCTCTGTTGTTCCTTTTATTTCTTCACTCCCTACTTTAGCATTCCATTCCCCTATAATGAGAAGAACATCTTTCCTTGGTGTCTAACATGCCTACCTCTTCTAAATATTTTATTGTGAATTCTGTTCTTTTGTTTTGCCCCAAAGAAAGAGTACAAAACATCCATCGCTTCCAGTTTCCTACCCAGGCATAAGCACCCTCTGCCATCTTAAGATAATGCATGGAGCCCTGTTGTGAATGCTGTATTAGATGGAATCCATTATGACAATTAGTACATAATTAGCATGAATGTTCTAAACGGACAGGCCACATCTGCTCCAACCCACCCCCACCCATTTTTGACAGTACCCAACACTTAGGTTATTGGCATTTTCTCCTCCTTCAAACACAAATAATCCAAGCCTATGTCATGTTACAGAGTCCAGTTATATACAGGAGTTACTACAGCCCTTCTGAAGCGGACGTTGCTTTCTTGAGTAATCTGCTGTGGTTTGTGCTTTGGGCTTTTTAGACTGGCTCCCTTTGCTTTCTTTGGCTCTTTTCTCCAAGCTACACAATGCACATGGCAGTGTTTTGCCACTGTACTTGATGAAGGGGGTTCACAGCAGATTACAGGGTTTGCACACAGAAATCCCAGGTTCTGTCCCAGGCATCTCTTTGCAGATCTGGCAAGATAGCCTGAATTTCAGAAGAGCCACTGCCATCCATTGTGCTCAGTCATGAATTTAAAAGGGGGCTGATACATAATCTCTTTTAATATGGAACATCTTCCAGTTGCTTTTGGAAGCCACCAGGAAACAGAGAGTAGGTGTCAATGGGGCCTGATTCAGCAGGGCTCTTCTTATGGTCTTATGTTCTTCTTCGGGGTTTTGTTTTGTTTTAATCCATGTCCAAACCTGTATTTCCGTGGGCAAAATTGTATGCCCATTTCTCAATCAAAGAGTGCTTAAAGAGACCGTGTGACATTTTAACTGCACTGGGAACTTGCATTCCGCAGCAGTCTAGTTGCCAAGTGTCGCGATCTACCTTGTTGCCCCTGTTTATTTGGCCCTCACAAGGGATCATATCCTTCTTCTTTCACGCTGCCACCAGGTATTCTCCTAATACCAACTTATGTTATACACGTGTGCTGCCAGCACTATTATTGAACTTAGGAATCAGAGGTTTAATTAACAAATATTCTTTTATTGTCAAGTAAATCATAAAGATAAATTACATAT
This sequence comes from Pogona vitticeps, assembly GCF_051106095.1. NCBI lineage: Eukaryota > Metazoa > Chordata > Lepidosauria > Squamata > Agamidae > Pogona > Pogona vitticeps. The sequence goes on along the minus strand of NC_135783.1, from coordinate 289,517,355 downwards.
GAACTGCATCAGGTATTAACACGGATTGGATCAAGGAGGCCAACACTTTTATTCCAAACTGCTATATACTTTTAATCAATATTTCTCTTGTAGTACTTATGACTTCATTCCTGCTTGTTCAATATTGTTTAACCTTCTCAATTCCCTCTCCTAACACACTCAGCTCAATTCACTAGCCCTCTCCTTCTCTCTCCTAAACCCTAACTTCCATTTCACATCTCCAACTGTCTCTCTGACTCCCTGTCTCCCTAACTCCGCCCCTCCTGCCCTGTCCTTGGCTCCTCCCTCTTGAGCTTCTGTGATGGACAGGCAGGAATGTTGGCATTTTGCTACGCCAGCCCGTGCATTACTGGGTCTGGTGCGGGCGTGGCACCTGTCCGTCCCAATGTCTAGCTGCTGACTTGCTGCCTAGAACTTGCTCTCTTGCAGTGACAGATAGGTGTGCAAATCACCATTTCATATCTGGTGGTTCTCCTACTCTTTGCAGCCCATCTCGACTGATAGTAATTGGCTTGAGTAAAAAAAGAGATGTGGAAAAGATACATGGCTTTTGAAACAAGCCGGGCAGTGTTGTCTCCCCTCCCTCAGCTTCTTCTCAGACAAACTTTTGCAAGCTAGTTCTGAGTTGTTTTCCTCACCCTCTCATTTGAATTTCAGATCAGTCAAGTCCTGGGCAATGAAATCAAATTTGCTGTGCGGGAACCCTTGGGGCTCAGGTAAGTTTCCACGTTTAGAATGCTAGCCCAAGGCAAAAAGGCACGAGGGATGACTCACCTCATTGCCACTGAGCCGGTGATAACTCAGGATTGGGGTGGGCAAATGTGCCTTTCCAAATGTTTTTGATATATGGGTCCCATCCTCCCCACCATTGGCTGTTCAGCCCAGGGCCCATCGGAGCTTTACGCCAGAAACACCTCAAGGGCTGCAACTGCCCACCTCATCTCCCTTTGTCTGGATCAGGTAGTGTTTCTCCCTCGTTGCCAGTGCCGACTCTGAGGTTAGGAAAGTTGTGAGTGAAGTGGGTCCCCAGCTTTGGAGGTACACTATGTGCAAAGATACTTGCAGTCATTTCACATACATTTCCTTGCTCTACAACTTTTAAAACAGCTGAAATCCCATTCGCCAACAATAACATAACTGTACCTCATGTAAGAAAGGCAGCATCTCTCAGTTTAGGCTGGGCAGAAGGTTCCATTCCAGCCTTGCCTCAGTGCATGTTCACTTTATTATTTTTAACATGTATAAGCCATCTTTATCTGCAAGTGGCCTCAGGGCCTTGTGCAGAATATTTTTTAAAATAACAAATGCAGCCTGGAAAACAAACAGCTTGAAAATAAGAGGCACCAGTGCTGTTCAGCCAGCAGAGTGACTAGAAAGCACAGCTTTCTTTAAAACCCCACTTCAAATTTAAAAACTCGAGACAAAAAAAGATACCTTTTCACTGAATTGAAAAGAAAGCAAGGCCTGGGGCTGTTATTGTTTTCAGAAGCAAGGCACTCCAAAGTTTAGGGGGGGGGCAGAGAGAACACACCCTCCTTTGTAAAGTTAGAAGCAGTTGGAGGAGTCAGTAAAAAAAGGCTGGCGGGCCCGAAAGCAATGTCTTCCCCTCCTGCAGCTTAGATGGGGAAGCCGGCGTACTAAGCAGTAAAAGGGCCTTTCTAAAGGGGGCACACCTTGAATCTTTTGTACTTTTCCAAAATGAACCTCTGTGAATGGGCGCTGCACATAATGTGTAACACCAAAAGTTATTCTGAAGCACACTTGGGCAACACTGTAGGCTGCTAACCTTAATTAGGCTGATGAGCTCAATAAAAGGCTTGTAAACAACAGAAAACAGGAACCCACCCTGGTGGCATAATCTGAACTAGCCCCTAAGTGACCCTGCGGTGTATTTGCAAAGCTGTAGAGCTTTAAGGGGAGGTAGGAGTGCACCTCGATATGGGATGCTGCTCAGAGTGAGGCTCTGGTGTGGATACCCCTGAACAGCATTCTGCTCCCAAATGAGGATGCAGCTGCCTGGGATGGTTTGTTGATTTTTGTGACAGCATCATGATAATTATTTCCTCATAAACTAGACCAACCAGAAGGTGTTGTTTTGCTGATGGATCTTGCAATGAAGCTGTAAAGTTAAAACAATTGCTAACAAAAATCTCACCATCACATATTCACTGACATATGGCCATCCTTAAACTAATAACTCTCCCAGTTTCCAGTGATCTTCTCTTTGCCTTCTTGATGGATATGGCATCCAGAATTAGTCTACCCACGCGGCCTTCCTGTTTTACAAGGACTCCTTCCCAGATTTACAATTTTGCAAATGCCTTTGAATTGTTTTGGAAAGTTTCAACCTGTCTTTCTTTTCTTCTGCATTCTTCTTGACCCGCTTGTCAGCCAACAGGGCTTGTTTTGTTTTTGTTTTTGTTTTTTTAAAATGTTATTGAAAGAATATGGAAATAACATGAACGAGAAAACCAAAATAATAGTACAGGTTTTTCTTTAGAAAGGTGGAATCGGATACAGTGCCTTCACACTGTGACAGCTTTCTTTGGAGAAAACCCATCAATTATAGGCAGAGCTTGTGGATGGCTTTTTGGACTACAGCTCCCAGAATCCCCCAACCACCATGACCAGTGCTGTGGGGATTCTGGGAGCTGTAACCATGAAAAAAAAATGTTTCCAAGCACTAATAAAAGGCAGCCATCTTCCTCTAGAATCCTGAATTGAGAGGACACTGCCTTCCGACTATGAAAAGATTAACGTCTGTTCTGTTTGTTCCTGCAGGGTTTGGCAATTTGTGTCAGCCATCATCTTTTCTGGGGTTGCCATCATGGTAAGTTAGGAAAATATTTCCACACTGCCTTCCTCCCTGCTTTTCCATCACTGTGTTTCTATTCATTGGCCTTTAAGCTTCTCATGGTGGGAAGCCCTGATCTAAGTCAAGCTTCCCTTGAGTTTCCCTTTCCTTTGATGCTTTCGGCAGCCATGTATGCCCTTGTTTGGCTTGAGCTGGAGGCCTCTGCTGAAGTTCATTTCTTACCCTTAGGCTCTCGCCTTCCCTGAGCAGCTCTACGACACTGTCTTTGAGGAAGAATCAGTCAACAGTAAGACGCCCATTCGCCTGTATGGAGGAGCCTTGCTGAGTGAGTAACAGCCAAGGGAGGTGACCCAATCTTCTCTGCTAGGAATAGCTGGATGGATTTTTGGGGGGGAGGACTGGATTTCGTGGGGTAGGGAACAAGTGGAATGGCACTGCTTAGAAATCACATTCATCAGAAGTGGGCAATGTGTGTTCGTTCCAGATGTTATGAAACTGCACCTCCCACTATCCATCACCATTAGCTGGGCTGACTAGTGCTGATGGGAGCTGCATTCCGATCCTGAATTCTTATTCCTTAGGACATTAAGTTATGCATTTAAGACATTGCACAGATTGGTACAGAGTTATCAGCTCCTCAGTCTCTGTCATATGGCAATTTAGATCCAGAAGGAAAAACTGCAGTCTCAGAATGTCAGAAAATAAGTCCTGTATTTCAATTTCAAATGGCCCAAAAATAAATTATTTATTTCAACTTAAAATTGCCCAACATGTTTCAGCCTGATTTTAAGGCATTCTTCAGAGACTGTGTAAAATAAAATGAAAAGGGGAAGCGGAGAGAAAACATGTTGCCATTTTTACATGGCAATACATGTGTTTTTTTATACATACCATTGATTTTTGGTCCATATTAGATCATTGTCCTTTTATTATCCATAAGATGTCTATTTTATTTATTTATTTATTTAAAATATTTTTTATCCTGCCTTTCTCCATAAAAAGAACCCAAGGCAGCTTACATTATTAAAAAGATCATATTTAAAAGCTAAAACAGTAGGTGTACAAATATTTAAAAAGAATTAAACAGGTATTACATTAAAAATTGTAATAAAATCCATAGTAAAACATGTTTAAAACAACAGAACACAACAATCCATTTCAAAACCCCTCTCAGACCAACAGTCATTAAGGGAAAGCCAGCCTGAAGAGAAAGGTCTTTGCCTGCTTGCTGAAGGACAGCAAAGATGGGGCCAGCCCGTGTAACAAGCTCTATATAAGAAAAGACATCCAGGGCCCTTTCAGGGGAACATCTAGCTAAAATCAGAAATAACTGGTCAGGAACCCCTTTGGTCAGTCATTGTGTTGAGAACAAACAACCTGTAATAAATGTACAGCTCTGGGCTACAGATGCTGTCCGTGCTGGTGACAATGAGGCATGGTTCAAAAAGGAAATTGACTGGATCAGCCCCGGATTAACCATTAAGCAAAATAAGCACTTAGGGTACTAACAAAGGAAGGGGGCACCACAGAAGGTGTTTTCGGTGCCAGATTTACCACGGTCCATGGTGCAAATGGTGCACCCTCCTTAACAAACCACACCCATCCATCCAGATCTCTCCCTCCTTCCCTCCCTCAAGAGTCCCAAGGAAGCCGCCTCCCTGCTGAAAGCCATTGAGTATGAACCAGTAAACATGAAAAAGGATAAAGATTCACCTAGCGCGAAAACCTAAGTTTGAATAAAATGATCACTCATCATCATTGTCACTTGGTGGGGTTTTATTTATTTATTATTATTATTATTATTATTATTATTATTATTATTATTATTATTATTATTATTATTATTATTATTATTATTATTATTATTATTATTACTACTACTACTACTACTACTACTACTACTACTACTACTACTACTACTACTACTACTACTACTACTACATTTTGGGATCTTGAGTGGGAGTAAGCGTAAAAATAGCTGCAGGTCTTTTAGACTAGGGCCTCTTCACAATAGGTGCAAGCCAAAGAAATATCAGCTACTCTTTTTAAAAAGGCTCCAAAAGGTTGTGATCGTCAAGCTGACCTTGTCATAATTTCTAATTTTTCTTCCTATGTTTGCTCCCCATCCAGATATGTGTTCAGGTGAAAGTCATCTTCCAGAATTTCAAAGATCCCTGAAATGGGTGTGCAGGAAATGTCTTTAAAAAAAAAAAATCCTGTTTCCCCCTCTCTCCCCCCACAACCATTTCTTTCTGGTTGCTCCTTATAATTTATCTGCTTAAAGGCAAGAGCCGCTGGCTGGATAGCTCAGGGGGTTGGATATCCAGCTGTGGAGCCACAGGTCTGGAATTCCATTCTCCACTGTGTCTCCTGTGAGTAGAGTCAGCTTGTGTGGCCCGGGGCCAGCCGGACAGTGGTAGGATGCCTCCAGAAGAAGGGAATGGTAAAGCATTTCTGAGTAGTCTCTACCTGGAAAACCCTGGAAAGAGACACTGTAAGTCAGAATTGAATTTATGGTACATGATTGTTAGTATTCTTAAAGGCAAGAATAGACTTCCTAAGCCAGTCCTGTAGTGTCCCACAGCATATGCCATATTCCTGTGGCTTTTTCTGAAATCATTTTGAATAAAATCAGGTCATGTTAATTATTTTCCTGATTTGCTAGGGGTCAAAAGTAGCATGGGTCTAATAATTCCAGATAATTCTAATGCTGAGAGGGAAGGGAACCTTTTCTTTTAGGCTTATTCTATGAGCCTGCAGCAACACCTGGTGGTCACAAGAGGAAGTGCAGCAGCCCCTAAGCCTATGGATAATAGGGCTCTCTAGATCAATTTGTGTCTGCCGCTTGCACTGAAGCAGCTGAAAGGCAGCCCTCTTTTGAGCTTTGCTCCTCCCCTTCTTCCCTTTGTTATTTCTTCTTTCTGGTTGCTTTGCTTGACTGTTTCTTAAAGTCTGGAGTGAGCAGATAAACACAACCGAATTGTAGCTCATGCACACGCACACACCAAGAAAGGGCAAGAAAAGATAAAGCAGCAATTTCAAATGGAGTGTCTGTGCTCGTCTGTCTCAGCATGTTCAAACAAGAAGCAAAAACAAACTAGCCAATACACGGCAGCACTTAAATGGTCAGTCTTTAATTTCACTGTGAGCTTCCATGAGTCAAAGTCTACTTCCTTGCACACTGGAGGGAAAATACATGACCAGTATATTTATACATATCCCCATGAACAAATTATTACTACTTTAATTAATTAATTAAAATATTTTACTGCATTTCTCCTTAAAAACAGATCAAGGCAGCTTACGTCATTAAAAGACAATTTTAAAAGCAAAAAACTATAAGTATACAAATATTTAAAGGAGTCAGACAAATACTATACTGAAAATAGTAAGCAAAATCAACATCAAAACAAAAAAGCACAATACTCCACTTAAAAATCCCTCGCAGACAGCCAATCACTAAGGGAAAGCCTGTCTTTGTCTGTTTGTGGCAGGACAGCAAAGATGGGGCCAGCTTGGCCTCCTGTGGGAGGGAGATCTGAAAACTAAAGACATTGGACTGGGTGGCTTGTGCAAGACCAGATTTGCTCAAAACCACAGGACAGATACTAAATACTCACACAAGGGAGACATTTCTTAGACTACAGTACCCACCAGTTTGAATAGGCAAACTGGCCGAGCCAAACTGGTGCCCAGGAACAATCTGCTAAGAGAATATGACTGAACATGATAGGCAGTCACCTCCAGTTCCCAGCTGAAACATGTTAAGAATGACCCGCAACCTATTCCAGAGAGTTGTACTCCCCTTCTCCAGGCTTTTGGTGACCAGCAGCTGGCTTTTGGTGGTCAGCTTTTTTGCCTACAGGGAACCCCTAACTTTAACCAGCTATTAACACACAACAGGCCAACGGAGTATGGAGATGAAGGCAGGAGTAGGATCCTGTCACAAATTTACTGTAGATGTTCAAGCTGCAGATAGCACGATGACAGCCCCCAACAATGTTAGCCGCAATGCCAGAGTTTGATTTACATGTTCTTCCTTTTATTGTGATTTATGACATCCTCTGCCAGTAGTATCCCTGTGCAAAAGAATGGGTGGACACAAGTCCAGCACCAGGAATGACAAAAGAGCTCCCATGACACTCTGTTAAGGGTGGCTGTAGCAGAAAAGAAGGAACTACAAACAAGGACTTGAGGGAGAGACAGCAGAAATAGGCTACAGAAACAGTTTCTAGTGTACACTGGTGCCTTGCTTAACTATGTTAATTTGTTCCAGCGAAAATGCTGTAGAGTGAAAACATCATAAAGCGAAAATAAAAAACCTATTGAAACGCATTAAAACCCAGTTAATGCATTCCAATGGGCTAAAAACTCACTGTCCAGCGAAGATCCTCCATACGGCAGCCATTTTCGGTGCCTGTCTAGCGAGGAATCTGTCCTAGAAAGCAGCGAGGGGCCATTTTCTTCAGCTGGTGGCCATTTTGGAACCCAATGATCAGCTGTTCGCTGATCATCGTAATGCAAAAAATCAGTTCCCGAAGCAGGGAACCAATCATCGCACAGCGGATTTTGCTCATAGGGAGCATCATTTGCAATCGCTTTTGCGACCGCAAAAAAGGCATCGTTAAGTGGATTCGTCATTATACAGGGCAATCGTAAAGTGAGGCACGACTGTATCATTAAGGGTCTCAGTAGAGATCTAGGCTTCTTAGCACACTACTGTATATTCATAACCCAGCTTTCTGTGATACCCTCTGGGTGCTGCCTTCCTTGCAAGATTCAGACCTCTGGCCCAGAAACATTTCCTAGCATTCTTATGACAGCTGAGCCAAGCAGTAATGAACTGTTTGATAGCTCTGTTAACAAAATGTTGCCATTTCCCCCCCCCCCCCATTAATCTTATCCTCACCTGGTCATGGTGATACGTGTGTGTGCATTTGTGTGTGTAAGAAAGAGACAAAGAGAGACAGACAGAGACAGAGATGCTGACTTATGGTGACCCTAATAGAGTTTTCAAGGTAAATGAAATATTTAAGGAGTGGTTTTGCCAGTTTTACACTTTTACCAGTTCCAGTGAGTTTCCATGGCTAAGCTCCTGGGTTCTAGCCCATCATTCTATCCATTAAGCTACACTAGCTTTCTACATGTGCAAATATACTGGTCACACATTTACCCTCCAGTAACTGAAGAAATGGATTTTGATCCACAAAAGCTCACATTGAAATAAAATTGTTTTTAAAGGGCTATAATATTTTGGCTCCTCCCACCCCCACCCCCTGTTTTCTCCCTTTTCTTTTGCCAACATCAGGTAATTGTGTGTCTTCTCCAAGAGGTCCTGTCAGATAATACTGATTTTGCATTCAGCTTCTTTCTTCCGAAATGTATAAGCAAACTTTAGCTGCTGGAAGTAAATCTGTGTCATGTCATGCTATCTTCTCTGGACCTTTTAATTCATCCTGCTGCCAGTTTATAAAACAAAGGGAAAGTACACAAGGCACTGCGTAAAGACTCTGGTAGGGACATTATACAAGTCCCTAGAAAGGGCTATGATATTAGAAAAAGATCTGGCCAAAACAGGGATGTAGTCTGAATTTTGTAGGTAGGTTTTTTTTGAGAGAGGAGAAGTACTGGTTTTTTTAATATAGGTCATATTAATGGGATAAGAATCTTATGGTATTTATGGTAAGATATTTTCAAAATACATCAAAAGGCAAACAGAAGTATTTAAATCTTGATTTTGGTTTTTAAACATTTATCTTGCCCTATTGTGAAAGTTTTCAAGCTGGCTGAAGAGCAAAATAAAGTCCAGATTATTTGGTCAATGCAGGGTTCAAAGTTAGAATAGGATACGAACATGTTTGTGTCACTAGACCTTCTTTGAAAGCTTTGCCTACAATGTCTTATTCCTGTTGTTGTGAAGGCTCACAGTCCAGGTATCCCATTTATGCATCAGAAGCCTTGTGGGTGCAAAGGACTGACCTCACCATCTTTGCCAAGCCCTGTGTTGGCTGCCAGAAGGGACACAAAGGCAGGGTGGCAGGGGAAGGACAGGGCAGGTATAGGATCTTCTCTCCTGGTGTCTGATGCTAGCAGAAGATGAGGTTGTTTGGATTCACAACTTTCCAGTGCTTGAAGAAGGACCGATATGCAGAACAATAGCTAGCTTCTGGGCATTCTTGTACTTGCCTTTGGTCTCCTGAAACAGTCCTCTCTCTCCTTTCCCCTCCATGACCTCCTTAGGTATCTCCCTCATCATGTGGAATGCCTTGTACACAGCTGAGAAGGTCATCATCCGCTGGACCCTCTTGACAGAAGCATGCTATTTCGGGGTACAGTTCTTGGGTAAGTAGGCATCTCTCAGAAGCCTGAAATCAAGGGACAAACACCTGCCCCTTCAAAAGGAAAACAGTATAGTCTTAGATCTAGTGATGCAACTAATCACTGACTCTACTGGGCAGCAGGACATGGGAGTGGAATTAGCAGTAATACTGGATGCATATGGAAAAATGCAAAGTTACTTACATATAGCACTGATAAGATAACCTTCAACTGTGTCTCTGAGATGAACAGTGTGCCATGACAAACTTTTAACATTTCAAGCATACTTCCTTGCCCCAGTCATCCATCAATGTAACAGTCACCAATTCTCTGGGTCAGCTTTGGTCAACCAGGTGCCCCATCCATTTTCCTGAACAGGAAATCATTCCTATGGTGAGGAATAGCTGGAGACCCACTCCTATTCTTGGCCAAGAAATCTTTGAGAATGTGTTATGGTTGCAATAGCAGAATTCAGTTGCTGCCTTTGCATCTATGCCAGGAAATAAGTATTGTTATAAATCATGATACAAATCATGTGTACCCCCACCATCAGTGTCATCTGTTGTTCCTGGAAGGGCATTTTCATTTCAAGATGCAAAAGCATCAGTGTATGAGAGATTTGGAAATTATGTTCCAAAGTTATAGAGCAGGAATGGGAAAATGTCTAATCTTGTAAGGGTCATTCAGTTTCAGCTCCCCATGAATCCCTTACTTCTGATGATCCTGTATAATTGATGGGAATTGTAGTCTTAACAGCAGCTGGAAGTCTACACACCCTCTTCTCTTCATCGGAAAAGCTCCGCCATCTCTAAAGATAATATGGGGCTCAGCTAAAAGAAGACTAGGGGGCAAAAGAGTTGTGTAGATTTGCTTGCCCAAACTTACAATATTGATTTGCCTGTGTACATTCTACAGAGGGAAAAAGGTGGGAATAAAATAAAATCGTTGAACTACCACCATTACCCACAATCCACAGGATTGGTCATTGACCTGACTTAGTTGTGCTCTATACCTTGGCTACAGTCACATCTGCTGGGGAAAGTTTGTGGACAAAATATGAAGAGATTCTGTCTGTGTGGCGCTTGCTTAATGTAGGGGTTTGGGAATTATTGCCATCCAGATATTTTGGACTGGGAGGGAACCTGGGAGTGCTCAAATGATCCTGGCAGAGCCTTATTCAGCCCACGCGCTGTAAGGTTCCTCCTTCTGATATATCATTTTTTTCTCCTTCAGTGACAACCATCACCCTGGTTGAAAGTGGCCGGACGTCCACAGGAGCAACTCTCCTCCTCACCAGCCGAGTCCTCTTTGTTTTTACCAGTCTTTATTATTATTACCAAGTTGGACGCAGACCCAAGAAAATCTAATGGCCAAGACTTCCGAGGGTGGGGGATGGAGGGCTTGTCATAATGTTTGTGTTCCTTTTTGTTTGTTTTTTGTTTTTTTTGTTCTTGTTCCTTTTAATGTTCCGTCTGTAAAAGCAGACTTCCTTACAGCATGCATCAGTGTATAAGTCCAGCGCTGGCTGTCACTGCCAACTGTCAGGTGTGGAAGAGGGGAGATCAAAGCCAGGCTGTCTCTGTGAAGCCTGGCTGGAGAAAGTGAGGAAACAGAGGTAACAAGGGCTAATCAGATTCTGAGGAAGTATGGGTGGGGTTAGTTTTGAGTAGAGAAGAAATGGCTATAAACAAGTAGCCTGTAGATTGTAGCACGTGATCAAACTATGTACACATACCGAGACAGAACAGGGTATCCAAGCTGAAGTTAGAGCAGCAGAACTGCCCAAGCAGCTTTTTTGTATGTGTGTGTAGGGGGGGCATATTTCCCTGCGGGTGAGCACCTGAGGATTGTGGCCTGCTGGTGGAAATCTGTGCTGCTTGTCCTAAAGCTGTGTTATCCTTTGGGGAAAGCAGAGATACAGTAGGGTAGTCTTAACAACATAAGAGAGGACAAGTTGATTAGTTGTTAGGTGTGGCTACCACCCTCATTCCTGAAAACTCCTGCCTTTTCAGGAGCACCGGTTACAGTAATGTAAGAAAGAATTTTTGCTGGCTTTGTTTTTTAAGAAGGGGAACCGGTGACAATATCTGGAGCAGCTACTGCGTCCCTTCCCCCACTTTCCTGTGATTCCCACTTAACAGGACTAATTGGTTTATGCTGTAACTCTTCTTAGTATCAGGTATTATAGAAACTACGCTCTAGATCTCTTGTTGGGAAGAGCGGACATGGAAGAGATAAAGGTGTGTGTTCACAGGGTAACTTTTAAAAAACAAAAATGCCAATCCTGTACTGAGTTGGACCATTGGTTGCCAGGCTCCCATTTCTTGATGCTACAGAAGGGAGTCTGTTCTACTCTTGTGTTGGAACACACTTTTCTAATCAAGTGGCCAGGGACATTTTAGGGAAATGCTACTATGATCTATGTTCATATATACACCATTGGGTACTCCATATGTTTCCGCCCATATGCAGGGATGATATGTATGATGGATGGTTTTGATGGGATTTCTAGCTTTTTTGTGAAATGGAAGGGATCTTGAAGGTAGGTGCATATTTGTGTAGAAGAGGGCTGGAGGAGAAACCTATAATTTATTTCTGTGTCGCTTCCTATTTATAAGGAAGACACCTCAGTGGGAGCATTGTGCCCTCTTGTTTGTATTGAACGGCTGAATTGATCCAAGCTCTGAACCTATCGACCATCAGAAAGATGTTTATATATGTGGAGTTCCTTCCCACCACCACCACCTGGAACACAAAATCCCCTGGACCCCTTGGTTCTCTAAAGAGATGGCAAGCTTTCACAGAAGGGGACTGTATGGTCTTCCTCCATATTTAACTGCCTCTGGGATGTTTGCCAATTGCAAAAGGCAACCCAGACATTTGCGGCATTCTGATTATTGACTTTTTTAAAAAAAAAAACACACACATCAATTTTGTCTCTTCAGCAGAATGTGGATCCATTGATACCTACTGCCATGCATTCCAATGTTATTTATAATGTGTGAAAATTGCTAGTATAGGTTTAAAGTAGACCATAGAGATTTCTCCAGACTATCGCTCCAGGCATGCTGATGTGTCTTTCCCAAATGTATTGTGGTCGAGAGGCAAACTCACCAAAGATGGATATCTCTTCTGTCCTCAATCCTCTGATCAGAACTTTCTGCAATTCATTTCAAATTAAATAGGGAAGTGCTTGCTATTCTCATCCAGGGTAGAAAAGTAGTGCTGAATACAATGAAGTGTTGTATCTCAGTTTGGGTCTTCTTTAGCATTTTGTTACATACTTTGAAAAAAAAAAAGCTGATAAAGAATTTCATGTTTGTCTTCACACCTTAATATGGACCTCAACAATATGTTTGTGTGTATGTGTGTATTACCCTCTATTCGGCTGTCTTAGGTGAGAAGAACACACATTCTGAATGTGGATTTCAAGGTTTTTGCCCGTGCAGACTTCCATATGTGGCCTAAGCATTACGGATTGGATA